>NW_027493993.1:0-363231 GCF_021521415.1 Bidens hawaiensis | reverse complement strand
TTGAGATGGCTTCTATCTTTGCGGGATCTACTTGAATTCCATTCACGTTTATGATGTGGCCGAGAAATTATACTTCGTGAAGCCAAAATTCGCATTTTGAGAACTTGGCGTACAATTTCTCGTTCCTTAGTAAATAAAGCAAGATTCTGAGATGCATTTCATGATCTTCCTTTGAATTAGAGTAAATAAGTATGTCGTAGATGAAAACGATAACAAATTTATCCAAGTAAGGTTTACAAATTCGATTCATCATATCCATGAACGTGGCTGGGGCATTAATGAGACCAAACGGCATGACCGTGAGCTCATAATGTCCATACCTTGTTCGGAAGGCGGTTTTTGGAATGTCTTCGGCTGGAACTTTCAATTGATGATAGCCAGAACGTAAATCTATCTTAGAGATCGTCAATTCGGGGTAATGGGTATCGGTTTTTGATGGTTACCTTGTTAAGGGCTCGATCGTCAATGCACATTCGCATTGATCCATCCTTCTTTTCTACAAAGAGAATCGACGCTCCCCACGGTGATGAACTTGGACGGATGAATCCTTTCTTGAGTAGTTCATATTATTGCTTCTTCAACTCCTTCATCTCGGTTGGTTCTAAACGATACGGGGCTTTGGCGATTGATGCAGTTCCAGGCATGAGGACAATTCTGAATTCTACTTCTCGATCGGGTGGAATGCCTGGCAGCTCGTCGGGAAAGACATCGGAAAATTCAGAGAAGATAGGCACGTCCTTTATCTCCTTTGGTTTTGATTCTTTGGTAACGTAGGCCATGAATGCTAGGCATCCTTGGTTTAAACATTTTTTAGATCTAATCATGGAAATTATGCTAACTTGGCCGGCGTCCGTGTCCCCTTCGATTCGAATGGTTCGTTTATCCGGGGCTCGAAGTTCTATAGTTTTGCTATTGCAAATGATATGGGCATGATTATTGGATAACCAGTCCATAGCAAGTATTATATCAAAACCAGCAAGAGTCATGAGCAATAGTTGGATGGGTAAAACGTAACCAGCTAACAAGATTTTTCCATTTTCTAAAGCTTCAGAAATTTTAACTACTTCACCACTAGTGGTCTCGACGCTTAAAGTTTTATTTAATTTCTTTATAACTTCATTTAATAGACTACAAAGGCTATAATCTATGAAACTTAAATTGGCACACGAATCAAATAAAACTCTAGCATACGCGTCGTTAACTAAGAACGTACCGGTGATGGTTTCCGGCATGTCGGCCTCTTTCTTCGTATCTAGGATGAAGACCCTTGCATTTCCTTTCTTTGGTTCATTCTTTTGACCACTTCCACCCGCACCTCCAGCAGCGGGTTTGTTCTTGGGACACTCGAAGCTGAGGTGTCCCATCTCCGTACAGTTGTAACAGGTCATTGACTTTTTCCAACAGTCGGTCATTACATGACCTGGTTTGTGGCATGAGTCACAGACTGTTGTTGCAGAGGTTGCAAAGTGACAACGACCCTTTTGATACTTCTTGTAGATTTTGCATTGATTGTAGTTGGAGTTGGATCCAGCTTTTCGTTGCTATACACCCTAGCCCTTGAATCGGGCGCTTCCAACCTTTTTGTGGTCACTTGATGACACCACCTTCTTGTCTCCCTCCTTGTTACTGATTAAACCGTTCATCAAGTAACCAGCCAATTCCATGGCGGAATTAGCGGTTTGTGGTAAGTGAGATCTAACATGTCTCGAATTTCTCGTGGAAGTCCCCATATATATTGAGTTACTTTGCTGGATTATGGCGTTACCAGCTAGGGTACGAGCCTACAGTACTCGTGAAATTTGGTATTGTATTCACGAACACTAGTTCCAATCACCTTATGGTTAAGGAACTTGGATTGGATTTGATCGGTCTCGTGCATTGGGTAAAATTTCACCAACACCATCTCCTTGAATTCCTTCCACATAAGTTGATATAGCAGTTATCTCCCCTTGTTCATAATCAGAGTGTTCTACCACTCCAAAGCTTCTCCCTTGAACATTTGTGCCGTATATTGGGTTCTTTTCTTTCTCGGCACATTTGCTAATTATTACTAACGATTCCATCTCTTCCAGCCGCCTACACATGCGTAGGTTATATGTTTTTTCGTATGTAGGTTATATGTTTTCTTATTCTTAGAACAAGTGTAAGTTATATGTTTTTGTGTAAGTTGTATATTTTTTATTGACATTTAATGCAAACATGTGTAAGATTGTTTTTTTATTATTCATCACAATGTAACTACGTGTTGATGGATATTGATATGTTGAGTTTGAAGAAATTGGTTTTGAATAAAAAGAAATTCATGTATGAATAAATTGTATTTGTGTAAGATAAAATTTTCGTGTGTAGGTTATATGTTTTTCGTGTGTAGGTTATATGTTTTCGTGTGCGTGTGTATTTTGTTGATGATGAATTTTGTGTGTAGGTTATATGTTGTCTTATTCTTAGAACAAGTGTAGATTATACGTTTTTGTGTAGGTTGTATGTTTTTTGTTGATATCTAATGCAAACACATGTAAATAGTTTTTTGGAGTTAAGTGCCATTTTAGTACCTGTGGTTTGCCCAATTACGCAACTTTAGTACCATTTTTGAATTTATTGCGAATGTAAAACTTGCAGTTTTAGTACTTTTAATCTAACTCGGTTTATTTTATTTGTTAAGTCAAGGGTACTTTGGTAACTTTGCTATTTTTATTTAATTTTCTGTTTCTTTTAACAAAATTCCCCTTTTTTATACTTTCCTAACCCTAAATCCCTAAAACTATCCTCTTCATCTTCTTCATCTCCCACAACCAACTCAATCTCTCTCTCACCACCCGCATCTTGATCATGCACTGCCACCGTGTAAACTACTTGCCACAAGAACCTTGACGGTTACTATTCTCACCTAACATCGTCACTGTTTTCTTCTCTTTCCCGTCTGGCAAGGAATCAAGCTTGTGAACTCAAATCCAAATGCTCTCAAGCCCTCACAAACTGTCACCGAAAAATGAATCCGACTCTCTTGATTTGACTTTGACTACCCTTTGACCCAAGATTCAAACTTTCTTTGTGATTTAGACTTTTTGAAGGAAACCCATCAAGGGAGTGTTCTCTAAGGTTCCTCTTTTATTGGCGGTGGTGGGGAACATCGCCGGCGAAGCGCTGCCTTTGATGTTGTCATTGTTTTTGAGTCTCCGGCTTAGTGAGGTTGTGAGGGAGGTTGGTGGGTCTCAGATCCCATCTCTTCCCTGGGCTCAAAATTCACTTTGGGTTGTATTTAAAAAGCATCGTGATGGTGGTTAGTGGTTATTGTAATGGTGTTGTGTTGGTAGAGGAATGGGTTAAGTTGCAGAGAGCAAGGTGGGGGTATTAATGGAGGTTTTGTTTATCTAAAGAAGGTGGGGATTTGATTAAAAGAAAAGAAAAAATACATAAAATAACGAAGTTACGAAAGTACCACTGACTTAACGGACAAAATAGACGGAGTTAGATTAAAAGTACTAAAATTGCAATTTTTACAAAACTGAGGTAGTCATTTGCAATAAATTCAAAAATGGTACTAAAGTTGCGTAATTGAGCAAACCACAGGTACTAAAATGGCACTTAACTTTAGTTTTTTGGTATTACTCATTATAATGTAAGTATGTGTTGATAGATATTAATATATTGAGTTGGAAGAAATTAGTTTTGGATAAAAAAAATTTATGTATGAATAAATAATACTTGAGTAGGATAAAAATTCAAGACACAAAAAATAAGTTATAAAAATAAATTAGTTCTTAATATTTTCCAATTATAATAATTTAATTAGTTATATTAATTTAATTAGTTATATTAGTTAAGTAGACAAGTATTCTGGTTTATTGGTTATATTAATTGAAGAAAGAGAATGATTAATATTTTCTTTATTTAGCTTTAAACATTTAAAACTTAAAACAAAACTAGTGGCCCATATTCATTTCTCGCATTTCTTGCAGTAATATCATTTTTCTCTTGAACCATCCTCAATATATATATATATATATATATATATATATATATATATATATATATATATATATATATATCCCTACTCTACTAGAACGACCAACGTTCTTATTTTCACACAATATTATAATTACACAACTACATATACATTTCTTGACAACACCGTAGGAGTTTCTACTCCTTTATGAACCTCTTGACCATCATTTTCATCTTGTTGCATTTGTGGAGAAGTTTATCTCCCATATTCTTCTTCGTGCTTCCATCGGTATCAACTTTCTTTCTCAACTCATCAGTCTCATACAGAGCCAGATCCAAATGTTCCTCCTGGGATTATGACATGATGTTTGGATATCCATATTGCAGCGTTGGATCAAGATATCCCATCATTATGATTTCGTAGTGATTTTTGGGATAAGGTGAGGATGTTTCTTCAAGGGATGGTTGAAGAATACTTCTACCGCTGCCTCTTGTTGACGAATTTTGTTTTCTTGTTCGGAGATCATCGGAATCATACCTTGGAAAGGAGGAAAGTTGGGTGGATATCTGATCTTGGTTCCTTGAATGTATTGCATATATGGATCATTAGGATCATAGAATGGAGACATGTGGAAGAATGAATGTTGACATCCCTCATCGGGCGGACAATCACATTTTGAGTTGAACGAAGGTTCTTCCCTTATAGTGCTTACTTCCTCAGAGATTTCCTCATCTTCTTCTGGACCTTCCTCTTCTAGGTCTTCCTCTTCTTCCATGGCCCTTGCTTTATTAATTACTTCAGGGTCGAGGTGGTATCTTTCGTACGGCTGAATGACTCTCATCTTTGGTCTTCGAGAAGGTCCATTGTAGGAGTTGGAGTGAATGTCAGTGGGGTTATGGACAGGTGTTCCAAAATGCCATCGTCTCTGGTCAGAATGACATTGCATCCAGCTTGATGAGTCGTACTCGGGTTCAACCTTGATTTGCTTGTTTGCTAGCATCTCATTGTATGGGTGATACGTCGGGATGTCAGAAGGACGATAATCTGGAATGTTTGACGGATGATAACTTGGGATATTTGTGGGATGATATTCTTGCATCGAAGGGTCACTTGGTATGTTGATTGGTAGTTGTTCACTTGTCACTTGGGGAAATACACCGGTGTGGGTCGGTCAATCAGATGATCTTGGTTAAAGAAGTCTTCATAGTAATCTTCACTCATGTTGTCTTTTGGGAGTATCAGTTCGGGGCGTCCAGCTCTCCTTCCGTCACTCATAAAGCCTTCTATCACTTTCTTGAATGACATCTATGGGTGGTGTAGATTGATGAGAGATAGAAAGGGTTACCAGCCTATCTTATCCCTAATTATATAAAACAAATCATAGAAATTCTTGTTCACTTGGATCGAAGCTTATGTATTATTAATTAATACCTAATTCGCTAAGATTGATGGCTCTGATAACAACCTGTCACACCCCCCATCTTAGGCCTGGGCGTGTGACTCGCAGTTGGTACCATTTTTGTAAATAAATCAGATTTATGGATTAATGCGGAAATATTTGCGTGGATTAAAATATTAATATTTACATGTCAAAACATGGGATTATGAAATACACGCTTGATATTTACAAAAAGATTTCATGTTTATATAAACCACCATTCAAGTTTAATATTAAACAAAATGATCTGAGCCATCAGATCGCCTAGTGACGACTTCAATTCTTCAAGCGCCTATCATTCGCTACCTGTAAAACAATTTGAAAATACGTCAGCAACACATGTTGGTCAATAATATAGCTTTAGACCTTTAGTATATTTTGTATAATCTTTACCTCGATTATATTCTCTATTTTAACCTTTAGTTCAAAACATCTTTTTTTTATTTAACGAGTTCAAACATTTAGTTTGACTTGTTTACTTTTCTAAATACTATGTTTCTTCTTCTCGAAGAAACCTATACTTTATTTCCTTATTTATTATTCAAGAAACTTACATAATATTTTCATTATTAACAAAGAATTATTTTATATCCATATTTCTTATTTATATTTCTTTGTTATATTTTCTTTGTTTATTTTCGAGGTATCGAATATGCCCTCGACTATGGTCTAAGCCTTTATATTATATTAATATTTTATTCAGGCATTACCCCTACCGTGTTTAGCTTATAATTTTCTAGATTCTCGGGCAGCACTTTCATGCTTTCACGTTTCTCGAGAATCTTGATTAACACATCTTATCACGCAAATCGAGGCACGTCGGTCGTCGATCTTTTTCGGCACGTACTTCAAGGTGGGGTGTCGACTCGTCTCGTGGTGGCACGTACTTAAAGGTAACGCTGGTACTTGGGCACGATTTACAATGGTATGAATGTCGGGTGTATGGCACGCTTTACGAGGTAGAGAGAGTTCTAGTGAGAGAGAGATGAGTTGTGAACAAGAATGAAGGGCTGATGGCCCTATTTATAGAGCTGATCAAGCTGACCCATCGCGATACGCGATGGGTTTTTGCCTTGGATCCATCGCGTATAGCGATGGGTCATCGGCAGATTTATTATTATTTTATCCTATAGCGATACGCGATGGGACCTTGGGAGGCCATCGTGTATCGCGACTAGCCTTGCCGCGTAATCAGTAGGCTTGACACGTGTGCCACGTGGTTGGACACGCGGTGCCACGTGGAGACACGTGGTGGGGCACGTGTCTTCGTTTGTCTGATCACGCCATCGCGGTACACGATGACGTTGCGGCTTAGGGGTATCGCGTATCATGATACCACCCTTTCTTGGGTTTTGTAATATACTCATAGCGCTACGCGATGGGTTTTCTTCTGATCCATCGTGTATCGCGATGGGTCAGGGAAACAGATTTTTACCTTTTTGGTCCTTTAACTTTGACTACTTGTTATTTTTTATCCGAAATTTTCACGATGCTACATCTTGGGTGTCTCCTTAGACTCATGGTTATTATAATTCTTGTTTGAGTTTCTATCTTGAGTTTTATTAGAATGAGAATACTCACACCTTGGCTTATCGCATTATTTGGAAAAGTGATCGAATTTCTAACGGTTGTAACACTTCACCTTCAATTTGTTAAACCCAATCCTTTTGCTCATAGTTGGCAAATTATTTTTAGTCTTTCCCATGAATTTCTTGGTTTTCCTGAAGATCATGGAAATGTTCATCTTGAGTTTTATTAGAATGAGAATACTCACACCTTGGCTTATCGCATTATTTGGAAAAGTGATCGAATTTCTAACGGTTGTAACACTTCACCTTCAATTTGTTAAACCCAATCCTTTTGCTCATAGTTGGCAAATTATTTTTAGTCTTTCCCATGAATTTCTTGGTTTTCCTGAAGATCATGGAAATGTTCATCAGTCAAGTCACTACTTCCCACCAGTTGTTCATATCTAACAATAATATGTGTAAATTAACAAATCACATACAAATTTACACATGTGTAAAAAATTTAGATATGTGTGAAAACTAATTTTCATAATTGTAGTCATAAATATACATATTATAAGTGACAAGACTATCATTAAATATTATAATATGTAAAAAAAATTGAGAAACGATTGGTTTTAAGGGTTCTTAAAGTTTTTAAATAATTTAAGAGTTTTGAAATGAAACTCATCCTATATAATATATGTATATACATATAATTTGAATTCGAATCGAATTGAATAAAAAAAAGCATAAATTCGTATTCGAATACGAATCGAATTCAAATTTTTAAAACCGAATTTGAATCTTGCTAATTGAATTTGAATCGAATCAAATTTATAATGTATCAAATTCGAATCAAACTTGAACACCCTTAGGGACTCCCACCATCCTAAGGTCTTGTAATGAGAAATTAAGGGGGTGTTTGGGATTAATTATTTTAGTCTCCTTATAACTTATTGTCGTAAGTTACAAAAGTATAACTTATGACTTTTTACCCTCATAGCATTACAACATTGAACTTATCTAAACACCTTATAATTCTTTAACAAAAAATATATATAATAAGAATACTAAAATAAGGAATCCTAGTGTTTCTTTTTTACTTCGTTTTCTTGTTATTTTTGTAGATAACAAAATCATATATATAATAATTTAATAAAATAATAACATCATAAAAGTTGTTGTTTCTAGCTATGAAAAAAGAAAGAAAGAAAGAACCCATCAAATATTAAGAAAAAAAACAAAAGAGCCCATCAAATGTATTTTCAAGGAATGAGCATGATAGAACCATCCAATAGTTTGGAATTTTTTTAATTATTATATTCATTAGGTGGAAATGACTAATAAAAGTGTTATAAACTATTTATATCTTTTAATTATATTATGCATGAGAATCACAAGAAGCTATGTTTATTGATCATTTCATACTCCAGATATTAGAATAACATTGTTTTAATGTTTTAAAGCAAGTTAGATCGTATTGTTATATGTTGAAAAATGAAATATTTGTATCAGGAAACGGGAATCTTTACTTTATTATCTTCATACAAACAATATTCCTTGAATCAACATGACTCAAAAGAATTCAATAAACACCGGAACATAGGCAACCTAAAGATAAAACATGCAAACAAATCATCATCTTAATATCTGCATATAATCTCTCTAACAGTCACAAGAATACAAAGATATCATCATCATCGTACTCAGTATATCTCACTAATATCAACAAAGAGATAAAAAAGAGAGAGACAAACAAATAACAAAATATCTCAAAGATACCCCATCAATACAAAGATGTCAACAAAACCCTAATCGGGCAATAATGAGATAAAAAGAGAGAGAAACAATGAACAAAATATCTCAAATGATGCATCTATCTCTTGGGATTATGGAGACGCTTCATTGCAAAGCCACTACACTTAATCTAGCCTTTGGTCGCTCACTTAAGCTCCCAGCTTCAGCCCAAAGTCAGCTTAGACCAACACTAGTCAGAACGCCAAAACGCCTTCTACCCTCCCCTTCAATTGGTTGCTCTTCACCCATGGCCCCACTTCATCTTCCTTTAGCGTTAAGTACACAACGTTGGGTGACTATTTGAACCCTGAAAACACCGTGAGGGGTATTTTTCTCCATTTGAAACCCCTCCCCCACCCACCCACCCACAAATTAAATTACTTAAAACATGTTATACAAACCCAAACAATCACATATTATATCATGTAGAGAAGGAAACATACCATTTGAGCCTTAGTCCCGGTTTTAACAACTTGATTAACACCATAGGCAATTTTTTGATGAAGGTAGAGTAAATCTATTGTAAAATGCTTAGTCCTCTCATGAAAGACTTGATTAGCACTAATTTAAATACACAGAAGCACTTTTATCACAATACAAATGAATTGGTAGTTTAAAATCAACTTTTAACCCATTCAACAAGTTTATTAACCAAACAATCTCATAGGTTACAACATCCATAGATCAAATTCAGCCTCAACTATGAGTGAGAAACACTTCCAAGTTTCTTGTTTTTCCAACAGGCCAATTTTTTCTGGAAAAAGAGAACAAAAAACCCAATTATAGATTGTCACACCCCGACTTATGGTTTAGGCGTGTGACAAATAGTTGGTACCTGTTTTATACACATATCAGAGTTTGCGGGTTATTTAGCGGAAGTCTTTATTTTATAATAAAATATTAATATATTTTGAAACATTAATTTATTTGTAAACTTTATTTATAATAATAAAATATTTAATTTATTTGGAAAGCTTCTCAAATAATAAATATCCAAGTGTTTACTTTATAAATCTTGTTTAAATATTGTTTGCAATATTTTAATAATTAAAAATTGATCCTTCTCTACCTTGTTGGAATCAAACTCCATGAGTGGCTATAATTTCTTGCTACATGTGCTAACTTTATTTCCTGAAATGTTGGGAAAATACGTCAGCGATATGCTGGTGAATCGTTGACTCTAAAAACATTATAATAAATCTTTATTTGACTGACAAGATAGTTTTCTTGAACAATCTCAACATAAACTTCTCTTATTCTAGGATTTGTGTCACTGTCATACACACACAATTACGGTTCTCTGGGAACTAATGCCCATTGGAGAACTTTTATTATAATCTCTAGTCTACGGCCACATAGCCTTGATTGAAAGACTAGACAGATTATATTTGGATCCAGACACATGTGTACTCGATCTGAGTTGCTTTTATTTTTTATCTTGTAAATCAAGGATCACGTAATCCCTTAAATATTTTTTTGTTAAAGATGACGTAATCTCATAAAAATTTGACTATCTTTGTTTAAGATAAACAACCCGTTTGTCTTGACTGAAAAATGTTTAACGTATTCACCTGTGATTGTCTGTTTTGAATGATGTGGTGATCTCGTTTGAAAACCTTTATGAATGAATGATGATTAACCTATACTAAAATAGGTTTATATAAATACCCAGATCGTCTCTTAATCCGGCTACAGACCTTTAGTCTGGTTTTCATAGCTTTAAACCTTGATTTATCATTTGTTTGAATAAAATATTTAGATTTGAAATCTTTCTCTTTATTTGCCAATCATGTGCTATGTTTCTTCTACAAGAAGAAATGTCTATGATATGCTTCTTCTTCAAAAATAAATGTCATTTGTCTATAACCTTGATATATAAATCTTATGTTTATTAATTATGAAGAAACACTATTTTTATTATACCCTTTGTAGGTAAAAACCTATATTTTCTTAATCATGAAGAAGTTATATTCTCATGTATGTGAATACTTATGTTTCTTTACCATGAAAAAACTATATTTTAGCTATAACATTTGTTTTGTATAATTTTGTATTTCTTAACCATAAAGAAATCTTATTTTAATTATTACCTTTTAATTTTATCAAGGTCTAGGCTATACCTCTAACTAGGGTCTAAGCCTTAAAATAATAATATTTTATTCGGACATAACCCCTACCTTGCTTAGCTTAATAATTAATTAGACTTTCGGCAGCACTCCCGCACTTGCACGAATATCGGGGTATTCTTGATATACTTTTCTTGGCACGCAAATCAAGGCGACGTTCGGGGGTCGTCGGGTATTCCACGCACTTCGAGGAAGAATGTCGGGTTACTTTGGGTGGCACGCACTTCGAGGAAACGTCGGGTATTTGGCACAGCTTACGAGGTTCGACACACAAAACGATGTAGAGAGAGAACGTGATTCTAAAGAGAGAAAGTGAGATATTCAGATGTGAGGGGAATGGGCTGTGAGCCCCTCCTTTTATAGTTGAAACTGGGTCCCATCGCGATACGCGATGGGCCTTTTTTATGGACGTCGCGTATCGCGATGTCAGAAAATGACGCGTGTACTACTGATTCAACCCTAGCGTCTGCCACGTGTCCCCCGATGGTGACACGTTTTTGCTGAGTCATAATGGAATATTGCGGATCGCGATGGTCTTACTCTTGGACTGATCGCGTATCGCGATGAGTTCCTGAATTCAAATGCTCATTTTTGGTCTCTTGCTTTTGGTAGCTTGTGCATGTCTGGTCTTGTTTCAGTTTTCAAAAACAATAAGGCGGCTCTCAAGCGGCTCGCGGAGATGCGAGCGTGCGAAGTGCGCCACATTGCGCCCATCGCCCTTCGTTGTCGTTGTCGCCTTCGCCGCCATCGCCCTTGTCCTCGCCCGTGCGCGTCAGGTGCTATGCACCCTCCGCTAGGACCACTAGGTACATGCTTGACATAAAAGAATATTACTATGGAAACTTTTTTCCTTATAAAGAGCTTTCATTTCTTTCTTACTTTCCATCTGGGATGAGTTTTATCTTCCTTATTTATACCGATTTGAAATGTTTTCACTTTCTTTCATCTTTTTATGTGGGAAGGATCTTCATTTTTCCATATCCTTTATATCCGATGAATTTTCTTTATGGAATGTTTTTATTTCCTTAACATAAAATAATTCTATATCCTCATTTAAATTTTTATATTTTTTAGATTATTTTTTATCTTTCAACTTTACTAAGTTTTCAAATTTGGATAAAAATTTTGAGGATGTTACGTAGGTTTTCGGGCAAAAGGACACTTTCAATAATTAGAATCAACACATAAGCAGTTAAGGAAAAACAAATTAACAACTATTGTTATTAATCAAAATATAGTTTTCGTGTGGTTGGCATTAAAAAAATAAATATGTATATATAATCTATATAAATAATGTTAGTTTTATAAATAAGTTTATAGATCGAATATAAACTAGTGAAGATAAATGGATTAAATTTTAAGGTACCCAAAACTAATTTTACAATTTTTATGTTAAAGTTTACCACTTTAAGTGACTAAATGTAAAGTTGTGTTAGATAGAAGGTTAAATATTAAAATATTGATACTTTGTTAAACCTAAAAGGCAGCAATGCTCATATAGTCATACCAAAGTTCGAAGTAACTTGAAAAAACCTAGTCATACCAGATCTCATTGACACATATAACACAAATTAAACCAATTAAAGTAAACATGTAATCTCAATCTTCAAACAATAGCAATTAGCAAACACAAATCCTCAATTCCCCTAACACATGATTCAATTTCCAAAAATTAAACAACCAATAAAAGTAAACATGTAAATCTCAATCTTCAAACAATAGCAATTAGCAAACACAAATCCTCAATTCCTCTAACACATGTTTCAATTTCCAAAAAATAAACCCTAATTCAAAATTCAGATAACTAAGCGTACAACTAACTTACAAACAGAGACAGAGGGTATTGTGTGGATTTGTAGACGAGCAACGAATTGACGATTCGATTATGAATAAAATTGATGATAAAATTACAGTTTAATTATTCTATTAACCATCCAATGATGAAGAGCACATCCAATTAGCCCTCAGTTGATGAAAATAATAAAAAGGCGTCTTACAAAATTACCATATTACACCGCCCAATTGAAGGCCAAGTAACGGACATGCCGGTGATCGGAGTAAATTGTGAATGGTGTGTAGCTTTATTTGGTGGAAACTGAGATGTTTAAAAGGCCTTGTTAAACCGTCTATTGATTGATTATAAAAGATGGGTTGAATGATTGTATTGAAAGCACCTGCTTGTTGTATTGAAACCACCGGATTGTGAACCTTTGTAGGGTTAGTTGCCGTAGTCGTAAGAAAACATTTAATTTAAAGGCGTCTTAAGGAGAGAGAAAGCAGAATATGAAAGGTTGCCTATATGTATTATAATGTAATACATATATATATATATATATATCTAACCTAAACAAACCTATACAATTTTCAAGGCAACATAAATTAACCCATTTAAAATACCTTAGGTCAACATTATGGATGAGATTGGTACTGTACCGGTACTGACAGATTCCGGTCCCGAAAATCCCAATCCCGAAAATCGCAAATTTTGGTACCGGTATCGGGACGGTACCGGTTCCGGTCCCGAAAATCACAAATTTTTGGTACCGGTATCGGAACGATACCGGTATTGAAGGTAAAAAGTCAGGAAATACTGGCACCGGTACCGATACCGAAACTCAAAACTTTGGTTCCGATTCGAGACCGAGAGTACCAAATCGGTATTGATTTCAGTACCCGTATCGGTACGGTACCGATACCAGTACCGAATTTTCTTATTCATAGTCAGCATATATCCATCACAATTTATTAATCCGTACAACAACTCCCGTTGTAAAGACAACATCTTTTGTCTTCATGTTAAAATAAAAATATTGAACAATGATTTAATTAGTATAATGTTTAAATAATCATATATTCCATTATAAACACCAAACATAAATTAAGAAAACAATATTATACATATACAGATAGAAAAAGGGTTTAAATAAAAAAAAATGAGTGTCCTAATAATGGTAAGAATTAACATATTTTTGACATTTATCATTATAAATTATGGTAAAAGAACAATATTTGTAAACTATGTCGGTTATTAGTAATTTTAAATCTCAACAATTGATTATGATCTAATAGCTATTATTTATTTTTAGTTTTCTTATGAAACTACTTATTTTTAGGATAACCCTTCTATATATATAATACAGGTCAATTATTTTACAAAGGGGAACAAAAATGAGAAGGATGAGAAGAATTTCTAACCACACAAAAGAACCCCTAAAAATTTAAAAATAAATGAATAAAAAATCATAACTCAAAATATAATAAAAAAATGAAAAAGGTAAAAACACAAACATGTTTCCACCGTCTTTTTCGTTCTCGTAAACAAACACACACACAATGGTAAGTGAAAAAAAAATCATGTCTTTTTGTTTATTATTGTGTTTTTTGCTTATTTTCGTCATTGATTGTGTTTTTTTTCCTTAACATTGTGTCTTTTTTTTTCTTTATATTGTGTTATATTACTCAATATTGTGTTAATTTTGTTCGTCATTGTGTATTAATTTACGATTTATTTGTCTCTTTTTAGTTATAATTGTGTCTTTTATTCATTTTCGTCATTGTGTCTTTGATCACACCAATGTGTCTTCGTCAATTTTTTTTTTATTTTTTTGTATATATATTTTTTTTGAACGCGAATGATGGCGGAAACAGTTTAGTTTTTTTTTTTTTTTTTTCGTTTTTTATTTACATGTTGAGTTATGATTTTTTAAATTATTTTTTTTTTTGAATTTATCTTTAAGAGTTTTTTTGGTGTGGTCAAAAATCTTTCCCACATTTCTTATTTTTGTTTGACAATTAAAAATTAAAAACGATAATTAAAAAGTCAACTGTAAAATCAAACCTAACATTGAAACCCGTAAACTTTTTACATGATTGATTACGAAACGAAGTGTGTATAAATTTTATAATATAAAAAAGTAAGGTGTAAAGAAAGGTCCCTGTCCTCAAACCCTAAACCCAAACAACACAACCAGAGAAATGGAGGTCCGACCCCTCGGAAACACAGGCCTGAAGCTGAGCTATGTCGGGTTCGGTGCATCCCCACTGGGCAGCGTCTTCGGACCCGTTTCCGATGAAGAAGCCATTGCCACTGTTCGCGAAGCCTTCCGACTCGGCATCAACTTCTTTGACACGTCACCGTTAGTAATTCGCATTCGTTAATTTATGTTTTTTACTGCAACCATATTTTATGGCGAATAATAATGCATTGCAATTGCATACCTGTAAACATTGCTGCCGGAAGTTCCTTTACTTTAGGCACATGATATTTTGAATTTGGGCCTAATCATTATTCAAAAGATTGATAATTAATAGAATACTACACGTTTTGACCTAGGATATTTAGGGCTAGTAAAAAATACTTACATTTGAAATGATTTAATCTCGAAAAACAAAATGATTTAATCCAATCAAAATCGATAAAAATAACCGATTAATGTTAAAAACTAAACTAATATCCAAGTTTATAAAGTTTGCTTTGTTGTTTTATCGGTTTCGAGTCGTTTATTTATTTGAGAATCGAATCAATAGAAGAAAATGTTTTTGTTCATTTAACTAAGCAAACGGACACGGTTCAATTTTGTTGGTGAACACTTTTAATTGGTTTTAGCTTATTCGTTTGTGAACTACGAACTCACATAATCGAGCATATTTGCTTTCTTAAGAAATGAACATGAACAAGAAAATGTTGTTTATTTAGCTGTTCGTGTTATATCGTTTGCTCGTTTAAAGTTAACATAACCCGTTCGTGTTCACACGTTTTGTTTGTGAACTGTTCGTTCATTCTGTTAGAAAACGGTCATAAACGAGTATGTACACATTCATTTTCTTAAGAAGCCAACACGAACAATAAAGCGCTGCTCTAGTTGTCTGTGTCCAGTTGTTTATTCTGTTAAAGTTGAATGAACGAACACGAACATGGGCCATTCGTGTTCATTCGTTTCGTTTATGAGCCTATTGATTAGTGTAAGTGATACAAAGTTGTAAGGTTTTTGTTCGAATGAGAATTCGAATTACGTATATGTTCTGAATTTTAGGTATTACGGTGGAACATTATCCGAGAAAGTACTCGGAAAAGCCTTAAAAGCTGTTGGAGTACCGAGAAACAAATACATTGTGTCCACAAAATGTGGAAGGTACAAAGAAAGTTTTGATTTCAGTGCTGAAAGAGTAACCAAAAGCATTGACGAGAGTTTAGAACGCCTGCAAATGGATTATGTTGATATATTACAATGTCATGACATTGAATTTGGCTCACTTGATCAGGTATATACATTGGTGTGTAGTTTATTGTTACAATAATTGAATAACTCATCACTTTGTTGATTGTTGTTGTTAGATTGTAAACGAGACGATTCCTGCGCTCCAAAAGTTGAAGGAATTGGGGAAGATTCGGTTCATTGGTATAACCGGGCTTCCACTGGGAATCTTTAACTATGTGCTTGATCGTGTGCCACCTGGCACGGTTGATGTGATTCTTTCATATTGTCATTATAGTGTTAATGATACGACACTTGAAGATTTGATCCCATATCTAAAAAGTAAAGGAGTTGGTGTGATCAGTGCGTCCCCGTTAGCTATGGGACTTCTCACAGAAAGTGGGCCGCCAGAGTGGCACCCGGCTTCACCCGAGCTTAAGGTTTTCTTTTACTTAGCATCACTAGTATTAGGGGTGTATGCGAACCGAGCGTGAACTCTCATAAGTTCAAGCTCGGCTCGTTCGTTAGTTATCAAGGAATTATATATAACAATTTGCAAACCATGAATAGTAATTTGACCAATCACAATTTGCTCTGTTTTTTTTCCAAGTTTTAATTCCGCTCCTTATATAATATACATCTTTAAGTCTTTAACCTTCCTACACAACTATGTTTATATTATTTGTTAATTCTATCAACATTCTGATATAATTTTTTTTTTAGAATTGAGTTGTATTCAAAATAAAGTAATTTTTTGTATTGTAAACGACTTGCACACGTGCTTTTATAGTTGAGGTTGTAGATATGCATTGATAAAATCTTGCTGAATTGTGTGGGCCAACCTCAACGATGTTTATTTTTTTCTATTGACATTCTGATACAAATTATACTGAAAACGGGATTGTATTCAAAATAAAGTTTTTTTTTGGTATCGTAAAGTCAATGACTTCCGCGCATGTTTATTAAGTCATATTGTAGATATACATGTGCAAATTCCTGCCGCATCACGTAGGGCAACTCTTACATTTTCAAATACATATTTATGATTAAAAATTCTATATACTACATAATATATATTATGTAAAGATGTATTGATTATATTAAATTAAAGTTATATAATGATAGGCTTGCTAGCAGGCTTGAGCTTGATAA
Organism: Bidens hawaiensis; assembly: GCF_021521415.1. Classification (NCBI taxonomy): domain Eukaryota; kingdom Viridiplantae; phylum Streptophyta; class Magnoliopsida; order Asterales; family Asteraceae; genus Bidens; species Bidens hawaiensis. The sequence continues at coordinate 346,066 of NW_027493993.1, read as the reverse complement.
GTGAAGCTCATACTTGGGCAGATGTGCTCAATAATGTACATGCTCATTGCTAGGCTCGGCTCGGTTCGATTCAGGTTTATATTGAACCAATTCCGAATGGCTCATGAGTGGAAAAAAAGGTGTACATATAAAGTCGGCGTTTTTTTAATGATTCTTTCTTGCTTGATCACAGGCTGCATGCTCAACTGCTGCTGATTTTTGTAAAAAGAAAGGGAAGGATATCTCAAAATTAGCCATGCAATACAGTTTGTGTAACAAAGATATTTCTACCATACTGGTGGGCATGAAATCTGTTGAACAGGTCAGATAATGTCTTTCAGTTTTTTTGTTATACTTCAAATCTAGTAGTTATGTAGGTTTACATGTAATTTGACTAGATTATGCAAAAAAATTACGCCGATTTCAAACATTGATGACCTTTTTTTTTTTTTTTTTTACATTTTTGAGTTACTAAAAATGTCTACTTGATCAATCAATGAATCATGCCTAGTAAAATCCCACTTATTAGCAAAGCTGTTGGTAGGTCTGGGGAAAAATGTTCACTTGATATGAGATCAATTTTGTATATTTGAGTTTTTGAAAAGCGTCCATTTTCGGTTAGTTCGTTTTTGGTTTGGGTTTAGTTCAGTTTCGTATTTTTTTTTATTTTACCAGGGTAGCTAAATAAAAAATGGTTCAAAATAATGAACTTGAGCCTACACCTTGTTAATAAAACTAGACCTTTGGTTTTTGTTTGGGTTCAGTTTTTTCAGATTTATGCATATGCTACTTACACCACTTAAACCTGTTTTTTAGATTAAAAATTATTATCTGATTATTATAGTTATGTTTATTATATGTTAGAAAAGAGTGTTGGTAAATCAATCTTACCTGACTCGACCCAGACCAAATTTGACCTGTTACCAAACATGTCCGACTTGATCATCATACGTGAAAGATGCATGTAATATTAGGTATTCTGACAATGTGGTTCCTGCCTTCCCTCAATCAGGTGCAGGTCAACGTTGCAGCTGCTACAGAGCTTGCAAAAGGTGTTAAAGATGCGGAAACCTTAGCGGAGGTCGAAGAAATACTGAAGCCGGTGAAGAATCAGACATGGCCTAGCGGTCGGTGAAGAATCAGACATGGCCTAGAGCTTGCAAAAGGTGTTCAGCTGTTGTTTATGAGTTGTACACTTGTTTATACGTGTTTCAATGATGAATGCAATCAATAAGTTGTGACATGTTTGCATATAAATACTTATACTTTATTGATGGTGTTTGGTTTACATTCACAGTAATTTTACTCAAACAAGTATGTGAATCAGTGTCATTTAAGTGTCTCAAAAAAATTACGAATCATAGCGTCACTTAAGTATTCCATACGGAAATTAATCAGTAAAAAAATACATCCAATGCTGACAAATGTAACCTCTTTTGAGTAATAATAACTGCCAGTTGTGGACTGAGGAGGGCTTTAAACACTTCTTAAAGAGTCACCTAGACACTGGGGTTTTAACCTGTTATGTTTTAAAGCCACTTATCATGTTAACATAATTTATATATTTTGATATTTTAAAAAATTAAATATCATAAATGATCGAGAGTCTAGTCCGACAGTGCTGACGATTGGTAGAAATCAGCAGGTCAAAGGCGCAAATGGTCGACCGCTAGGTTTTTAAGAATTTTAATTGTTTTTTGAATTTGACGTTTTGTTTAATTATCATTTAGATATGTTAATTGGGTTATTGATTCACTTTTTAATTGGAATTAAGGGCTTCTTTTAAATTTAATTGACTTCACTTATATAGTTTCATTAAAAAAATTTATAAAAGGCAAAAGGTTATTTACCAAAAAAAAAAAATATGAACTAATATTTTCGGATTCAAATCTTTTTTTTTTCAAAGAGTAAAGTGTTATTATCGTCATTGAGTTTTGATCACTATTATGAATTTCATCCAAAAACATTTTTTTTTTGCATATGATATATTGATATTTCACGAATTTTTGTCAAATTTCGTCCAAAACACTAACTTCATTTCTTAAGATTAAATGAGGTATAATTACTAAAATACCCTTAATACTATAAGGCAAAATCAATATAATAATAAAAATAATTAGTAATATTTAACCCCCTTTTATTTGTATTCCCCTCACTATAATGGTGAGGGTAGGCTTGAATCTTGAAGTGTGCATGTTGAATGATGTTAGTTAATATGATATAGATTAAACGTCAAAAGAAAAGTTCCATAATTCCTCACTTAAAATTTGAATTGATACTAGTAAGAGAGCTGGTGCGTTGCAGCGGGGACACAACATGAATACGGTCAGTAACATTCGGTTCGTGAGTGATGGTCGATTTTACATGGTCAAACTGCCTTTTTGAAAACATATGATTGATTTAAAATATAAAAACTGGAATTTGTCTTTTAAAAGACAAATCGTACTGTAAGACACATGACCTATAATGTTAACTATTATGTGATATATAACTAAAGGGTCGTTTGTGTTTTTCAGTTTAGTTTGAAGTTGGTTTCGAGTGGCCAATATACCCTTTTCATGAATCTTACATGTTTGAGCCTCACCATCATTATACAAACCTCATGCTTAAGTGGCTTTGGTAAAATCATTAAAATGTCTTACCCATCATTTTTAATTGATAACAAGCTCAACTGATAGACTCCATTTGTAAATGGGTTTGAACTCTAAAGTCAATTGAAGATCTATAGATGCTTCAAAACAAAAATAAATTACTTGTTTGACAAGATGTATATCTTAGAATAAAAGAACATGAATAACGAACAGAGAATCTAATATCAATATATCAACAAGAGGTAGCGTCTTTAAAACTAATACCACACATTTCACACGGGTTTCAAAGAATAAAGCTACATGGGCGGTTTGGGGATTTTTGATGGTATCTATAAAACAACATGTTGCCAACGCGTACAACTAAGCACAAACACGAACATATAATAAAACATATTTTTTGTTCATGGTCATTTATCATCAAAATGGGAATGTTGATGTTTATGTTGTTGGCATGGCGATGGTGTTAATCAAGTGCACATTTGAGATTAAAAAAAAACATATCCGTGAAACATTTCCAAAAATACATTTAACGTTGAATCTGTTGTTTGACTTTCATTGTCAACCTTTAAACATCTCAACATAATTATTCTACTCATATAGAAACTGATAAACACATATTCCATTCCAGAACATTAACCACTACAAATACAATCAAGTGTAGGTTTGAGACAATGTTTTCAGACCCGGAAGCCTTACTGGGTCAAACGTCGGACCGACCAGGAAGGGCGGACCGGTGTTTGACTCGGATGACGTCATAAATAATTTAAATATATATTTATTTATATATATAATTCATATACATATAAAAAATAATAATAACCAAAAATAATAATGATAACAAATTTTAATATTTATTTATGTTACATATATTGCTTTTAAATATATATGATTTATATTTGATCTATAAAGACATCAAGAAAGCTTGGTTGATTGGCTAATTGGTAATTATTAAACTTTCTATCTAGGAAAGGGCCCAAATTCAAATCTCATCATGTACATTTCATTTTAAATTTAATGAAAATATATGTTTAACCGGTTGACCCGTCGGGTCACCGCGTCCAGGCCGACCGCCACCCGCAAAACTTGGCGGGGTTTTTAGAAAACGGGCCAAATACATCGACCCGGCCCTGTTTAGAGACCGGGTCCCGGTTGGACCGAGTTTCAAAACACTGGTTTGAGATTAATATGGTGTTTGGGATTCCTTATTTTACCTCCTTATAACTTCTCATAAGTTAATAAGTTATAACTTTTTAACTTATTAACTTATCCTCTCACAGTAAATCACAATACCAAATACCTTTTAAGTTTTTTAAAAGTTAATAAGTCATAAGTTGCTCAAAATAAGCAATTCAAAACACCCTCTAAATTAACAGACATTTCACGAGTATGTCCTATTTCACATGGGTCACACCATTTCGTGTCATTCCACATATGTGCCTTCTATCATGTATCCTGTAGTGTGTTCACAATTTCATATATGTGTCATCAGTCATGCAAAAAGAAAATAATCATAAATGCCTCGTATGCAACGTTTTTATACATTTTATCAAAATCTCAAACTCCTAGTCCTTTCTGTAATAAATAACAAACTCTAGAAATATAAATCATTGGTAAACAAACAGATTGTCTTGTACTCAAGGAAAATAAGAGGCGACCCGTTTTGACCTAACCCAACCCGTTATGACCTGAGCCATTTAAATGATATTTACATAAATTAAGACATGAATATAATAATTTATTTCAATCTCTATCTTCACCAAAACCGAACTACCTATACCCAATCTACTCGACAACCACACGAATCGGTTAACGCTTATAATATGAAACATAATAAAAATCAATAGATTTTCTTGTGTTAGAGTGTATTGGCCACTTGTTGACTTTGTAGTTAGTTAGGTTGTTATATAAGTAATAAAGCCTTAGATGGTTATGGTTGTTTTATTGGTTTAAAAACTGGTTTGTTATTGATACCACATTGAGCTAAAAAAGGGTACAATCGGTTGAATCAGGCCGTACCGAGAGGTTCAACCTGGTTGAATGGTTTACCCTTTAATTTCATACAAATGTCACTTCAATACAGAAGATAACCAAAAAGTACAAGATTCCACAATAAAAATAATAAACAACTAATCCATAATAAAAAATAATACAAAAGAACATAATTTTCAAATATTATTTTTTTGAATGAAAGTGTGGAATAAGTTTATGACATCGTTTACCGGTACACATTTCAATTTTATCACTAGGTTAAAAGTCATTTTCAAAAATTATGGACAAAAAATTATCAAAAATCTATTGTGCTTAAAACCAGTATTTTTAATAAAAGCCGGCAGTTCGATACTCTAGCAAACTGGCCAAAAATACCAGGCTCTGAATACTGACGGCCTGCTCGGAATCCGGTATAGCCGGTTCAACCGGTCAGTACGAACCGGTTTTTAAAACATAGTGTAGTGGTTTATGTTGAACCTCGGTCACGGTTTAATAAGATATGCACCTTCTTCTAAACGCCTAGGGCACACCTCACCTCATTTACTGTGTGTCTTGTGCCCTTTTGACAAAAAATCTATCATCAAAATTTTTCTTACCCGAATTGTAAGGCCCCAGTCTCGGTGCGCTACATTGGCGTTGGATTTACTCATAAACACAGTTTTAAATATCAGAGTGAACTAAAACTTTCGCGGAATACTTAAAACCTCAAACATTCATACATGAAAACTTAAACATGTCTGTAAGTTCAAACATCATAAAACATATAACTTTAAATCTTTATATGCCAGCTTCTTTATTCTTTAACCATGTGTGCTTCTCAAGCAAGCTGTCTCATCCTATTAGCCTGCGTGCATACTAAAAGTCAGCTACGCTGAGTGATTTCTAGTTAATCATGCAACATACAATTCATTCACATACTTACATATACAATACGCATCCGAAGACACATATTACATACTTAACCTGTTTATCTTTCTTTCATACATTCATTCTTTCATTCATACTTTCATTCATACACAATTATCTATATGTTTTAAAGAGCATTTCGCCATATAACCTTCGCAGATATTATTATGTTCTGTTCCCTACATTCGCATATATTATTAGGGTATGTTCCCTACATTCGTGGATTATTATTAGGGTATGCTCCCTACATTCGCAGATACTATTAGCGTTTATTCCATACATTCGCAGATATTATTAGGGCATGCTCCCTTCTTTCTTGTACAACCATACATTCATACAGTTATATAAATACATCCTTACACCTGTTTTTATTCACATACATATAATATTCATAAGGAATACACTTACCACTTAAGATAAGTGTATTAACTATCACATAGAGTATGCACACAGCCCCAAAAACATAAAAGAGAAAATGGGGCTAGAAACTCACATGTGTCCTGTTCTTTTTGAGTTTACGGTCACGCCTCTTCTCAGCAGGGCACGGCTAATTGTGTAGCAATTAACAAGCTTAACTTAATTGTTCCTACTTATATCATATTTCTAGGTTAATGAAACGCCTAGCTAACGGGGTCCGGGGGCAGCGCCCCTGGCAATAGGGTTCTAGGGGCGGCAATCCCTAGAAGGGTCCAAGGGGCAGAGCCCCTGGTTGGGGTTAAGCTGAAGTTCAAACCCCCCGTATATGTCAAGCGACATATGCGCCGTATATGTACACTTGTACATATATGCCCATATATACATATGCGCCCATACTTATACACTAGGCACATATCCGCCGGATATGTGCAGGTCAGCTCGTCTTTAACGCGTTTTGTAACACCCCAACCTAAGGCGTAAATGCCAGGGCGTGAGCTGATTGCTTACAACTCTCAAGGTACTATCATGCAATAATTTAAAGTGACAATATCTATTTATTAAAATTAAATATTCAAACAATTCCAAACAAAACAAAGTACATAATTCAAAAATAAAGCAACAAGATAATTAATAATTCAAATTTAACTAAGTCTTTATTTTATCTTGATAATATAACTTCTAACATAAGCAATCCTAAATCCTTCAACAAGTCCTGATATTAATTCACACAATCACCTATATATGCTTATAAAATACAAATAATTTTGTCAACACATGGTTGAGTGAGTAAAACATCAGTTAATTTGAGATATAATATAATATATAAAAGAAAACGCAAATTGGTCATGTGAGATAAACAATTTAGCCAATGAGCAAAATGTGTGTTGGTAAACCGTTGCCTTGCGAAGTGTGCATTGGCTACTACGACGGTCGTATGATCATACTATTACTGTGATTATGATGGACCTATCCGAATGCAATCAAATAAATCAATTAAACATATAGCAAGTTAGGCATTCATCTAATATACATATAAGGATTAAATAGTTCCAAGTGTGAATACTATATAATCGGTAAATATAATAAAATACACATATGTCCCCAAAAGGATTAAAAATAATTAAAAAGAGGAGTGAAATACTCACCTTATCAAATACGTAAAGTGATAATGATTTGATTAGACAAGGGGCAGATCACGCTCTTCGGGAATTACCGACGAGAAATCCTAAATAATAATAATTGCGGTAATACATATAAATTAAATAGCGGATCTATAACTAGATAGAGATTCGGGACTTTGATGATAGAGTATTCTTGAAAAAGTTAAATATTACTTAAATTTATATTACTTTATTATTCGGTAAAAACACTTTAATAAATAATATATTTTAATTATATGATATTATAATTATAAATAGAATACTTAAGTAAATATTTATAATTTTTGATAAATTATATAAGGAGATTTGTTTTATATACTTATTTTAAATAAAACATATTTAGTGTATTTATATATATTTTTATTTGTTCAAAAATCTTTATTATTTATATATTTTAACAATTTATACTATATATATATGTATATGTACATACATATACATATATATACATACATATGCTTTTAGTAAAAACTCGGAAAGACAAAACGTTAAACTTGTCGTATAACGTGTATATGTATATGCCCCTTGGAGTGAAATACCCACCTTATCAAATACGTAAAGTGATAATGATTTGATTAGACAAGGGGCAGATCACGTTCTTCGGGAATTACCGAAGAGAAATCCTAAATAACAATACTTGCGGAAATACATATAAATTAAATAGCGGATCTATAACTAGATAGAGATTCAGGACTTTGATGATAGAGTTGTCGATATACATAATATATTTTATTTGTATATGCCCCTTGGACCCCTGTTCGTTGAGGGTTATAATTAAACTAGAAATACGATATGAGAAGTGGTAGTTAATTGATACGTGTAATTATTATACAGTTAGCCGTGCACAACTAAAGAAAAGGAATACCATTAACTTTGAACGTAATCGCATTCAGGTGAGTTTCTAGCCTCATTCCTTGTTATGTTTTTGGAGCTGTGTGCATACTTGATGTGATTATTTAATACTCTTATCCTAAGTGATAAGTGTATGCCATATATGATTTATGTGAAAGATATGAATGATTGCTTGTCAGTACGTGAACGGTCTTCGGATATTGCATGTACCGTCAGGTTATAATTACATATTTGAATGCTATATATAATGTATGAATGATATATGTATGTTACGAGTATAAGGGATGGATAGGTACAGAAGAAAGGGACTGAGCCCTAATAATACTCAAGGTAGAAAGGGACCAGACCCTAATAATATTCAAGGCAGAAAAGGGACCGAGCCCTAATAATACTCGAGGAGGAAATGGACTAGACCCTAATAATATTCGAGGCAAATAAGGGACCTAGCCCTAACAATACTCGAGGTATTAGGGTGTAATACTATTTAAAATGAATGAGTATGTAAAGTATGCATAGATGTAAAGAAAGTAAAGAAAGAATGAAATAAAGAAAGAAAGTATATACTCTTGTATGCACTAACGAAACATAGGTAGGTTAAGTATATACTAAGTATCTACGGATGTGAAAGTACTGTATGTTACTTGATTAACTAGAACTCACTCAGCGTATATGACTTTTAGTATGCACGCAGGTGAGTAGGATGAGACAGCTCTCTTGATGAGGATACATGGCATGGAATTGAAGAAACTAGCATCTCAAGGAAATGTTATGATGTTTTAAAGACTATGTTTTGTTTTTAAATGACTATGAATGTTTGTTAAGACAATATTTGAGGTTATGTAATATGCTATGGTTGAAGTTTTATATTCCGCGTAAAGTTTTAATTAACTATGATATTTAGATCTGTATTTGTGAGTAAATTCAACGTCCAAAGTGAGGCACCGGTAACGGGGCCTTACAATAAACAGTTCAAAAACCCCAAATCGTATGAACGCTAATTACATAAATTGATTGATTATGTTTTTATTCATTTAATTAAACCTAGGGTTTATGTTTAGGGATCAAACACGAACTAGAAACAATGTTTTATTACCTGTTACGATGTTATATGAAGGGTAGATTAGTGAGAATAGTGGCCGGCAAGAACAAGTTTACGAACACGAACTAAACAGTAGCGTTAATTTAAAAGGGGTTTTGACGAGGATGCTTCAAGGATAATGTATGAAGGTTTAATCGAATTATAATGTTCTTTATAATGTGTATTGATAGACGCGTAAGGTTGGTTTGGTATTATAATCACTTCGTACCAAATTTGATCGATTTACATAATTACGAGTGTCGACGAGCCGATTATGGCATGAATAACAAACTATATTGAAAAATTTCCAAGTTTACGTCGTAGATTGCGGTCCAAGCTAGAGAACAAATAAAGCAATTAAACATATAGCAAGTAAGGCATTAAATTGATATACACATAAGGATTTAATAGTTGCAAGTGTGAATACTATATAATAGGTAAATATAATAAAATACGCATATGTCCCCAAAAGGATTAAAAATAAGTAAAAAGGGAAGTGAAATACTCACCTTATCAAATACGTAAAGTGATAATGATTTGATTAGACAAGGGGCAGATCACGCTCTTCAGGAATTACCGACGAAAAATCCTAAATAACAATAATTGCGGAAATAAATATAAATTAAATAGCGGATCTATAACTAGATAGAGGTTCGGGACTTTGATGATAGAGTATTCTTGAAAAAGTTAAATATTACTTAAATTTATTATTCGGTAACAACACTTTTAATAAATAATATATTTTAATTATATGAAAATGTAATTATAAATAGAATACTTAAGTAAATATTTATAATTTTTGATAAATTATATAAGGAGATTTGTTTTATATATTTATTTTAAATAAAACATATTTAGTGTATTTGTATATATTTTTATTTGTTCAAAAATCTTTATTATTTATATATTTTAACAATTTATACTATATTTATACACACACACACATATATACATATATATATAGGGAAAGTATATGCTAGAAACCTCCTCTAGTAGTGAAAACCCTGGAAAATCAAGTGTGGTTGTGGTTTTGCCATGTGTTCATTTGATATATTTAATAGTTGTTTCATTAGAAGGGTAGTTTAGTCTTTTCAACTCCTTCAAGGCTTTTTTCCGGTTATTTGTATTCTATCGTGTCAAGTTGTCTAATCATCACTTTCTTGTTCATATCTTCTCTCTTTATCTTCATATTTTCATTTTTCACTTTTCCAGTTTACAATTATTCAGTTATGTCTTCCAAAGCTAAGCGAGTGTTAGATTTTTCAGGGTTTTCTCCGTAAAAGAACCAACATCAAGTAACACCATACGTTTATTCTGATATTCAATCTTCAAGCCTTGACCTTTCCGTGTTTGTTGATGTTGTTCCAGTTGTTCAACATGTTAATCCAAGACTTGACCTTTCTGTGTCTGTTGATGTTGTTCAAGTTGTTCAACATGTTAATCATACATCAAAGCCGGTCTCCTATCTGGATGCTTCTCATCTTTCTGATCAACTTACATCTGCGGTTATATCTGTTTCTCCTCCGGCCACTGAAGACTTAACAATAACAATTGAGATTCATCCCATTGGTAAAGATTTTGGTTTTTGCGTGTTGTGTGATGGTGACCACCTATATCCAAGTTTGATTGGTGAGGAATGCTTGTTGTGGCAGTGGGCTCGAGTCAGTCCAGTTCGTTATAACCAATGGAGTGATTAAAGTCCTGATGTATCACCTTAATTTTATTTGTTTAGTACCATTTCCTTTTATTAGTTGGTTGTTTCTTTTACTATAATTTATTTTTGTATTTGTAGTTGTAATCCTGAACTCTTCTTTTTAATAATATAATCTAGATCTTTGTGGTTTTTCTTTTTATTTTACTGTATTTCCCTTTATCTTGTCATATTTTTATAGTATGCTCCTTATATGTTGTAAGACATAAACGTATGTCTGTTGTTGGTGAATTTAACATATGTCCATTATATGTTAACATATGTTATAGTATGCTTCTTAACATATGTCCTTTATCTATGTTTTTTAATGTGGCTTTTCTTAATTACTTTTTCGCCATGCTTATGAAGTGGAGAGTAATGTTATCAGTTTATGAGCTCAACACATATTACTGTGAATATGTTTGTTATTACCAGTTTGTTTTTTAGGTTTATGTTTTTTTTTTCTATTGTTTATAATATCAGTTGTATGTTTGTTGTCTTTTTATAAAATTCGTTCTCATCCACTAGTTTAACTAATAGTGTGATGGAAAACCTTTTGAACCCCAGCCCCAACCCATATTATTAAGTTGAATTTACAAACTAGTTTGTTTAAGTAGGTGGTATAAGTTTTCTCATATAACTAGTTTAATTTATTTTTTTGATTGAACCTCTTGAAACTAAACCATGAGACTTATCTAATTACTTAGTTCCTTTTTACTAGGTGTACTAGTGGGTGTACTAGTTTGACTTATCTAACTAGTTTAATTGATTATGTGGTTCCCTATGTCGTGGAACCCCTTTGAACCCCATTTATTTTAAATTATTAATTTTATTGATTTTGAAAGATCTTTTTTTTAATGTTGTCTTTTCATATGTCATTGAATGTCTTGTCATACTTCCCCCTATATTTGTTTTACTTCTTTTTCTATAAACACAATTTAAGACTCACGTTAAATCTTATCCACCTTCCTTCACCCACTTTACATTTATCATGAATGAAATTTCAACCGGCTATAATCGTCCTCGTGATGATATCACATTAATTACTTGTTAGTGCACGGTTTTGTTGTCCGTAGCGATCGAATAATTTATAGATAGTCTAGGTTGTTTATTTAATGTAAAATGGCTCATTCGCTATGGATTGTATAGCGAATGAGGTCCATTTGTTAGTTAACTAGACTAGTTCGTTAAGGTATAAGCCCATTTGTTATCGAAGCATAACGAATGAGGGCTAGTTCGTTAAGTTATTATCATTCGTTATAGAATCATAACGAATGGAGTCTAATTCATTATGAAGATATAACGAGTTAGACTAACTTAACGAACAAGAGCATTTGGTCTATAAATAGGCATATCCATGCTCATTGTAGGGTGATCACACACATAGAATAAGTGAGACCCATAAGTTATTATGTATTTATCCTCCATTATGTATTTATCCTTATCTATCAATAAAGTAATAATTTAACGTTTAGATCTCGTGTATAATCGATGTATCGACGCGGCTAGATCCGAGACGGGTTCAAACAGTGGTATCAGAGCAGACGCCTGCTCACGTTGCATCGATTAAGGTATGAATATGAGTTTTTCATGTTCTTCGTCTTCATCGAATTTTGGTCAGATCTGGAGTAAATCATTGTGTTATTGGTGGATTTGAGGGTGAATTCGTGTTTATTAATGGAAGATGTAGCTTCTTGTGTAATTTGGTGTTAAGTTATGGTGTATTGAAGAATTCACCATGGAAGAGCATGTTAACTTTTGATTCAATTTATGATGATTTAGTGATTGTTAAGTTAATTGGATGATGGATTTGTGTTTATAATTGAAATCCGCATGTTTATGTGGATTTTGGTGGTTAATTATGGTGAAATGAAGATATCACCATTGAAGAGCATGTTATGGGTTGATTTAATTGATGTTGAATCAATGGTTGTTAAGTTTAATGGTTGATATATTCGTAATCAGAATGAAAATCCGGATGTTCGGGTAGAATTTCATGATTAATGATGGTGTTTTGATGATTTCACCATGGATGAAGTTCAAATTTCCATAATCCGGCCATATCTACGATTTTCCGACGAAGTAACAGATTTTTCTGGCAAAATCCGCTTTTCCGGCGAAACAGTTCAGATCCAACAACCTGATTCGTTAAGTTACTGTAGCTAATTCGTTAAAAATGTTTTTAACGAATTTACTGTAGCAATTCGTTATGGAAATTTTAACGAATTAGGGTAATTCGTTAAGTTAATTCGTTAAGTTAAAAGTCACGAATTAAGGTACTTCGTTAATGTAATTCTTTAAGTTAAAAGTAACGAATTAAGTTAATTCGTGAAGTTAATTCGTTAAGTTAAGAGGACAACGAATTAAGGTACTTCGTTAAGTTAATTCGTTAAGGTAATTATAACGAATTAAGGTAATTCGTTAAGATAATTCGTGAAGGTAATTCGTAAGGTAATGATAACGAATTAAGGTAATTCGTTAAGTGTGTAACGAATGGAGATGACTAACTAAGTTAACGAATGGAGATGACAAGTTAACGATTGAAGTTGTTAATTTATAACGAATGGGGAGACGATTCGTTAAAAAGAGTTATTTGGCGGGAAAATTTTTCTTGCCCAAATTTTTTCCTGGATACTCCTCTTAAGTGAGACTTCATTCGTGATAATTTTGGCGATTATATTTACTTTTTCGGAAATTTTTGGTGAATTTTTGGCGGGAAAATCGGGAAAAATTTTCTTAAACGAAATTTTTCTGGGATGTTCCTTATGTATTGGGTACTCTTCTCTCAAACTTTGGTAATACATTTTTCGGCCGACTTTTTATGCGTTTCAATTGGCCGAAGGGAGCTCGCGAGTAATTTAAGGAGGAGTTTGTTTGTGAATTTTGAAGATTATTCAAGACCTTGCTGAATTTGTCAAGAATAGGGGGAGATAAAACTTTTATTTGAGTTTATTTGGCTTGTATCTTCCTACGCTTGCAAGGTTTCTTAAAAAATTACTGCAATTCGGGTGGTAATTCATGGCGACAAAGCTACGTTTGACTGAGTTCAAGACTGCAATTGTTTTTCGATTGGTGATTGATTTGTTCAAGATTGAAACCTGACTATATGGGATACGAGTGTCTGTCCATTTACTTCTTTCTGAGGGACTTTGATCCTGACTATGTTGGCTACGACTATATGGCGGATTACTTATGTTGAGGGGGACGATTCTCGAACGGGTTGATCTTATTGAAGAATATACGAGTCTTGTCATTGGATTGAAGAAATTGATCATTTGGGGTTTATTAATGGAGGTTGGAACTCTGAATCATATGCCCAAACATTAGTGCATATTTGCGAATGGGATGTGGAAGAGCTTCAAAGAGTTATTTGGGATAAACGTTATCAAGAGAGGGAAAACCGAAGTGAAAGATGTTGAATGATCGAGTTGTTCATGAAGATGTGTGACGAGGTTAAACGTAAAGATATGTTTTTTATTTACAGGTGCTAATGGATAGCTAATTACTTTTTGCTGATTGTTGAAAGATTGAACCATATCATACGCCAATGGATGATCGGGATGATCTCCAAGAGTTGCTCACTTTGATGGGGTGATCTGATATGAGAGGCTACAGGTTGTTGGTTTGCTGAAAAGATTTAAAGATTGTCTGTCTGCACAAGCCCGGAAAATCATCAGTCAAGGGGGGTCTGTTAGTGCTCGGTTTTGTGACTGGTGATTTGCAGTTAAAGTATTCAAGATTGAAGTACTCGATAGCTACGGAAAAGGGGGTGTCTGTTAGTGCACGGTTTTGTTGTCCATAGCGATCGAATAATTTATAGATAGTCTAGGTTGTTTATTTAATGTAAAATGAACATGGTATTTACTTGAAGCGTTCGCTATACAATCTAGTTAACAGTGGACGAAACCACTATATATAGAAGATGGGTCTAGTTCGTTACACATTCCGTAACGAACTAGCTACCCACTTTGTTACATTACATTAAATAAACAAACATAACGAACCACCCCCTGATTTGTTAAACATCCTTAACGAATCAGGAGGAACTTAACTTAAGGTCTAGTTCGTTAAACATCCTTAACGAACTAGATGGTTACCTAAACGAACTAGCTTAATATCTTAATATCTTTTACATTAAATAACCGATAAATACATTAACGATAATTACAAAGACTCGAGACGCAAAACCGTGTACTAACAGACACCCCCTCGTCTTGAGCTCTTTGTCTTTAATTTACTTGAAGCGCCTTGCCTGCCAATCTCTGCAGCTGTGAATACCATGTTCATGACACACACGAACAACGCGTTGAAATTGCGTTGCTCGGTCATAGTTTTCACGACGCTCAATCAATATCTTATTCTTGAAAAGCACGTCATTGTCGGTCTCTGTCAAGTTCACGAGCCACATTGGATCGATGATCTTTATCAGCTCGGTCTTTAATCCTTTACCCACCACAATGACGGCCTCGCCAGTTCGGTTGTCGTAGTACCAGCGGTTGAAAGATAAATACATATTGGAGGATAAATACATAATAACTTATGGATCTCACTTATTCTATGTGTGTGATCTCCCTACAAATGAGCATGGATATGCCTATTTATAGACAAAATGCTCTTGTTCGTTAAGTTAGTCTAATTCGTTATATCTTCATAACGAATTAATCTCCATTCATTATGATTCTATAAAGAATGATAATAACTTAACGAACTAGCCCTCATTCGTTATGCTTTCATAACAAATGGGCTTATACCTTAACGAACTAGTCTAGTTAATTAACGAATGGACCTCATTCGCTATACAATCCATAGCGAATGGGCCATTTTACAGTGAACGAAACCACTATATATAGAAGATGGGTCTAGTTCGTTACACATTTCGTAACGAACTAGCTACCCACTTTGTTACATAACATTAAATAAACAAACATAACGAACCACCCCCTGATTTGTTAAACATCCTTAGGCCAACAAGATGTCGTATCACCTGTTTCCATAGAACCAACAATTCTTCAAAAGGAGGATGCCTATTATGTTTATTATTCTCCTAATGGAACGAAATTTTGGCGTCCAAAGATTGATAACAATTTAAAACCTATAATAGGCACTGTTTTTAATTCCTAGGAAGATGTTGTTACCATGTATTATAGGAATGCTGAAGAATCTGGTTATTCGATCCGCAAAAGTCAAACTAAGAAATGAAAATGTGTCGTTACACAAGTATTTGAGGTGTAACAAGTGCGGTACCCCCAAAACAAACATTCATTTGATTCCATGTCTGAACCCTTAATGTATATCAGGCAAAAGACATTCACCATAACTGATTGCAAGGCTCACCTAGGTGTTTCATTTTTTCGTGACACATCTAAGTTTATTGTGTTAAAGTTTGTAGAAGATCACAATCATTCTCTGGTTGACACTTTTAACCGTGACTTGACTAAGATATCTAGAAAGCTTTCATTTTCAACCAAAAAATTTATCCAACAGATGAGTTTAAATAGAATTTGTCAAACGTTGCTCATCGTTTACTTGTCTCAATAAAAGGTGGTTATTATAACGTTAGAGGTACTCCTATTGATTCCATGAACTTTTCAATGGAATGAGGATTTTCATAGGTGATAGAGATTCCCAGTTAGTTATTGACCGGTTGAAAGATCATTATGAGGGTTGTCCCGAATTCTTTTTTGATTTTACAGTTGAAAATGGCAAGTTAAGGTTTATCTTTTGGGCTGATGAGATATCCAAGTTAAATTACAAAGCTTTTGGTCATGTTTTGGCATTTGATGCCACGTATCAGACTAATAGGTCCGTTATTTGATTCCATGTTTTGTTTTTTATTTATCATATGTATATTTATATTATAACATATGTTTATAATGTTAATAAATTTTACTTTTCCATGTACAAAATGATATTTGTTCCTTTTACTGGTGTAGATCACCACAAAAAATGTGTTACTTTTGGAGTTGCCTTGATCAGTAGTGAGACTATCGACTCTTACAAATGGTTGCTTCAATCACTCCTTAATTGTCATGGTGAACAACCCAAGTTAGTTTTAAGTGATCAGGATCCTTCTATGCAGCAAGCATTAGTTCAAGTATTTTCTGATTCACGTCAAGGGCTTTGTATGTGGCACATAATGAAGAAATTGCCAGCCAAGGTTATGATCTTAACTTTGACTAATGTTATTTATTTTCTGTGCAATGTCTTTTGATATTTGTTTTTTTTCTTTTAAATTAGGTATCTAGTGATGTTATTGAAAATACTAACATTCGTTCAAGGATTCATCGTTTGGTTTGGAATTTGTTTATCACCTCTGATACATTTGAGTCCAGATGGCATTATCTTATTGAGAAGTTCGGTTTACAAGACAACGAGTGGTTGAATGATATGTTTGATATCCGAGATCGTTGGGATCCTGCTTATTTTTGTGATATCCCGTTTTGTTGTTTAATGAAGACTACATGTCATTGTGAAAGCTCTAACGCAACATTTAAAGTCAACTCAACTAGCGCTAATACACTTGTGCAACTCATGTTGTGTATGGAGTCTAGACTTGACAGTTAATGTTATTCTCAAAGAAATTTTGAGTACAAGACTTCATCTGCTTCATTTAAACGTTCTACTAATGAAGAAATAGAAAAACATGCATCTGAGTTGTACACTCAAACAGTTTTTAATGAAGTTAGAAAGGAGATAATGAAAGGAAAGTATTGTTGTTACGTAACAAATACTGAATCCGTTGATGCTCATGTTTTATATTCTGTGACACACTTGGACAAAAGGAAGGATATAACCAGTGTATTTTTGGTACGTTAGGGAACATGTTTTAACACGTTAACATATGTTATATTGTTAACTTATGTTATAAGTTAAACACAAAACATATGTTATAAGTTAATTCTATGATAACATATGATATAATCATACATTGTGTTTTTAACCTACAAGTTAAATTTGATCCTGCTGACAACTCTGCGTCTTATTCTTGCATGGGATTCACTCGTATTGGGTTTTTATACCGCCATGTTTTTTGTGTTTATAGAATTAAAAAAGTTGACAAGATCCCTTTGAAGTATGTAAGTCATAGGTGGAAACGGGATGTTCTACCTAGAAGTGTTTTCTCACTTTCAAATCATTATAGTGTGGATTCAAACCCTCAAAATGTTTTACGTTTTGAGATTCTGGAAATGGTTAGTCAACGTATTGACATGTTGAGGGTTGATTATGAAGGTCTTAACTCTTTTGCTATGAAGATTAAAGAATTAAAATCTATCTTCTTTCAAAAAAGTTTTAGAAATGCGGATGTTGTAGATGACAATGAAACTATTTTTGAAGAAATTATTGGCAATGTGAATGAAGGTGATGATTTTATTGAGAACCCAGTTGCTGTTCGGACTAAAGGATGTGGCAAGGTTCGTTGAGTGGTGGGTGAGACGAAGAAAAATGTCGAGAAGGCAAGTAAAGTCGCTAGGTTATGTCGTACTTGTGGTGAATATGTTTATCATGATTCTCGTAATTGCCCTTGAAATCCTAAGAAGAAGAAGAAAAAGTCTTTGGCCGAGCCCAAAACAAGTGATAATGTTTAGATAGTTTCTGGAAGCCATTTTGGATGCAACAAGAATTGTGGACTTAATAAATAAATTTCATAGGAAGGCATGTTAGTTTCTGATTCGTATTTTGTTGTAATTTTTTCAGCATGCTCTTATTTAAGTCCCTAATATCATGTATGACATTACAAGTGCTCTAATGGTATTGTTATTTTGTGTTTTTTTATTTGTTTCAGCTTACTTTTTTGTTAGTTTTTCTTGTTAATAAAATGAGTGTATTATCCCATTGGACTTAACAACCATTTGACCATCGGACTTAACAACCATATTTATAACACATCATATCTTGATCTAACCTCATTTATTTTTTCATTATATAAAGGTGATACTTATACCCTTATTTTATAAAACAATTTTTTTCAATTTTTTATCATGTCTATACCTCGTCGTTGATTAGTTACTCTTTCTAAGATTAAAATTGAGTCGTCTTCTAAAAGGTACTTTAAACCCGTGGTCAAAAGACAGAACCTACCTTTTTTCAAAACTTACCCAAATTTTATCGAACCCAAAGTTGAGGATTTTAAGTACAAAACCCCGAAGGTTGAGAAGCCCAAAGTTGAGCAAAGTTGCATAAAAAATTCAAGTCGTTGCGAACAGCTTCATGATGATGAATGGATGTTGTATTATGATTTTGATAATCCCCTTCCTAACATCACCACTCTCTATCCATACCCGACCCCCTCCTTTGACTTATGTTAATGCTGTAAATGTTTCTACTTTATTCGTTAGTTTGTGAGAGGCTCACCTCAGTTGGTGAAAATTATCTAACTTTATGTACTCTATTGATGTATTTTTTTTTATTTTAAATGTGTTATGTGTTTTTAATGTTTTCTAATGTATGCGTACTATCTTTAGGATATATATTTTTTTAAATATACTTGTGAACTAGCAACTATGTTTACTTCTCTATTTGTTTACTATATTGAGAAACGTGTCAATGGGCCCCTCATGTCAATCAATTAAGTAACCTATCTACTTTACCCCATACCATCTGTACTTACATTTATTTTCTTTTATTAATTTAATATTTTTTCCTCCAACCCTCACTTTTGTTAAATACCCATCAAAAACTCATTCTACCATACACACACCAGACATGTATGTTTGCTACTTCCATAAGGTTGCCACCCTCCGTATGTTCTGGACCGATTTTAATCCTGGTCGCGGTTTTTACTCATGTCCACTTTTGGTATATTATGTCCTTGTCCGCATAATTATTTTTTTTTCAATTTCACTATATATATATATATATATATATTATTTTGTTTATGGTTTTCAAACTGTAGGAGAACAAGTGTGGTTATTTTGTTTGGCTATATCAACCTATGTGTGACCGTTCGAAGCAAATAATCCATGGGTTGTTGAAATCAAAAAACACGCTGGAAGTTGATGTCAAGTTTTGCAACGCCAATTACGCAGGAGGGACATTCTTATTGTGATTCTCACTTTTTTTGTTGCCTTTTTTTCTCTCTTTTTTAATTTAGTTTGGTTTACTTACATAGTTTAATGTATCAAAAGAGTCACTGTATCAGAATGATGTTAATCTCTTCCTTCGTTTTGTTTTATGTTGGTTATCTTTAGTTATAAAGTTAAATTTAAAGTTATACCTGGGTAAATGTGCACCGCACATGTGTATAACTAGGTTATCTTTACTTGTTATGCCTTATCTTAAATAGTAATTTTGTATAGTACGAGGTTAATGTGACCCTTGAAAGAATACAAAGTTTAAATTAATTGTCAGGCCCTTCAATTTCAGCTGGATCTTACTTAATCATATCATAACTCACACAAATTATTGTGCCGACAAGAGAGTTAATGACGGGTTGCTATATTTAGAAAGATTAATGTTTGTTAAAGGCGGAATCAATAACAAACAGGGTAGTTGCAATGAATAATCAAAGGTAGAAAGCACACACAAGATTCACTCAAAAGATTTCCATCTATATAATTTTCATCATACAAAGTGGATAATCGATTTAGGGTTTTAGTAATCCTAGGACAGCCGTCACACGACATTCTCTCTCAATAAATGTGTCTGTCTATCCTTATCCGTGAATATCGTGTCTCGTGTGTATGTGTCTTTCTCTGTCTGTCTCTGGTGGCTTGCCCTAAACATTCTATTTATAGGCCTGCCAACCTAGGACAGCTATCATTCCTTCTAGAAACCCTAAATACAACGTACATATTCAAATTACATATTCAAAATAAACTAAGTGTAAAACAAGTCTTCTGGGTAGGCTTTTCATAAATCTTCATTTTCCGAGTACGCTGTGTACTCTGCCATCCTTCAGGACATGGTAACATAGAAGTATGCCTGGGATCAGTTTCCGGGTAGAATTTGCTTGAAGAGTCCGGGTAGACTTCAGTCTTCTTGACTTTTCCAGACTTTGCCCGACAAACCCTTACAAGCAACCTTGTTCTTTAATGATCCATTTCAACTTTTTGCTAAAATAACTTATTAGCAAAGTGTACTTGGGAGAATAATACCTTGCTTGAGTTGAACCTTGCCCGATGTTACTTAGAGATATTCCATTTTCATCAAGCCTACTTGGACCATATTTATTAATGAATACCTTGCCCGGTCTTCCAATCACTTGGCTTCTTGGACTTGGTTAACCAAACCTTACTCGGAAGAGTAATATACTTGGCTCTGAAGAACAAACTTGCTTGATAAAGTGAACCTTGCCCGGATTTACATAAACTAGTGTACCTTGCCCGGCAATGCACTAATTTGCAAACCCTGCTCGGATATCCACTAAAGAAGACTTCTTGAAGTAAACCTTGCCCAATAGACAAAATATCATACCCGGCTAAGTAAAACCTTGCTCGGATGTCTAAGGTGTGCCCGGATCCACATACTTAGCGAATTCTGAGGAGGATGAGAAGATTCCAATCTTCTATATCCTTCATTCTGGTCAAATCTTTGACTCAACAATCTCCCCCTTAGGTCAATTGTTTGACTCAACAATGTCCCCCTAGATTGGAACACCTCAGCTGACCCAAAATATTTCTATGGTTACTTACACTTAGCAAAAATACACATCAAATCAAAAATCAAAATTACATATTCAAATAACATAAGCAAATTACATAATCAGAAAGTTGTCCGAAGACATTACAAAACAAAGCCTATTCTATTGATCTTGTCTCTTTCTTGCATTATGAATGGCTTGTCTTCGATTGATTATCTCTGAAGCAGCTTTCATTTTGAAGATATTAAGGGCTTGGTAGTGAATGTGACTTTCTGGTATAGCCAAATCCCTTATATCCATCAAGTCTTCATTGTGCAGGCATATCAAGTCTTCATCTTTTTTAATGATCCCCAGTATTTTTCCATCAGAGTTTCTCAGTACAAAATGATCATCATCTTCCTTGTATTCAATTTCAGTTATAATGCCATTCTTCTGTACTGTGTAGTTGGGGCGTCTCATTCTTCTTCCCATACTTATACAAGTATTCATGTTGGACAATGGATTCTCATCTCTGAAAGTCATCTGAAAGTCTCTCTCAGCTATGTCCATTCTTTTTATCTTTCCAGTCCTTCTTGACTTGTGAGTTTGGGTTATTCTCCAATTTCTCTTTTCTTTTAGATACTTGAACCCTTTGTTAGCTTCTTCTCACAAAAATTTTGACAGATCATTCATCTGTCTACTTGCCAATCTGCTTCTGTTTCTGTAATCATACAATCTGAGAGTGGCCATCCTTCTCAATTGTTCTTCATTGAATTCATGGAAGTCACTTCTCACAACAATTTCTCTCAATTGTCTACTCTCCATAACCACCTTTAATGCACCAGTAACAGAATCAAAGTACAGTTCTCTTGGTAGATCCACATTAGATTGTGGTCTTGTTCTTTGTTGTGCTGAACTGCTTGATTCACCTCTTCCTCCTTGATCTCTTCCTCCTCTTGGAAATCTTCTTGAAATAGGAGGCCTGAAGTGAATGGACTTCTTTGGTTTGCTAGGCCTCAAGTTAAAGACATTAATGTATACAGCCTCAACCATCTCTGTTGGTAGATTGGCAAGTTCAACAACATTGTGTCCTGCTGCTTTAAGTTCTTTTAACATTTTATCCATGCCAGGAGTTCTTGCCAATCCAGCAGGTACAAACCTACCATCAGCATAGTATCTTGGGTTCTCTCCTTCCTTTAGGGTTTTTTCCCATTCATCCTTTTTAATATAAAAGAGGTATTTCAAATCCTCCTTTTCCAAGACATTGAAGTCTGCTTCACTCATTCCCCTTTGGTTGATCATTATGTTCCTCAGTATAATTATCATTTCTTCATTTTCCCATGGAACAAATGGTTCATCCTCAGGTTCAGGTTTCGCATCTGGAGGAGCAGAGGTTTCAGCTGATCTGTCTTGTTCTTTTTCCTTCTCCCTCAGAGTTTGAATTCTTTTTCTTTTAGCTTGGGGTTCATAAGTTGCTTCAGCCTGTTTGGTAGAGCTCTCAGCTTATACCCTTTTCAATTTTTCTTTTCTTTTCAGTTTGTTGTATTGGTACAACACTGATTCTCTGGATAAATGTTCAACAATCTCAGGCTTCATACCTCTCTGCAGTAAATAACCACACATGCCTCCAAACTTTTTCTTCAACTCCTCAATCTTCTCAAGCTTTTCATTCTCTTTTACACATTTTTCAATCACCTTCTCCCTTTCACTGTTGTAAAGATCTTGGAGTTTGTCAAAGGTGAAGTGAGATAGATCTTTTTCTGAATAGTCATGCCTTCTGAGATAATCTCTGTATTTCTGGGCATCTCTATTCTTTTCCTCCATCTTTCTCTTCAAGGCATCTCTCTCTTTATCAAGTCCTCTTTGCAACCGATCATCATCAAGATCAGTCAAAGATTCAAAACTTATCCCATGCTTTCTCAGCTTTACAACCAATGGATTTTTCTTTTTAGCTTCCAGAACACTCAGCTCAACGTTTGCCCTATGTTCATCAGTCAATTCAACTTGTGGGGACATAACATAAGTAGCTGCACCAACTTTCCCTTGATCATTCTCAGGGTCATCATCATCATCATCAGAATCCTCAGATTCATCCTCTCCTTCAGATAGATAATTCATTGCATCAATCTGTGGTTTATCAGAAGGTGGATGATCTGGTTCACTTCTGTTTGGCACATCATGGACACCTTGAACTCTTTCGCCTGGTTGCAAGGTTTGTAGTGGGACAACCCTTATAGGACTAGCTTCATCTTCTGGTGTTTTAATAGAATACTTGTTCTTATCATCCCACTTGCCCCTATTAGCAGCTTTTTCATGCTCAGGCTGCTCATATGTCCTTTTTCTCCTCATGTAGGTCTTGGCAAACCTATTGACCTTTTCAGCAAATTCTTCATGAAGTTTAGAAAGTCTTTCTCTTTTCTGGTTAAGTGATTCATGAGGCTCAGGAACATTCACCCTTTCTGACCAGCTGTCAGTAGGATTCTTCTTCAGATCTTCTTTTACTTGCTCAGTCCATTTCTTGACAGCCATTGAAGCAATGGACTCACCAATTTCTTCTTCAATAATCAGACCAGTATTCAAGTTGGTT
The DNA here is from genome assembly GCF_021521415.1 of Bidens hawaiensis. Lineage (NCBI taxonomy): Eukaryota > Viridiplantae > Streptophyta > Magnoliopsida > Asterales > Asteraceae > Bidens > Bidens hawaiensis. The sequence goes on along the minus strand of NW_027493993.1, from coordinate 322,259 downwards.
GATTTAGTAGTTTCTGATTGTTGACTTTGAAACTGGAACTTGCTAACCACCATAGCTAGGGAATTGTCAACTTCCTCAGCTCTGTTCATCATAATCAATTCTTCAATCATCTCCTGATCAGCCACATCATCAATCATTTCTTTTGCAAGATTGGCTTGTTTGATCAAGATCTCCTGCTCTGCCATTTCTTCAGGAGTTAAGGATTTGGCTATTTTCTCCCTTTCCATTGATTCTCTTATAATTCTTTCTTGTTCCCTTAAGGCAGCATCAACAACAATAGCATCATCTCTAAATAATACATCCTTTTCAGGATATGCCTTAACAGGCTCTTCTTATGTAACTTTTGCTTTTCCTTTGTCCATCCTTTTCTTTAACTCTTCTTCACTTTCTGGAGGGAAATTATCAATTTCTTTTTCAAGTTCATCCATCTCATCATCACGTTCTACATTCTTGGAGCATTCTGCTTGTTCATTTTCTGGTTCAGTGAGCACAATCTCCTCAGTAGCATAATCTTCTTCATTTATCACTTCAGTTTCTACTTCTATCTGTATGTCAGTCAAGACATCAGTAGCAATGTCAGTAGGAATATCAGTAGCCACATCAGTGATAGTCACATTTTCTTCTGTATTCATCTCTTCAATCCTTTCCTCAGTCTCAACATGCTCTTCAACATTTGTCATTTCAGTCTCATTTATTCTCTCAACATTCTCCTCATTCCTCATTTCATCAATGTAATCATAATCTTGTTCTGCGCCCTCAGACATATCACCTTCATACTCATCATCATCAATCCTCCTTTCATCACTGCTCTCCTCTTCATCATCATACATATTCATAATCAACTTTAAAGCATCAGCAGTCTCTGCAACTGTTGCAGCTTCTTCAATATTCACATTAGAGACAGTTGGCCTTTCTTCATTCTCCCCCTGTTTTGGGGCAGCTGAGGTCTTCTCAACCTCCTGCACCAGGGACTAAATTTTCAATTCAGCTTCTACCAACTTCTGAATCAACATCACATTTTCATCTGTTACCTCCTCATTTTTTCTTCTCACCTCTTCAATTTTTCTTTTCAACTCAGCATTTTCAAAAAAGTAAGTCCAAATTTCTTTGAAAGGTGTCTGTATGTGGAGTTATAGGTGGTGATGTAGAGAAAGGTTCAAAGTCAGGTTGTTCTGTGGTATGAGTTTGGAAAATGGATGGTGGTGGTGATTGTATATGAGGTGGGCTAGAAATGAATGGATCAGACTGGATTGGACTAGTTGTGTTTGTGGTGTTGGTGATGTATGTGTTGAGATTTCTGGTTGGCTTATGGTTAGTGTTTGAGGTGGAGATTGTGGTAGTGATTGTGTAATGGATTGGTCAATGTGTTGTGGTGACTGTGGTGGTGTTGGAATAGTTTGTTCAATTTGCTCAAGTTGCTCCCCCTGATCAGGTGCAACAACTTCCAAAGCTACTCCTACTCCTCCTTCATCTCCATCAACATTACCATCTTCATCATAAGAATTTCCATCATCATCACTGTCATCATTATCAGCACTTTCCTCCTCTGAGCTTAACTCAGGTACTGGCATTATCTCCAAGTCATGGTTTAACAACCATGGCAAGATCTCAAATGGAGCTTCAACATTGAATCTATTAGCAACACCTGGATTCTTAATTCTCTTGTAAGTGTCAGAGTTCTGCAGTAGGTGTGTAATTCCCATAGTGGGTAGATCCTGTAATTCTCTGTTAAAGATTATCTGCAGGAACCTTGGATATTGTAAGAGTCTGTCCTTCTCTGCCTCCTTCAAGTTTGAAACCAATCCATCAAAGATCATTTTTGAAAAATTAAAGGGTAGATCATACATAATCCCAACAGTAGCATTTGCTAAATCATGACTCATCAAAGTCCATGATCCTTTTCTTGGAGCAAACCCCTGTACCACATGGTGAATGAGAAATCTGTACATTATTGGGAACATCCCTTTCTGAAATTGTCCATCATGGACTGTTCCCTGATAACCCATAGTCTCTTCAAATATTCTCATCAGGTGTGCTGTATTGAAATCTATATGGTTATGATCATCATCATTCAACTGTAGACATCTTCTTATCATCCTTTCAGTCACATGTATCTCATGGCCAGCAACAGAGGCTTCAATTCTTTGGCTATTGATGTCATCTACCAGTGTTGCAGATCTCCAGAAATCAAGTGAGTGATTTCTGTAGATGACTGGATTTTCAGTTAAGGCAAAACTGACATTTGAACGAGCCATCCATCTAATCATTGGTGCCACTGGCTCATTGTCAGGTGTGACTTGCAGAAGTGCACACATATTATGTTTCTTTTCAAAGAAGTACTTCGGCTGTTCTTCTTCTGCCATATCTGTTCTTCGACAAATTTATAACCGAGTCGGAATTAGAGGGCTAATTCAAGTTAGGGTTTGGATTGAAGTAAAATGCGATTAGTCGGTTAGGTTTCTTTGAGAGTAAGCAGTTTGCAGTGGAAGGAGAGAGAGGGAAAAATAATGTTGAAAATTTTGCCTAATTTCCTCTTTTATACCTTTTGAAAGTGGGTTTTAAATGCTCTTTGTCATTTTGTGAATTATTAGCTGTCATACAGTAAAATTATCCACTTGATATATTAAAAACAATATTTATCTTTTGAGGTAGTAAAACCTTACTCGGAATTATTCTTTTCAAAGTCTACTCGGTATACATCCACTTACAAAGCTTACCCGGTCAAACTTTGCTTGGAAAATTTTCATTTTTGAATATACAAAGTTTGCCCGAATCCTTCTATTTATAAACCTTGCTCGATCAAGCTAATTAATTTAAAGTTAAGACATAATGAAGAAAGCTTACCCGAAATACTAGATTTCTTGAGAAATTAATCACAAGGCAAATAATCAAGTATAAACATCAAATAAACATCCTTACTAGGAATCAATCAAGACACCCATATAGATTTCTCAATTTCAAATTAAAACTTATATAGCATAAATCCTAATAAGAATCATAATCAATTTTATCATACTAAATAACATATTCAATCAAGCATACTTGAAAACATAGTGTGCCCGAGCAACCATTCAAGAGAATAGTGTGCCCGAACACCTTTCTAATGCAAAGTATACCCAAATAACCTTCATATAGTACAAAGTGTGCTCGGAAAAGGATTTCTAGCAGACAGTGTACTCGGAAAGTTAAGTTTTGAAATTACCAAGTATATTGAGGGAACAAAAGTGTACCCAAAATATAAAGTGTGCCCGGAAAACAAAGTTTGCCCGAAAACACTAGTAATTCCAAAGAAATCATAAACACACATATCACAGAGCATGCTCGGAATGAAATTAAAACACATAAACATTTAAGTGTGCTATAGTCTAAAATTTCAAAGAGCTTGCCCGAAAATCCTATGTTAGCACTAAGCTTGCTAGGATAAACACATTCAATCATCAGGTATGCCGTTACCCGAGGGATTTCAACATGCCAAAACCATACCCGAAAAATGACAAACTTAAATAGTAATATCTAAGCATGCCCGGAAAGATTAACAAACCTTTCCTAACAACATATTCACACAAATCACAAAGCTTACTTGATGTACTTGACTAAGTTCATAAAGTTTGCTTGGACTCACAATCAGCATATAACATGCATAGCTTGCCCGAAACAAGAATTTCTTGTTAAAAGCTAGCTATAACAACACATAATCATCTCAAGACTTCAAGCTTGCTCGGGAAATGAGTACACAATGTACTCTACCCGGAAAGTGTAAACACTTCAAAGCATGCCCGAAAATCATAAAGTTAGTCAAAAATGACTAAGCTTACCCGAAAATCATAAAGTAACATATTCAAACATATTCATTTGTTTTGTGCCCGGAAAGGTTATAAAACATCAAACCTTACCCGAACTTACATATTCAGCCAATTAAAGGCAAAATGCAACACTTTTTGACTTAAACCACTTGTCAAAATATATTTTTCATTAAAGATTATAGTTTAAGAGCAAATGGTGCATTTAGAGATCAAATTTTAGTTATATTTCTCTTCAAAACAGGTTCTTCCATTTTCTGAAAAAAATCTCAAGAATGGGATCATATTGACTAAGTAGTTTTCTCAATACTTCATTCTCAGCATTATTATGACAACATAGATAGGTTAACAGCAGGTATAAACGTAGCATGAATTTCATTTCTTTGGTGATATTATTAAGGTTCAATTTAAGCATAATGCATTAATGGTCAACACTGTGCTATGACGCCTCATATCTCTTCTCAAAGTTTATTTGGCTTTTCCCAGATCACCACAATTTGACTTCAACCTCCTGTATTTGGTCAAAAATTGTTTTTGTATGACAGAACTTATTGTATTTTTGTATTTTTTGAGATTCAAACATATATAGAGGTTGAACGTTGGACTTACAGTTAATAACATGCCTTTCATTCAAGATGAGACAGATTTTGTCAACATCTTTGTAGTTCTTGTTGTAACCCTCTTGTTTGATAAAATATTTAAAACACTTATCAACTTTTGGTTGATTTATTCATTCTTCCCCTTGTTTTTGATATTTTTCTCAAATTTTCTTAAAGCATGTTCTTTGTCATATTTAAAGATGTTTCATTTTTGGTTGACCAAATAACAACAGACTCGTGTATGACTGGGTAATCACTTTTCTGTCTATCATTTGGAGAGATTTATCTTGAGACATGCAAAGACAACTATGTATCTCCACATAAAGATCAGCATATTCATTATGTTTATATGACCTAAGATTTTACATCATCATGGGAAAGCAACCATATATGTTAATGACTATACTAAGGTCTTTTTAGCCTATTAATTCCATATATTCTGCTAAGTAGTCAATGTACTATCATTTCCCATTAAACACAGTTTAATATTCAATCACCCCAATATCTCTTCATTGTCAGGTTAATGGCTATCCTGTTTGACCAAAAGTGGTCAACAGGACCAAACATATATGTGAATATATGTCCTTTCAATGTTAGAGCTATTGACATAGTTTTAAGTGAAGGAATAAGAAACAAGTTATTATTGTCCCAAATGCATTCAGTTTTCAGGTCAATGGCTATCCTTTGAATCTGTAGAGATTTAAGGACCAAACATACACGGGTGCATGTCCTTCCAACTGGGCAAATGACATAGTTTTCAGCAGAAACAACTACTTGAGACTTTTCTTAAAAAAAATCATTCTTTTAAGCTTCTTTTAAAGCTTGAACTGAATAATCTTATCATATCTCTGCACCATTAACAACATGCTCATGTTTTGATCAAAATAAAGTATTTATGCAAAATTCATTAGAAATTTCATTAAATCACTTAATTTTGACATAAAACACATTTTGACATAAACAGTTGCAGTACATAATTAAATCTGAATGACACTCAATATTATCAGGACAAGCAAACATTTAACAACATTCATGTGTAAGCCTATCCTAACAACATCAGATGATCAGATAAAAAACATAGTCAAGCATTAAAGCAGTGATGTCAAATAAGCTTACTCTCACAAGTAAATCATAACACAGACACTTATTCTAACATCACAAATGCACATCAATTGATAATCATGCAAACCTATCTATCAGAGCAAACATGTCAAATTTTGCATACATACATAGTTAAAGCACATAACAGTTAACATATTCAGTAGCATATTTAAATATCATACTTAAGTAACATAATCAAGCATATTCACTAAACATTCAATATGTGTAATCTCTAACAAAATAATCAGTTATCACAGAGAGACACACAACGAGGCACACATCCTTAATCAAAATTCATCAGAGTTGATCATTCCCAGGGCTTTCAGAAGAAAGTTGAACCTGGTTCTTTTAAGTGGTTTGGTGAAAAGGTCAGCCAAATTGTCACTTGTATCAACTCTTTGCATTTCAATCAAACATTTTTCACTGCAGTCTCTAATGAAATGATGTCTGATTTCAATGTGCTTAGTTTTGGAATGTTGAACTGGATTCTAAACAGTAAAATATGCAGCAGTATTGTCAATAAGAATAGGGTGTCACACCCGGCCCTGAACGGCGGAAACAGCCGGGCGCGCGCGAGTGGGGATTGATAATTAAGCACGGGCCATTGCAAACATTCAAAGTAAGATTTTCATTGCGCATGAAATGTTTAATACAAATACATTACATTGTTCAAAAATTACATAAAAATATCCAAGTATAAAAACTGTTGAAGATTTCCACGCCATATCCCCTTGCGCGGCGGGAACAACCACGCGCATTGAAGGGATAGAACTAAAATCTTCCAAAAAGCTAGTTTTAGATGTTCAGCGTGAGGTGCTCTAAGTGTGACTCCATGCGCTACCTAGTTATCTCCTGAAAGACACGTAAAACATTTGAATCAGTATAAACTGAGTGAGTTCACAAGTTTTAGTAACTTGATAAATCATATTGCATCATAGTCTTGGCAAAAATCATTCTGAAACATAATTCTGATAGCATCATTACAACACGTGTTTAGTAAAACATAGTTCTAATAACATATTCTGATAAAATCGTTCCGCGGGCTACGCGCGAACATTTCTGGGAACCGTGCTCGTCTGTGTAAGTGGCGATGCCACTACGAGCGAAATAAGTAATACCGTCCCGCGGGTTACGCGCGGACACTTCGGAAAAACCGTGCTCGTCTGTGTAAGTGGCGCTGCCACTACGAGCGAATAATACCGTCCCGCGGGTTACGCGCGGACGTTGTGCCGGAAAACAAGGCGCTCGTCTGCGTAAGAGGAGCGACCTCTACAAGCGGGCTCAATCCCATAGTACTGCCCCGTGACATGCTAGGCACTCGTCTGTGTAAGAGGTGCGACCCCTACGAGTCGGTGGATCAAACCAGCAGTCCCTACCCTTAGAGTTCCAATGGTAAAGTGATCACTTACTTGTATCGCACTCTCATCGAAAACCATAGATAACCGTTTGCATTGCTCGTAAATATACCATAATGAAACATTATTTAAACACATAATTGCTTGCATTGCTTGTAAGAGTATCATGATAAAGCATAATTTAAGTACGTGTCCCTCGCCCCGAAAACCGTTTAAAAATAGTGAAAACAGTGAAAATAGGGGCTGTGAGACTCACCTGTGGTTCTTGTTAAGGGATTAATCGAGATTCGGGTTTTCTTGGTGTTGGCCTCGGAATTGAAGGTCTAGAATACGATTAAATAACAAGAAGTATATAAGGAATAGGAGAATATAAGGGTTGGAAAGTAGATCTCAAGGTTATAATCTCGGCTTACCTAGTAACAGGATCGGAAATGAAAACAACGGATGCTTGGGAGATGATTAGTGCAAGTTTGCAGTTCTTAAGAGAGAAGTTTGAAGTGTGTTTGGGTGATAATTTGGGTTACATATTTATAGGCAAGATTTAGGGAACACAATCCCTTGCTTTAGGGGATTGTAATCTTTTCATATCTAGGTGTAATGATGATAAAGTATGGAAATTATTATTATTTATTTAAAAGTGGAGGAGTGGATAGGACATGCAGGTCTGTGGTTGGTGGGAGTAGGGTGGCTGACAGTTGACTTTTCATGTTACAGTGTGCTTTTTCAGGTGCTTTTGTCAGTTGTACAGTAAAAAGTAGAAATCTCTGAAACACGCAACTGTTCCCTTTCTGGGCGGGAATAATCCCCTTAAATCTGGAGATTAGGCTAAGTGTTCTGCGCGTATAACTTGTGCGCATAGCTTTCTGCGTGAAGGACATTTCTTTGCTGCGGGTAGGTACGTAACCTTCTCGCAGTCAGGGACATTGAGTTTCATTTGTAGATTCTCCAGGTGGCCTTGGTATTTCAACATAGTGATCAGTTATGTTGAAGTCAATTCCATCTTGGAACTTCAGACAAACTAACTCTCAAGGTTCCCGCCATGCGGGGAGGTTAGTTCCCCTTCCGCATGCGCATAAACGATGTGGGATGCACCCGCCTTAGCATCATGCGGGACGGTCAACCCATTAGACAACATAAAGTTAAGTTACATGAAAACATAAAGCCAAAGCATTCGCGCATGGCGCATATAACATATGCCCACGCTGGTTCTTACATCGCGCGCTCGCGCAGGGCGCACATAACGTGCTCACGCTGACTCTAACATAGCGCGCTCGCGCAGGGCGCACATAACACATGCCCGCGCTGATTCTAACATAGCGCGCTCGCGCAGGGCGCACATAACGTGCCCGCGCTGATTCTAATTTAGCGCGCATAATATTCACAATCACCTAATTATTAGGTTGATTACTTAGTTTATAGGGTTGGGAAATTACCGGGTGTCACATTTTCCCCCTGTTAGGAGAATTTCGTCCCGAAATTTAGGAGACGTCGCTGGCAGAAGCCATGTTCTGAAAGAGGTGTGGGTATTTCTTGCGTATTTGATCTTCTCTTTCCCAAGTGAATTCAGGCCCACGCCTTGAGTTCCATTGAACCTTTACTAACTTGATTCTGCTTCTGCGTAACTTTTGTTCTTTCCAATCGGTTACTGCTATAGGTTCTTCTACGAAGTGCAGTTGTTTGTCGATGTGAATTTCGTCCAACGGCAAAATCAACGTTTCGTCAGATAAGCACTTTTTGAGGTTGGATACATGGAACGTATCATGAACTCCACTGAGTTCGGCGGGTAGACGGAGTTTATAAACAACCGGACCGATCCTTTCCAGGATCTCAAATGGTCCAATGTAGCGCGGATTCAACTTTCCTCGCTTGCCGAAACGGGGGACTCCTTTCCATGGAGAGACTTTCAAAAGTACTCTATCCCCTACTTGAAACTCCAACGGTTTCCTTCGCACATCTGCGTAGCTCTTTTGTCTGTCGCGCGCTGTCTTAAGGCGATCCCGTATCTGAAAAATCTTGTCTGTTGTTTCTTGGATCAATTCTGGACCAGTCATTTGCTTGTCGCCTACTTCAGCCCAGCACAGTGGGGATCTACACTTGCGCCCATACAAAGCTTCAAACGGCGCAGCCTTGAGGCTTGTGTGATAACTGTTGTTGTAAGAAAATTCAACCAATGGGAGATGAGTATCCCAGCTTCCTCCGAAATCGATTGCGCACGCGCGCAGCATATCTTCCAATGTCTGGATTGTTCGCTCGCTTTGCCCATCCGTTTGGGGATGATAAGCCGTACTCATGTCAAGACGAGTACCTAAAGCCCCTTGTAACGATCTCCAAAACCTTGAGGTGAACCGACTATCTCTATCAGAAATGATGGACACTGGGACTCCATGTTTTGAAACTACTTCTCGAATATACAATCGGGCTAACTTTTCCATCTTATCGGTTTCCTTGATCGGCAGGAAGTGTGCTGACTTAGTTAGCCGATCTACAATAACCCAGATCGTTTCATAACCCCCAGGTGTCCTTAGCAGTTTGGTGATGAAGTCCATAGAGATTTGTTCCCACTTCCACATGGGAATTTCTGGCTGCTGAAGTAACCCCGACGGCTTCTGGTATTCAGCCTTCACCTTCGAACACGTCAGGCACTTACTGACATACGTCGCGATGGCGCCTTTAAGATTGGGCCACCAATACAGCTCTTTAACATCTTGATACATCTTGTCTGCGCCAGGATGTACGGAATACCGCGTCTTGTGAGCTTCGTTTAATACTTGCTCGCGCAATCCTCCCTTGAGAGGGACCCATATGCGGTTAGCAAAATATCGAGTGTCGTTTTCCTTGATCTCCAAATTCTTAATCATACCCCCAAGGGATTCGTTTTTAACAAACTCTGGTTTCAAGGCTTCTTGCTGAGCGTCTCGGATGCGGGTAGAGAGATCTGCGCGAATGGTCAACCTTAGAGCCTTGACTCGTAGCGTTTTTATTCGCTCCTTCCTACTTAGCGCGTCTGCTACCACATTCGCCTTTCCAGGGTGGTACTTAATTTCACAATCATAATCATTCAACAATTCAACCCATCTTCGTTGCCTCATGTTTAAATCCTTTTGATCAAATATATGTTGAAGGCTCTTGTGATCCGTAAAGATTATACACTTTGTACCATAGAGGTAATGGCGCCAAATCTTTAGCGCGAAGACAACCGCTCCAAGTTCCAGATCATGCGTTGTGTAGTTCTTTTCATTGGTCTTGAGTTGGCGCGAGGCATACGCTATGACTTTGTCTCGCTGCATAAGGACACATCCGAGTCCCTGATGTGAAGCGTCGCAGTAAACGACGATGTCATCCGTCCCCTCGGGCAGAGACAAAATTGGCGCACTACATAACTTTTGTTTCAACATTTGAAATGCCGCTTCCTGATTTTCGCCCCAAACAAACTTCTTGTCTTTCTGAGTTAGCGCGGTCAGAGGTAGAGCTATCTTGGAGAAGTTCTCAATGAAGCGTCGATAGTAGCCAGCTAGTCCTAGGAATTGCCTCACCTCAGTTGGGGTTTTTGGCGCTTCCCAGTTTTCGATGGCCTTGACCTTGGAAGGATCGACGTGTATTCCTTTCTCGTTTACAACGTGACCGAGAAAGTGAACTTCTCTAAGCCAAAACTCACACTTGGAAAACTTCGCATACAACTTTTCTTTCCTCAACAATTCCAAAATCAATCTCAGGTGTTGCTCATGCTCGGCCTTGGTCCGAGAGTAAATCAGAATATCATCTATAAATACAATTACAAATTTATCCAAGTATGGTTTGCACACGCGGTTCATCAGATCCATGAATACAGCCGGCGCATTAGTTAGCCCGAAAGGCATCACTAAGAACTCATAATGGCCGTATCTAGTTCGGAAGGCTGTTTTCGGCACATCTTCCTCATGGACCCTAAGTTGGTGGTATCCTGACCGTAGATCTATCTTCGAATAATAACTGGATCCCTGCAACTGGTCAAATAAGTCGTCAATCCTCGGTAAGGGGTACCGATTCTTGACTGTCAGCTTGTTCAGTTCCCTATAGTCAATACACATTCTGAACGAACCATCCTTCTTCTTAACAAACAGTACTGGAGCTCCCCAAGGTGAAAAGCTTGGGCGTATGAAACCCTTATCCAATAGTTCCTGTAACTGATTAGACAGCTCTTGCATCTCAGATGGAGCTAGTCGATAAGGCGCTCGAGCTACTGGCGCAGCTCCTGGGACTAAATCAATACGAAACTCGACTTGTCGCGGCGGCGGTAATCCGGGCAAATCTTCAGGAAAAACTTCTGGAAATTCGCGCACTACCGGTAAGTCTTCAATTCTTCGCTCATCTCCTTTCTTCTCTACTACATGCGCCAGGAAGGCGTAGCACCCTTTCCTTAGGCACTTGCGCGCCTTTAGGCACGAAATCAGTTTCATCGCAACTCCCCTTCTTTCCCCTTGAATTACCAAGGTTTCTCCGTTCAACAGTGGGACCCGAACCTGCTTCTCATGGCAAATAACTTCCGCGTGGTTCTCGACTAACCAATCCATACCTATTACAATGTCAAAACTTCCCAAGTCTATTGGCAACAAGTTAATATTGAACCGGTGACCTCCCATGACTATTACACATTGTTCAGTTCTTTCGTTCGCGCATAACTGCCTACCATTGGCTAGTTCTATAGTATAAGGTGTGTCTAGCCTACTGGTTGCTAAGCCTAGGGAGTCTTTAAACTCAGCGGATATAAAACTTAGGTCAGCGCCAGTATCAAATAAGACAGATGCAAAATGGCCGTTAAGCAAAAACGTACCGGTTACCACATTCGGCTCTTCTTTAGCTTCGCCCCGCCGATCACAAAAGCTCTCCCGCGAGCTTGGATTCCCCTTTGCGGGCAATCCCGACTGAAATGCCCTGGCTTTCCGCATGCGTAGCAGTTGTCACTGGCTCCAGCTTCCTTAGCACGGCAATTCACCGTCTTGTGCCCAGGCCTGTTACATTTGGCGCACATGACGCTCGCGCATTCACCCTCGTGGTGAAACTTGCATTTTTTGCACCATGGGTAAGGCCCGCTGTATCCTTTCCTTGAAGGCTCCGCGGCTTGGATCGCGTAAACCCTTGCGCTCTCCTGCTTCTTGAACGGTGGCTGCTTGGAGTCGGACCCTCGGTGGTGAGAGTTCCATTTCCTCTTGGAGTCAGAGGTTCGCTGCTCGTTTCCGCGCGTAGTCAACATACCCGCACGGACCGTATCCCTTGTAAGGGTGATGGCCCGCGCTACCGCCTCATCAAAGGTTGGAGGCGCTGCGGCGTTGAGCGGAACCCTAACAACAGGAGGTAACCCAAAGATATACCTCTCGATCTTCTTTTCCTCCGTGTTTGCCATGTCTGGCATCAACTGGCAAAGCTCGTTGAACCGGTTGTTGTAGGCGTCGATATCCGTTCCTACCATGGTGTGGTTCCAGAATTCCTGTTGTAGACTCTGAATTTCTGCGCGAGAGCAGAACTTTCTCATCAACATTTCCTTCAGTTCCTCCCAGGTCTTGTGAAGAGCAACTTCTCGCCCCAAAGTCTTCACTTGAAGCTTCCACCAAGACGAAGCTGCTTCTTGGAACATGCAGGTAGCGTAAAGGACCTTCTGGTTCTCACTACATCCGCTAATGGAGAGAACTGTCTCCATCTTGTCAATCCAGTTGTAGAGCCCAATGGCCCCTTCGGTACCCTTGAATGGCCAAGGCCTACAGGCCATAAATGTCTTATAGGAGCACCCTTTGTCCAAGGCTCCTGATTCGGGTTCTGGGGTCTCGTTCTGACGACCCTGACTAGATTCGGCCTTGCTGGCTTCATGTGTCGCGATCGCCTGCGCGATTATTTCCGCGAGTTCCTCGGGTGTCATGGTAATTCCCTTGGCTTTAGTTGGAGGCATTCTCACTTTAAAAGAGTGAAAATATATCAAACTTAGCGCATGTACTCTGAGCACATAATGTTCTTATCTTTATTCACTAGACACTGTGTGACCCGTGTTCCTAAGTGTGTGTATAGTTTCTTTTGAAAATATTTTCTTTGAAAAATATTTCATGCGATTACCCAACGGTTATAGTCTAGGTTAAAACTTCTTTTCCTAGTTCGCTATAACCAGTGCTCTGATACCAATCTGTCACACCCGGCCCTGAACGGCGGAAACAGCCGGGCGCGCGCGAGTGGGGATTGATAATTAAGCACGGGCCATTGCAAACATTCAAAGTAAGATTTTCATTGTGCATGAAATGTTTAATACAAATACATTACATTGTTCAAAAATTACATAAAAATATCCAAGTATAAAAACTGTTGAAGATTTCCACGCCATATCCCCTTGCGCGGCGGGAACAACCACGCGCATTGAAGGGATGGAACTAAAATCTTCCAAAAAGCTAGTTTTAGATGTTCAGCGTGAGGTGCTCTAAGTGTGACTCCATGCCCTACCTAGTTATCTCCTGAAAGACACGTAAAACATTTGAATCAGTATAAACTGAGTGAGTTCACAAGTTTTAGTAACTTGATAAATCATATTGCATCATAGTCTTGGCAAAAATCATTCTGAAACATAATTCTGATAGCATCATTACAACACGTGTTTAGTAAAACATAGTTCTGATAACATATTCTGATAAAATCGTTCCGCGGGCTACGCGCGAACATTTCTGGGAACCGTGCTCGTCTGTGTAAGTGGCGCTGCCACTACGAGCGAAATAAGTAATACCGTCCAGCGGGTTACGCGCGGACACTTCTGAAAAACCGTGCTCGTCTGTGTAAGTGGCGCTGCCACTACGAGCGAATAATACCGTCCCGCGGGTTACGCGCGGACGTTGTGCCGGAAAACAAGGCGCTCGTCTGCGTAAGAGGAGCGACCTCTACGAGCGGGCTCAATCCCATAGTACTGCCCCGTGACATGCTAGGCACTCGTCTGTGTAAGAGGTGCGACCCCTACGAGTCGGTGGATCAAACCAGCAGTCCCTACCCTTAGAGTTCCAATGGTAAAGTGATCACTTACTTGTATCGCACTCTCATCGAAAACCATAGATAACCGTTTGCATTGCTCGTAAATATACCATAATGAAACATTATTTAAACACATAATTGCTTGCATTGCTTGTAAGAGTATCATGATAAAGCATAATTTAAGTACGTGTCCCTCGCCCCGAAAACAGTTTAAAAATAGTGAAAACAGTGAAAATAGGGGCTGTGAGACTCACCTGTGGTTCTTGTTAAGGGATTAATCGAGATTCGGGTTTTCTTGGTGTTGGCCTCGGAATTGAAGGTCTAGAATACGATTAAATAACAAGAAGTATATAAGGAATAGGAGAATATAAGGGTTGGAAAGTAGATCTCAAGGTTATAATCTCGGCTTACCTAGTAACAGGATCGGAAATGAAAACAACGGATGCTTGGGAGATGATTAGTGCAAGTTTGCAGTTCTTAAGAGAGAAGTTTGAAGTGTGTTTGGGTGATAATTTGGGTTACATATTTATAGGCAAGATTTAGGGAACACAATCCCTTGCTTTAGGGGATTGTAATCTTTTCATATCTAGGTGTAATGATGATAAAGTATGGAAATTATTATTATTTATTTAAAAGTGGAGGAGTGGATAGGACATGCAGGTCTGTGGTTGGTGGGAGTAGGGTGGCTGACAGTTGACTTTTCATGTTACAGTGTGCTTTTTCAGGTGCTTTTGTCAGTTGTACAGTAAAAAGTAGAAATCTCTGAAACACGCAACTGTTCCCTTTCTGGGCGGGAATAATCCCCTTAAATCTGGAGATTAGGCTAAGTGTTCTGCGCGTATAACTTGTGCGCATAGCTTTCTGCGTGAAGGACATTTCTTTGCTGCGGGTAGGTACGTAACCTTCTCGCAGTCAGGGACATTGAGTTTCATTTGTAGATTCTCCAGGTGGCCTTGGTATTTCAACATAGTGATCAGTTATGTTGAAGTCAATTCCATCTTGGAGCTTCAGACAAACTAACTCTCAAGGTTCCCGCCATGCGGGGAGGTTAGTTCCCCTTCCGCATGCGCATAAACGATGTGGGATGCACCCGCCTTAGCATCATGCGGGACGGTCAACCCATTAGACAACATAAAGTTAAGTTACATGAAAACATAAAGCCAAAGCATTCGCGCATGGCGCATATAACATATGCCCAGGCTGGTTCTTACATCGCGCGCTCGCGCAGGCGCACATAACGTGCTCGCGCTGACTCTAACATAGCGCGCTCGCGCAGGGCGCACATAACACATGCCCGCGCTGATTCTAACATAGCGCGCTCGCGCAGGGCGCACATAACGTGCCCGCGCTGATTCTAATTTAGCGCGCATAATATTCACAATCACCTAATTATTAGGTTGATTACTTAGTTTATAGGGTTGGGAAATTACCGGGTGTCACATAGGGATGTTCAAGAAATTCAAACCATAGTCCAGCATCTGATTTTGAATCCATAGAACTTGTGCACAGTAGGCAGATGCAGCAACATATTCAGCTTCTGCAGTAGAGATTGAGACTGTAGTCTGCTTTTTGCATTGCCATGACACTAGCCTTCCACCCAAAAATTGACATCCTCCTGAGGTTGACTTTCTGCTCATGTTACAGCCATCATAATCACTGTCTGTATATGCAATCAGATCAAAAGATTGGTTCTTTGGATACCAAATCCCTAGGTCTGGTCTTCCCTTCAAATATCTGAATATTCTTTTAACAGCATTCATGTGGGAGACTTTTGGACTTGATTGGAATCTTGCACACACACATACAACAAACATGATATTTGGTCTTATTGCAGTTAGATACATCAGAGATCCAATTTTGGCTCTATATTCATGTTCATCTATAGGCTCCCCTTTTTCATCTGCAATCATCTTTTCTTTGGTGTCCATTGGAGTTGAAGCAGTCTTGTACTCTTGACAGATGAACTTGTTCAAGATGTCCTGCACATATTTGTTTTGATGAATGAAAATCCCCTCAGCCTTCTGTTGAACTTGCAGTCCTAGAAAGAAGTTCATTTCTCCCATAAAACTCATGCTGTATTTGGACTTCATTACCCCTTCAAACTCCATACACATTTGTTCATTTGTAGAACCAAAGATGATGTCATCCACATACACTTGTAACAGAAGCAAGTCTGATCCCTTTCTTTTGTAGAAGAGTTTCTTGTCAATGGCTCATCTTTTGAAACCATTTTCAAGAAGATGATTTGACACCTCATCATACCATGCTCTAGGAGCCTGATGCAATCCATAAAGGGCTTTGTTTAACTTATACACCCTGTTCATACCATGCTCTAGGAGCCTGATGCAATCCATAAGGGCTTTGTTTAACTTATACACCCTGTTTGGATACATTGGATCCTCAAAACCTGGAGGTTGAGCAACATACATCTCTTCATCAATCTTTCCATTTAGAAATGCAGACTTAACATCAAGCTGGAACACTCTAATGTTCTTTGAGGCAGCATATGCAAGAAAAATCCTGATAGCTTCAAGTCTTGCAACAGGTGCAAAGACTTCCTCAAAGTCTATTCCTTCTTCTTAAAGACATCCCAGTGCTACAAGTCTAGCTTTATTCTTAATCACCAAACCCCTTTCATCCCCTTTGTTTCTAAAAACCCATTTGGTTCCAATTGCATATCTGTCAAATGGCTTATCAACAAGATCCCACACATGCAGGTCTCTAAATTGTGCCAATTCCTCTTGCATTGCTTCCACCCAACTATTGTCTTTTAATGCTTGTGCTATGTTCTTTGGTTCTATTTGGGACAGAAAATAAGAGTAAAGACAGATGTTTGCAATTTCGGAATGACTTCTTGTAACTCTTTCATGCAAATCACCAACGATGTTTTCAGAAGGATGATTCTTTTCCACATAAGGAGTTTGTACAATCATATCTGTAGACATGTTTATGTCAAGATTTGTTTCATTGAGTTCTGGATCTTCAATGATCAAATCAGCTTCTGCATCATGAAATTCTAGTGCTTCATCATTATTTTGTCCTGAAGTAGATGCACCATTGTTTTCTAAGTTCAGTCTTAGAAATAGATCTTGAGATCTTGCAGTGGATGCAGTTTCATTTTCACTTGCATGGTTGCTTGTGTCATCCTCAGGCTGAATTGTATCATTCTGTACATCTGGATTGTCTTGATTGTGCTCAGCATGATCAAGTTCATCAGTGTTCCATGAGGAATTCTTCACAAAAGAATATTCTTTCTCTTTTCTAGCAACCTTCTTCCATAATTCTTCCAAGTCCAATGTTTTCTTCTTCTTTTCTTCAATTACACTGGTCTTGTAGAATGAGTCATCAAAGTCTTCAGGATATATCTTGAAAGACCTTATTAACTTCTCATGATCAAACAGCCATGCTGCACCATCAACTGTATTGAATTGATTCTCATTAAAGATGATGTCAGATGATTCTATAACACTCAAGTGATCTTTCACATAAACTCTGTAGGCTTTTGAGTGTGTAGAATATCCAACAAAGAAGCAATCCAGGGATTTTGTTTGAAACTTGTTCAAATAGTCCCTTGTATTCAAAAGAAAACATTTGCATCCAAAGGGCTTGAAAAACTTGATGTAAGGCTTTCTGTTGTGAAATATTTCATAAGGAGTTTTGTTATGCCTTTTGTTCACAAGTACCCTATTCTGAACATAGCAAGCTGTATTTATGGCTTCAGCCCAAAAAGTGACAGGCAGATTAGCATATGCTAACATGGTTCTTGCAGCTTCAATTAAAGTTCTGTTTCTTCTTTCTGCTACACCATTTTTCTCAGGAGTTCTAGGAGCTGAAAATTGTTGTTGTATTCCTTTTGCTTCACAGAATTCTTGCATAACTCCATTCTTGAACTCAGTGCCATTGTCACTTCTCATCATCTTGACTGTCTTATTCAACTTGTTCTCAATCATTGTTACACAACCTTT
Source organism: Bidens hawaiensis (assembly GCF_021521415.1). Taxonomy (NCBI): domain Eukaryota; kingdom Viridiplantae; phylum Streptophyta; class Magnoliopsida; order Asterales; family Asteraceae; genus Bidens; species Bidens hawaiensis. The sequence continues at coordinate 304,464 of NW_027493993.1, read as the reverse complement.
AATCAACTCTGCAGTCTCATCCTTGGTACTTAGGAAATAAACCCAAGTGTATCTTGAATAGTCATCAATGATTACCAGACAATATCTTTTCTTCCCAATACTTGGTACACTCACAGGACCAAAGAGATCCATGTGAAGTAATTCAAGTACTTGATCAATTGAATTGATGAGTTTTGACTTATGAGTAGATTTGTGTTGTTTTCCCTTTTGACATGAATCACAATGATCTTCCAACTTGAATTCTCTTGTAGGCAAGCCTATGACTTGCTCACCTTTGACAAGTCTATTCATGTTCTTCAAGTTCACATGACACAGTTTCCTATGCCACAATTTTGACTCATTTTGACTCTTGAAATAGCTTCTTTCATATTCAATTCATACAAGTTACCATTTCTTGGTGCCATCATCATAATCATTTCAGGTTTTAAAATGAAACAGTGTGAATCATCAAAACTGACTTTGTAACTCTTATCACACATTTGTGATATACTCAGCAGATTGTACTGAAGACCTTTAACATGAAATACATTATCAAATGAGACTTTCCCATTTGTTAAGATTCCTTTTCTAACAATCTTTCCACCATTCTCATCACTCCCAAAAGCTACTGGACCTTCATACTTTTCTTCATAATTGACAAGAGATCTCTTGTCACAAGTCATGTGCCTAGAACAACCACTATCCATATACCATATGTCATTTAGAGGAGTGGAATGTTCCTGCACATACAAAGAAAGTTTGATTAGTTGAGTGATGAAGTGCAAGCCTTATCAACTTGCAGCTCATCAGATTTAGTTTCAGACACAGCTTGGGAAGTGAGTGTTGTTGGCTCAGGATCTTCATGAGTCAATTCTAAGTTGTCTGAATTATCAGTTTCATAACCACACTCTCTTGGAGTTTTAACAAGTGAGGTTGGACACTGGTATTCAGCTGAGTCAGTGGCATACTCCTTTATCACATAGTCCTTCTTCTCAGAGTAGTCTCTCACATCAGCAACTTGCTCAACCTTACTCTCAGTCTTAGGTTTCCAAAGGAAACCATGTGGTTCATATCCATGCTTTAGTAGAATCTTCTCATCACCAGTGAGTTCTGTTGGTTTCTTTCTAGAATGTGCATCTTTTCTTCTTGTTATCTCACTGTTTGATGATCTTTGAGAGCTATCAGATTTGACTGATTGACTATCTTGTCTGATTTCCACAGGCTGATAATTCTTCTTCACCAATTTCTCATTTTTCTTAGAAGACACACTTCTTCTTACTGATTTAGTCATTTGTTTCTTTGTTTTAACATCAGTTTTCTTTTAACTCCCTGTCTCCTTTGCAAATTTCTTTTCTTCTCTGTTCAAAGTTTCATTTCCACACACCTTTCCTTTTCCCAGATATACATCATACTTCTGTTTGTATAGAACAAAGTCTTGGCCATACTTTGTTCCATTTGGTACATGGAAAGGTTGGAATTTCAATCTTTCATTACATGAGTCTGTGTGATGACCATATTCATCACATTTCTTGCACCAAACCTTTCCTTTGAATATTTCATGTTCTTTTGGCTTCTTGAACCTTTCACTTGGTCTTGGTGGAACAACTCCAATTGTCCTTTAAGACTTTAAACTGTCAAAGTCAATTGAGAAGGGAACAAACTCAGCTATTCGTATGTCACTTCTTTCCACTTTCCCTTTCACAAAAACAATTTCTCTTGTACTCAAGGATTCTTCCTTAATGTTTTCCCTTTGTCTCAATTTCCTCTTTTCATATTCTTCCATTGTTTCTACTTCACCAATGTCAAAATCTTCAATGCTTGAGAAAATAGGGTAAACTGGAATAAAGTTTTTAACATTCACATCTTCTTTTATCTTTTTCTTGCTGTTTTGCTTTATCTTATCCAATACATCCTTGCTAGGAGGTCTTACAGCATTGTAATTCACCTTCTTTCTTTCACATAAGTCAAAAGACACATGTTCTCTTTTCATTCTTTTATTCTGTTTGTTCATTTTTTGTGTGACTGGTGGGTACTTTGGAAGTTTATCAATTGATTCTGGCTTCTTGTATCTTCTTCCACTTTCAGCAGCTTTAAGTTCCTCTTCAGTAATTTGATCACTCAAATCACTCAAGTCATCTTGATTCAAATCAATTGATTCAAGATCATCTTCAGCGACTTGAACACCAATTGACTTTTCTTCTTTCAGTTCTTTCTTCACAACAAACTCTCTTTCTTCACTGACTTCAACATTCTTGTACAAATCTACAAGTTCTTCTTTGTCTTGAAAGACATCTTTGAATTGTTTTAGATATGCATTTCTTTTCTCTTTATCAACTTTTGGCATAAAGTTATTGTTGAATGGTGGAGGTACTGCTTTATATTTGTCTTCTTCCTTAACTTGGTTCAGAATTCCACAGATGTTTCCAGTGGAGACCAAGTTCTTCAAGAATTCATTGTCAACTTGCAGTTTTGTGTTTAACAACTTCTCTTCTATAATCATTTTCGTCAACCCATCAATTTCAGTGGTGAATCTTTTCTGAGCTCTGTAACTGTTTACACAGTCTTCCTCTAAACTTTTCATTCTTTCTTCACTCACTAGTTCACTTGCCTCATATGTATTGATGATACTTTGTTTCTTAAAACACTCACTTTCCAGCTTGCCTACTTTTGTTTTAAATTCATTGATAAGTTCATTTAAATCAACCGTAGGAGCAGAGTGTACCTGAGATGATGATCCAGTTTCTTTCTCAATTATAGCCATGAATGCCACATTTTCCCTCTTGATATCATCTGCAATGTCTTCTTCATGATTACTCCAACCAAAATTTCCTTCATGTTGTGTAGTCACTGCCACATTTCCTTGATTTCTTGATTGATTTTGGTTGGCTGGAACAGTGTTGTTTGGAACATTTTGAGCAGCTTGAAGGTTTTGATTGTTGTTCATTTGAAAACCTTGATTCTGATGCATACTTTGATTCAGATTATTCATTTGAGGCTGAAAGTTGTTGAAGTTGGGATTATAGTTGTTGTTGGGATTGAAGTTGTTATTGAAGTTTTGGTTGTTGTTTCTTTGCTGATTTTGCTGGTATTGTTGTTGACCTCTTGGCTGTTGATTCGGGAATTGATTCATCTGATCGTTCCTTGGCAAGTTGCATTCTCTTGCAAAATGTCATGGCTGTTGGCAATTATAGCAGATTGCCTTTGACTTGTCAAATCCAATTCTTTCATTTGGACCAGAAACTAGAGATCTACCAGTTCTATTATACAACCTCTTACTTCTCAAAGCTAACATTGCAGCTTGCCACTTCAAATCTATGTCCTCTAAATCATCAGCATCTATCTGCTCTAGATCATCTTGCACTACACTTGTGTGAATCAAATTCTTTGCAACAAATGCATTATATGACTCAGTAAACATAGACAGCAAAGCCTGTGTATCATTGCTTTAACTATGTCCTGTACCAGTATGACGAACATTTCCACTTGGCATAGAGGCAGAATCAGTGTCATCAATCAGTTGCACATTGAATCTTTGTTGGTTTCCTTGATTACTTGTGCTACCACCAATGAAAGCCTTTGTATTGTCAGCATTATGCTCAACAGGTTCTTCAATGATAGGAATCTGTTGCTGATTCTTGGTAGTCAGATTACCCATAGGTTCAATCAATGCATTTGAAACATTGAAGCAGGGTCTTTCCTCCCTTATCATTTCATTTTCTATCATTTCTATCTCTGCAGCTTGAAGAAAACACACCACATCATCTACCTTTAGCTCATTGAAGTTGTGCTTTGTGAGGATGAACTTGCAGGAAGTATACCATTCCTTTGGCATAGAGTTTAGCAGCTTGGTGTTGAGATCAAAATCAGTCATGACATAATCTGTGGTTCTGAGCTCATTCACAATTCCCAGAAACCTTTCCAGAATTGATTTCAACCTTTCTCCTTCTTTATACTTGAATCTTTCTAGTTCCTGCTTCAATCTCTGCTTCTTGATGTTCTTGAGTTCAACATTTCCTTCAAACATCTCAAGAATTACATCATACATTGCCTTGGCATTGGGATGATGTGAAACTTTGGTAAGTATTTCCCAAGACAGACCTAGCTTCAACATAGCTAAAGCCTTGTCATCAACCTTTCTCATCCTTTCTCTCACAGCAGCAGTTGCTTGCGGATTTGCACCTTCTTCAACAGTAGCTTGTGGACCATTCTTGATGAAATTCCACATATCAACATCATTGTAGCAAACAGCTGCTTCTAAGAGTACTTTCCATTTGGTAAAGTTTTCTAGTCCATACAACCTTGGTATCTTGTTAGTAGACACCTCTTGTTCCTCATATCCAGACATTTTGAGAAATCAAAAATCAGTTTCTTTGTAAAAAAAAACCAGAGTTTCAAAATAATCAGATCTGAAAACAGAATGCTCAGATCTGATGTGTCTGATGTATTAGAACAAGATTTAGATATAAATATTAGAACTTTAATTGAAATAAGGAAGAGAAAACACCGGTAGATTGTAGATCTGGAAGAAAAATGAAAACAGGGCTGCTGACGTCACAAATAAATGGAACAGTGGTCTGCTTACGTCATTCTTCTTCAAATCTTCAATCAGCAACTATCTTTCCAAAATAGCAGTAACAAGCTCTGATACCACTTGTCAGGCCCCTCGATTTTAGCTGGATCTTACTTAATCATGTCATAACTCACACAGATTAATGTGCCGACAAGAGAGTTAATGATGGGTTGCTATATTTAGAAAGATTAATGTTTGTTAAAGGCATAAAAAAAAACAAACAGGGTAGTTGCAATGAATAATCAAAGGTAGAAAGCACACACAGGATTCACTCAAAAGATTTCCATCTATATAATTTTCATCATACAAAGTGGATAATCGATTTAGGGTTTTAGGAATCCTAGGACAACAGTCACACGATATTCTCTATCAATAAATGTGTCTGTCTATCCTTATCCGTGAATATCGTGTCTCGTGTGTATGTGTCTTTCTCTGTCTGTCTCTGGCGGCTTGCCCTAAACATTCTATTTATAGGCCTGCCAACCTAGGACAACTGTCATTCCTTCTAGAAACCCTAAATACAACGTACATATTCAAATTGCATATTCAAAATAAACTAAGTGTAAAAAAAGTCTTCCGGGTTGGCTTTTCATAAATCTTCATTTTCCGAGTACGCTGTGTACTCTGCCATCCTTCAGGACTTGGTAACATAGAAGTATGCCTGGGATCAGTTTCCGGGTAGACTTTGCTTGAAACGTCCGGGTAGACTTCAGTCCTCTTGACTTTGCCAGACTTTGCCCGACAAACCCTTACGAGCAACCTTGTTCTTTAATGATCAATTTCAACTTTTTGCTAAAATAACTTATTAGCAAAGTGTACTCGGGAGAATAATACCTTGCTTGAGTTGAACCTTGTCCGATGTTACTTAGAGATATTCCATTTTCATCAAGCCTACTTGGACCATATTTATTAATGAATACCTTGCCCGGTCTTCCAATCACTTGGCTTCTTGGACTTGGTTAACCAAACCTTACTCGGAAGAGTAATATACTTGGCTCTGAAGAACAAACTTGCTTGATAAAGTGAGCCTTGCCCGGATTTACATAAACTAGTGTACCTTGCCCGGCAATGCACTAATTTGCAAACCCTGCTCGGATATCCACTAAAGAAGACTTCTTGAAGTAAACCTTGCCCAATAGACAAAATATCATACCCGGCTAAGTAAAACCTTGCTCGGATGTCTAAGGTGTGCCCGGATCCATACTTAGCGAATTCAGAGGAGGTTGAGAAGATTCCAATCTTCCGTATACTTCATTCTGGTCAAATATTTGACACAACAATCTCCCCCTTAGGTCAATTGTTTGACTCACCAATCTCCCCTATATTGGAACACCTCAGCTGACCCAAAACATTTCTATTGACAGGTCCGAGCCCCGGTGCGGAAGAGTGAAAATATTCGGTATTAAACAACGGTGGGGCTCGGAACCAGGGTTAGGATCGAATCTCACTCAGATTCACTCTTGAAAGATATATGGACAGATGAGGTGTATTGGAGAGAGCCTGATTTGATTAACAATCAACAATAAAGTAGGATGAACAATTGTAATCAAAACACAAAAGACATAAATGGTAGTATGAAATATTAGCCGAATGATTCTCATAAAGATGAACCACTCATACATACATTCATACATACATTCATACATACAATCGATTAAGAAATATCAGCCGCCACCAGGAGAGCTCATCCTGGAGGCGGAGACTCTCTCAAAGGGATAAAACCCTAAATCTCACACATACACAATACAGTCACTCATACTAGACAAATGAATAAAAATATTTATTTATACTAGTCTAGCATGACTTGGTCTTCAAGCCATCCACTCTTGGTTGAGACCAAATAATATATTTTTCACCCACAAATTAATTCGATGCGTCGGTCTAAAATGTAAGTTCCAACAATCTCCCCCTTAGACCGATGCCATCTAATTTCTTCCATGATCACCTAATAACTCGTTGTCTTTCGTTGAAATTCTCCCTCTCACGTTAAGCTTCTCCAATTGTTCATTTTGAATTATCACTCTTATACCACTTTTGGATATAGTTGTATGGGCATATGAACGAGGCTTTAAACTTCAAAGATCAACTTCAAGTAACAAGGTTATCACAAAAAGAAATAAACTCATTGTGATCATCAAATAATCTTCCATTCTTCAAATCTGTTTCTTCCCCTGTAAATTATCTTCAAACCATTCCCTGAATTAAGATAGCATTCAAGTTCAACCATAACCCGTTCTTGACTGTTCAAGTGACTATTTCATAGGAGGTTGAACTCTACTGATCATCCTTTCAACATTGTTGCTTGAGATGACTCTATCTTCTCATCCGTACTAGGAAATCTAAAAACTAAAAAACGATGAAACATCTTTGAAAAAACCTTGGATTATTGATCTTGATCAACTTTTCCTTAACTCGAGTCTTTTACTTGATTTGAAGCATGCCATTTGCAATGAAATTCAAAGATTTTTACTCCCCCAATTTCGTTGCAATTGTCTTTAATAATTGTGTCTTCAAATCAAGTGTGGGTGAAACAATCTTGATCATCCTCATCAAGATTGTAAAAATCTCAGATAAACATATTCAAAAGTTGGTTGACAGTAAAAGTGATTAAATCCTTAAGCTTGGTCAACACTTGTTCTTATAAAGCTTTTGATGAAGTCGTGAAAATTGATGAGGTTTGAATTCCATAAGCTTGTTGATGATTTGAGAAAAATTACCAAAATATCCCTAGTATATATCTTCCATAGAGAACATCTTGGTAAAACGGTCAACGGCACCAAAAATCTCAAAAGTTTCTTCAAAACTTTGAAATGTTTCACAAACTCTGTTTCCTAGCACACAGTGTGCTTTGGATCACTTTCCTAGCACAAAGTGTGCTTGGAAAAACTTTCCTAGCACAAAGCATACTCGGAAGAACTTTCCTAGCACAAAAGTGTACTCGGAAGAACTTTCCTAGCACAAAGTGTACCCGAAAAGCAAAACATTTGTGATTTTTCAATTTTCAACTTGCACAAAGTGCACCCGGAAGCACTTTCCTAGCACAAAGTGTACCCGGAAAGCAAAACACTTGTGATTTTTCAATTTTTCCACTAGCACAAAGTGTGCCCGGAAGTAAAAGTGTGCTCGGATTACTTAGTGCTCGGAAACAAAAGTGTTCTCGGATTACTTAGTGCTTTTTCATTTTCCACCAAACATGCTCAGGAACAAAAGTGTGCTGGGGAGCAAGGGTGTGCTCGACACAAACTTGAGTTTTCTCTTCACAAGCATAATTGTTCAAGACAAAACAAAGTATGCTCGAAAAAAAAGAGTCTGTTCGAATAAATAACAAAGTGTGCTCGAGACTTAAAGAAGATAGATTACTTGAGAAGACAAAGGATATGCTTTGGGTTTCACAAAGTGTGCTCGAATTTGATGTGCTCGATATAAGATGTGCTCGAAATAACCTGTGCTTGAGCCAAACAAAGATGTGCTTGGGCAAAACACCTCCTGTGCTCGAAACAACACTTAGTCATTTTCCATACTCGAGTTCAGTCTTATATGATCATAGTACGCTCGAGACACCAAAACTTCATTTCTGTATAATCAGTTACTGATTTGCCCTTGCAGAACCTGCTTGAATATTCACTTTGCATCTGCTGCAACAAACCATAATGATATTGCCTCTACTACATGTTCATTTTCGACTTGTACATTCTCCATACCAGTTTGTACCAGTGGCAATGTTTATCTACCAAATCATGTACAGTTCGAGCAGCACAAATAACATAAACAACAACGAGCACACATAAACCCTAATTTTTCGGATCTGGAAACAAGTATCATAATCTGAAATTAATCGTTGTAGCAATATCCACGCTATCTCGAAATCATAGAAACCTATCTTCATATCATAATCAACCTTTTCAGATCTGGAAATCGTCAAATGAACAGTGTTGCTCCAAAACAAACCAAATAACACTGTTACATCAGATCTGGACCATTCTGACCAAATAAACATGAAATTGATGTTGGATCTCCGAACGAGTCATCAACCCAAACATCAATCCATAAAATTTTCTCCGAATCATCAAATAATTTCAAAAACCCCCAAAAATAATTTCAACAAACTTCATCGTTTAACGTCCATGGTGGATTCAAGAGCGAACTGAATCTGTTCAGCGGTTAATCTGAATGATTCGGTAACCCAAGCTCTGATACCAATTGACAGGTCTGAGCCCCCGTGCGGAAGCATGAAAATAATCGGTATTAAACAACGGTGGGGCTCGGAACCAGGGTTAGGATCGAATCTCACTTAGATTCACTCTTGAAAGATATTTGGACGGATGAGGTGTATTGGAGAGAGCCTGATTTGATTAACAATCAACAATAAAGTAGGATGAACAATTGTAATCAAAACACAAAAGATATAAATGGTAGTATGAAATATTAGCCGAATGATTCTCATAAAGATGAACCACTCATACATACATTCATACATACAATAGATTAAGAAATATCAGCCGCCACCAGGAGAGCTCATCCTGGAGGCGGAGACTCTCTCAATGGGATAAAACCCTAAATCTCACACATACACAATACAGTCGCTCATACTAGACAAATGAATAAAAATATCTATTTATACTAGTCTAGCATGACTTGGTCTTCAAGTCATCCACCCTTGGTTGAGACCAAATAATATATTTTTCACCCACAAATTAATTCAATGCGTCGGTCTAAAATGTAAGTTCCAACATTCATCTTATACAACATGTAAAAGTACAAGATAATACAATAAGCTTTAACAATAAAAGTCCATTTTTAATGGCATCTATCACTCGAACTATTTTTAACATTTGTATATGAAGGGATGTAATACAAATACGTCTTTGCTATTTTGGTGTAAGCTATTTTTAATTTACAAGTTTTTGACTTTTTTTTCAAATACAAGGCTATATTGTTGTTAGTACCTAGATGTATGTTTACAGTACCGACTTTTTTTTTTTAAAATGCAAGGCTATATTGTTTTTCAAATGCAAGACACTTGAATGAATAAACAAATTAATTTAATCTCATACAACCTTTAAAAGTGCATCATAGTACAATGTGGTTGGATGTCATTTCACTTTAAGATGAACGCTTTTTGTAGTGTCTACTCGACCAGCTCATGTTTTTTTTGGTGAATATAATCAACTTACCATTTGGACGTTATGTTATGTTAAAAGGGAGAACATACAGTGGCGAATCTTGGACAAGTTCGTCGGAGGGGGGGGGGACTCAAAATGTATTGTAAAATCATAAACTCGGGGAGGAAGGGCTCAAATCTTCAGCCGAAAACGGGTAAATTTACACTACGTATACAAATTTTCGGGCGAAAAAATGTTCAATTTACACTACCCGCGTAAAAACCGGGGGAGTCGGGCCCACCCCCGGCCCCAAGTAAGCTTCGTCCCTGAGAACATATGTTATGTTAAAAGGGCGAACATATGTTAAAAGGGAGAACATATGTTTTTTTTTAATATAAACATATGTTATTTAATAAAAAGGTTTTGTCACTCAAATCAGTTTTAGAATCTCACATATATTTTAGTCAAACATTCTATTATCTTGTAAAATCAAATCACCTACATTCATTTCATTTTCTATTCCTCAATTATATTATAACATCTTTTCTATCCATCATCTAATCTTAAAAAAATTGCCTTGCTAAATAAACTCACAATTAATTTTTATAAATAAGAACGTGTACATTTTTTCCCCCTATTTATTACTTTTTTATTGTTTGTTTAACTTGTTTTGTCACAACCAAGTAAACATGGTACGACTTTAATAGTGTCACATCTACTACTTTTCTACTTTCTCCCACCTAACACACTTTCTTTTGTACCCCACTAAACATCTTCCCTTAATATTCTCTACAAGGTCCCATCTAACATAGACCTTCATTTATTATTTAATCTCCATTTCCCAAGAAACTTTTTGACCACACTTTACATATTTCATAATCTCAAATTTTGTTCCCAAAAAAATATAAACATAACATAACAATAACAGGGGCCCACAAGTAATATAATCTGACATATCTTTTGGTCAGTCATTCTATTATCTTATCAAACCAAATATATTTTTTTTACAATTTACTTGCTTTTCTTTAAATCATGTTTACATTTTTAACAAAAACAATATTATTTGTCAATCAAATTAGTTTTACAATCTCACATATCATTTGGTCAATCATTCTATTATCTTGTCAAACCAAACAACCTTCATTCACTTCATTTTCTATTCCTCAATTGTATTATAATATTTTTCTATCACTCGTCTAATCTTAAAAAAAATTGTCTTGCAATATAAACTCGCAATAATTTTTACAAATAAGAACGTGTACATTTTTCCCTATTTGATTACTGCTTTAAAGGTTTGTTTAACTTGTTGTGTCACAACCAAGTAAATATGGTACAACTTTAATAATGTCACATCTACTACTTTTCTACGTATCCCCACCTACCATACTTTCTACTGTACTCCACTTAACATTTTCATGTCCTTAATATTCTCTACAAGGACCCACCTAACATAGTTTTCTATTGTACTTAATATTATTTAATCTTCATTTCCCAAGAAACTTTTGGTCCACACGTCACATATTTCATAATCTAAAACTTTATTCTCAAACATATTTAAACATAAAATAAGAATAAAAGGGGCCCACGAGTACTATATAACAAAGTCTCCACCGTCATATTTTAAAACATAAAATACACCAAATCAGATGTCACATCCATCACGTCTTGCCCCAACCACTTACTAAAGTTAATACCCTAATAACTCACATGTGCCTACCCTAACAACCAGTCTTCATAACATATCCAGTTCAACAAAAACAAGTTCATACTCCACACTTAATTAAAGTTTAACAAAACAAGCTACCCATTTAACAAACACTAAAGTTTTATCAAAACCATACAGAAATCTTCCTTTAGAGTGTTTAAATCAGACAAAACAATTATTGACAAAATTTTTTCCTTAAACCTTAAAGTTGACTCTTTTTCTTCATTCTTTGTCTAGCAAACCCAGCCTCAAAGTTTTCTTCATCCCCCATAAGAGCCTCCATGTGCCTCATCAGAACTACTGTAACGATTCCGACGAAACCCGGTATACCCTAACCGGTAGACAATAGTTACGTCATATTTAATGTCGGATACATGAATTACCATAGTAATTATACGAGAATACAGGGTTCACTGTATGGATTGTACGTGAATATATAATTCATCGTATTGAATATGCGATCAATCGATCGATAGTTATTGAAACCCGAACGAATCTAGGGTTCAATTATAGACGAGATATATGATATGTAGTGATTTTACGAAGCATTAATGCTTCGGGATAAGTAAAGTACGGCACAGAAAAAGAATTTCGATTTAATGTACGTCGGTACGTTAAACGAAACCTTTAATACCAAACCGAGCAAGAGATGATCGATCAAGCCGAAAAAGATGCGCGATAACTAATGATATGATGTTTTAAGTTAATAAATGCCATGGTTTAAGTTTTTAAAGTTTTTAAATCGGTTTTATATAAATTTCATTTTTAAGCCGAAAAACGACCGTTTTAGCCTCGTTTTAAGCCGAATTAGACATTTAACCGAAAAACGAACTGAACCAGATTATCCAAAACATTATCCGGATTGCAGAAATCCAAATGTGTGGCTAGTATTGGAGAGGTGGGTCCCACCCCACCCCTCCTTAGTTCCGATCGGCCAAGGGGTCTTCCCCATTCTCTCATTTCTTTTTTCTACATCAAATTATCCACAATCTTCAACTCTCTCAAGATCATAAACTCAAAACCGATATTTGGAGCAAGAAAACCGAGGTAAAAACCGAGTTAATCACGTTTCCATCTTCGTTTCTTGAGTTTGTTTGCAAGAAAATGAGGTTTCAAAGATGAAAACCGATTCTTGCATGATCAAGTGATGTATACGGGTTATACAAGGGATCTTGGTCCAAGAAAGGAGTTAAACGAATCAAAAACGAATTTTTACGGTTAAATCTTTGTTTTTGGAATCATAACCGAAACCATGAAAGAAATGGATTGATTGTGAGTGTAACTTGCTTGGTATTGTGGTATGTTGTTTGTAGGTTCTATATTTAGTGGTAGATAAGGCGGAAAGACGAGTTTGTAGCTTGTAGTGGCGGAAAACGAAAGGTATATTCGGTTATGTTCGGTTTTGGGATATTTGGACCGATTGTGATACGTGTAGAGTTAGGTCATGAAATTTTACAGAGGTGTTAGATACATGAAAAGATGAGTTCTGTGAATTTTTGGTAATTTTTGGATAAAGGATGAATATTTGGTGAATTTAATGCTCGGTTTTGGCAAAAAATGGTGAAAAATAGTTAAATGTCATGCAAAATTCTGGAAAATTCCAGATAAGCTTTTTATCACATTTATAAGTCACACACAAAATTTGAGGTCAGTTGGAGAAGTATAAGTAGGCTTTTCGGGTAAACGAGTTCTAGGGTTTTCTAGCTCGGTTTTGGTGAAAATGGCATGTAAAAGAAGATTTTGGTTCTGGAAAAATTACAGGGGACTATGTGGATGGCAGGGGACATTCAGGAGTAATTTGGGATTTTTCTAAGATTGTTTGGTATTTACGACATATTTAGTGTTTAAATGGTGTTTAAAAATAGATAAATAAATTTTAAATATAGAAATTAATTCTGAAAATATTTTTATAAAATTCCCCACTGTCAAAAAGTTATTTGTACAAAATTTCAAGATCCGGGATTAAACGGATAATTATTTGTGCAAAAACAAACTTTTAAAGTTTAAAAAGCGTAAACCGGTAAAGTTCGCATAAGCGAGCTGACTGGTGTATAAAAACCCTAAAAATGAACTATTTTCATATAACTGAGTTAAACAAGTAAAAATAAATCATCCGAAAATAATTCGGATGATTTGAGTAATTTTAACCTATTTTAACAGTTTCCGGTACGCCAAAGACGGAAACGGGTCCCGCGGCCAATCGGGGCGTCTAAACCGAGCTCAAATTTCACAACTCTAACTAAATTATCAGTCAACAACTATTTTCGGGTCGTGTGTGACCAAACCCATTTTTGAAACATAAAAACGGATAACCGTGCTAGGCACGCAAAACGAGAAAAACGACTAATAGTAATTGTGACCATGGAACTCTAAACGATATCACAATCTGAGTCCGGAGAAGTATTTCGGGTACAGTACTGGGTTAACAGTGTCCCCAGATGTACCAGTTAACTTGGTTAAAGTTATATTAATAATGAGTGTATAGTAACGATCGTAGGGATCATATTACAGATTGGACGTGTTAACTGATAATGATTGTTGTTACCTGCTTGCATGTGCTAAGGTGAGTTTTACGAGCCCCTTTTTCTGAACTGTTTTCGAATATTTTCTCGGGGCGGAAGCATGTTTTTACTGAAATGTTTAAATACATACTGAACGCATGGACTTGCGTGGATTTATATATATTTTATTGTACGAGAATCGTACGGAAATGTACTAACATGGTAATTGTCTGAGTTTCTAACATTCTAATGCCCCGGAACACGAGTGATTAACTGAAAGCCGGTAGAGTGTGGATAGTACTATTGGTCTGACAAATCCAACTGGTCCGGCATGGATTTGCTGATGTTTCCCAGCCAGTTGCACATGTCGATTTTGTTGTTATTTATTTTGCTATGTAATGTTAGACATAGCGGTTTGGGGCAGTTCCGTGGGCAGGGGATATGCCACGGGTCTGTGGGCGGGGGATATGCCACGGGGATTGTGTGTGATAGTCAGAGGTTTCACTTGTGGGCTCAGCATAATTACATCGAGTTTCTGGGTTAACATTGCCCCCGGAATGAGTACAATACTGGGTTAACAGTGTCCCCAGATAATATTATATTTTGATATGGATTTATCATGGTTTACTCAAATTGTGAAACTCACCAACTATTCGTAGTTGACCCGTTTTCTCACATGCTTTTCAGGTACAATTAAGATGAAGTGATTGCTTACGTGCTAAGTGCTTGATGTGTGTAAGATTTGCGTGCAGGATATTAGGATACATTATAACAAATAGAATTGTGTATCGTATTGTATGATGTGTGTATCACCTAGACGGTAATGAAATACAAGATAATGTAATTCGAAGTATATTAATGTATTCAGTTTTCTTTATAAACAATGTGGTTGATATATCAGAGGTGTCTGTTGCATCCCGTTTACGTTTCCGCTGCGGTTACGGGGTGTTATAACTACTCCACCTTCTGCCGCATGGTTTGTGATTGCTCACTTCACTTGAATTATTTCAATGCTAGTTTCCTTTATTTCCTGACTCCTTGGATGATTCCATGACTCCAAATATCTCACAAACATGTCCTTCTACAAATATATTTTTAAAGTAAATAACATATTTGTTTTATTATTGTATTTTAATACAATGTTTTGTTACTTTTAATAAATAACCCTGTTTTAACTAGATTCTTACAAGTTTGTACGCGGTGTCTTTCAATTCGAACACTTCCTTGTCCCTTATTGTTGCTAACGGATACATATTTGGGAAGGGTCAATTGTAAAAATTGACGGTTTTTTTTAAGATTGAATACCACCATGAAATATTCCTCATGTTCTATAATTGGGAAGTAGACCAACTCGATGTTTTTGAAACTGCATATACTCAGGTTTGATCTCATTGAACTGTACATGTTTTGTGCAAAATTTGCTTCTCTAACATTCTTGTCCGATTCCACCGAGCCTATCATCCAGTCTACTTGTTGTCATATTAATTAATATTTTTAAGATTTACAATCAACAAATATTTTTAAATAAGTACAGACTTACCAACACATCTGTGTTTTAGAAGTATCTAGTAGGAGCTTTTTGTCTCCCGAAAGTTATATTCTCATTCAACACCGCCGACCACAAGTTCACAACCTTCTTGTTTATACTAGATGTTTGACTCATTCTAACTCACTTATCTCATGTGGCTTCCTCTTAGATTCCCCAATTTGGGCTGCCCTTAATGCTCCATCGACAATGGAGCAACTCCCCTAATGTATTTGACTACAAACTACAAGTGTGATCCTTCTCCATTACTTTCTACAATCGAAGTCTTACTGCTTTCATATATCGTTATATCACACATTTTTCAAAAGGTGTCGGGTTGACACGTGTCTTACGACAGCGCCCAGTATGACCTCTTTGTGCTCGCCCCTTTGTAGCAGTCATCTATCTTATCTATAAGGAAACAGAAACATTATCACTCTAGGAATTATTTAGCACATGAATCGTAAAGTAAATAGTTAACGATAGTGGCCAAGTGTAATTAACTCTTCACATTACTCCTCACGTTCTACATACTTCCCCTTATGAGTTCACTTGTGCTAGTATCTACTTCTCACACATTCTAAACATACATATAACCTACATTCTTATCCCTATAAATTAAGCTAGAATACACACACTCTTTCCCTAGCAATTAAGCTAGCATACAAACATTTGTAAGGCCCCGTTACCGGTAGGGGTGTCCAAAATACCCGAACCCGATTAACCCGACCCGACCCGAACCCGAATAAGCAAATTCGGGTCGGGTTAATAGGGTCAAAAAGTATTAATTGGGTTAACCCGAATAACCTGAATTGTTAATAGGGTCGGGTTTCGGGTTCATTGTTGGAAAAAAGTCGGGTTTCGGTTTAACCCGAATAACTCAATTATTGGTGATACTTAACTTTAAATACAACGATTAAAAGGAGAAATAAGCACTCTAAAGGCAATATGTAAGCTTATAAAGGAGTTAATTCTTTGGTTTGTTCCTTAACCGTTTGGCGGAAAATTCAATTATGTTGCATTCATTTAATTAAACGAACGAACATGAACACATGTTTCACTTGTTCATCTATGTGCGTGAACGTTCGTGTATGATCATTTAAGTTTGTTTACGTTTGTTCATGTTCATTTACATATTAATAGAAAATTATTATATATTATTCGCATTTAGAAATGATATCACCCTAATATGTTTTATATTTTTTTGATTTTGTTTATTTAAATGCGTTCATTTATTTTCTTCTATGTATGTTTGTGTTCCCTCTAATGTATGTACACATATGTTCTTTCATTGTTCGTTTATCTTTGTTTAATTATGTTTCTTATGTTCGTGAACTTTTCGTTTAGAATTTAAATGAATAAACATAAACAAACATGGACATGTTTAGTTTTTAACTAACGAACATGAACATAAATATATGTTCAATTAAGTGTCCTTGTTCGTTAAACGTTAATTGAAAAAAACACAAACATGCATGTGTTCATGTACGTTCGTTTAATTTACATGCCTATAAATGTAATTATAAGATAATTACTTGTAAAAGAAATTAAAAACTGTGTGAAATGAGAAATTTTGCAACCTACAAGTTATAAACATAAAAAACAATTTGAATTTATAAAGTAAAATGGTTAACCCGACTAACCCGACTAACCCGACCCGACTAACCCGAAACCAGAATAACCCGAACCCGACTAACCCGAACCTTAATAGGGTCGGGTTGCGGGTTAGATATTTTTTAATGAAAACCCGAATAACCCGACCCGATTAACCCGAAACCCGATCGGGTTGACCCGATTACCACCCCTAGTTACCGGTGCCCTACTTTGGACGTTGGATTTACTCATAAACGCAGTTCTAAATATCAGAGTTAATTAAAACTTTACGTGAAATATAAAACTTCAACCATAACAAATTACATAATCTTCAAATCTTGTCTTAACAAACATTCATAGTTATTTAAAATCAAAACATAGTCTTTAAAACATCATAACATTTCCTTGATATGTCAGTATCTTCAATTCCATGCCATGTGTCCTCATCAAGCGAGCTGCCACATCCTACTCATTTGTGTGCATACTAAAAGTCAGATACGCTGAGTGAGTTCTAGTTAATCAAGTAACGTACAATACGTCCATACAAATTCTTATATACGCACCCGAAGGTACGTATACATACATAGTTCTTTACCTTTCTTCATACGTTCGTACTACCATACTTTCCTTTTTTCCTTTTATACATACACATATACATATACCTCGTCCTAAAACGTTCGCGGATATTATTAGGGTCCGTTCCCTACATTCGCGGATATTATTAGGGTCCGTTCCCTACATTCGCGGATATTATTAGGGTCCGTCCCCTACATTCTCGGATATTATTAGGGTCCGTTCCATTCATTCGCGGATATTATTAGGGCCCGTTTCCCTTTCTAACCATACCTTCCATACCTTTCTATACATTCATAATTATAACTTCCATACGTACATAAATCAAGTATATATCATATATATATATATATCAATCATATTTTAAACTATCCCTTGACGACACATGCAATATCTGAAGATCGTTCATGCATCATCAAGCATTCATTCATACATGAATCATATAAGACATACACTTACCACTTAAGGTAGGTGTATTAACTAATCACACCGAGTATGCACACAGTCCCGAAAGCATAGCAAGGAAGTGGGGCTAGAAACTCTTATGAATGCGGTTACGTTCACCGTTAATGGTTATTCCCTTCTTTAGTTATGCATGGCTAATTGTATAACAATTACGCGTATTAATTACTATCACTAACTATATCATATTTTTAGTTTAATTGCAATCCTCAACGAACGGGGGTCCGGGGGCAGCGGGGTTCTAGGGGCGGCAGCCCCTAGCAGGGTCCAAGGGGCAGAGGCTAACTCGTTCTCTATAACAAATTAAGCCTAATTCGCTATCTGATTCGTTATCGTATCATGACTTGATTTGTCATCTAGTTCGTTATCTTATCATAACGAATTGGCAAGTAACGAATCACCTGATTCGTTATCTGGTTTGTTATCCTAGTTCGTTAGCCTAATTCGTTATTTTGGTGTGACCTGATTCGTCATCTTGATATAACGAATGGGCAAATAATGAATTAAAGGTTCATTCGTTATTAAATCACACGAATTAGTCCCATTGGTTATGTTTGCGTAACGAATTGATCAGTCATAACGAATCATCCCAGTTCTTATCCAGACTTTGACTCAAGGGTCAAAGTTAAAATCGTCAATAACAATAATAGTCAACCTTCATCAGATCTGCAATTAGACCTTACATCCCAACAGAATAACACAAATTTGGTACCACTGAGCTCGCAATCACATCGCCTACAAACCCTAACTATCCATTCGTTCAAACATCGGGTTTTAAGGGGTGCGATTTTTCCATTTCTAAATCCGATTCATAAATCAAACGATTAAACCATTAATTGTTAACGAATTTCAGTGAGGTTTGTTGCTTTGGATTCTATTTAACCATTTACACATATATCTATGATTTCTTGACGAAATCTGAACCTAAACGACAAGTTCTAGTCATAAGCGTACCTTAAACGAGTCGATCTACGAACACGGCCTAGTGTTGATGTTGGTTTGGTTCGTCCCAATGATCTAACGCCAACGGGTTCAGTTTTCCACCTTCGGATCTTGGCTCGGGTTATAGGATAGTGTTTGTGTGTGTTTTTGGTGGTGTAGGCTATGGTGTAGAGATGGATAAAAATGGAAAGGATTAGGGTTTAAGAGGTATTTATACTCTCTTAAGCCCGTCTTCTATTAGTTTATTTATTTAAACCGATAAACGACACAGAATAAAATAAACGAAATTTATTTTATTAATTCTTAACGAAAGTAGGATGTTACAACATTCTTTCTTTAGAAAATAAGATAACATCATATATTTTTCCACTTTCATTTAACATGCATATACATATATTTCTAAATCTTTACATGAACTTAATCATGTAACTTACCGTTACCGAGCTTGCTTAAGCGACACATGGCTTTCTTCAACTGACATCTTCTTTCTTTTCTTCTTTAAGTCCCATTCTCTATTCCTAATCATGTAGGATGCTTATTTCTCTCAAACTTATGCTCTGATACCAACTTGTAAGGCCCCGATCCCGGTGCCCTACATTGGAGTTGGATTTACTCATAAACATACTTCTAAATATTAGAGTAAATTAAAAGTTTTTCACGGAATAAATAAAACATCAACTATTCATTGCAGTACATTCCAAATCTTGTCTTTAAACTTTCAAACTGTCTTAACATAAAATATCATAACTTTTCTTCACTAGATGCCAGCTAACTCAATCAATGCCATGCGCCTCCCTCAATCCAGCTCCTTCATCCAATTTACCTGCGCATACTAATAGTCAGCTACAATGAGTGATTTGTAGTTTAACAAGTCATATATTAATCTCACACATTTACAATACGTGTTTGTATCCGCATATACTATTCTTACCCTTGACTTGTACTTACATTCTTACTTCTTACATGTATATATACTTAGTCTTACACATTCTTACATACCATATAAGTATTCATACATTCTTGCACAAATATTTTAAGGGTCTGCCTCCCTAACTCTTGCACATATATTATAATGGTCTGCCGCCCTAACACTTACACATATATTATAAGGGTCTGCCGCCCTAACACTTACACATATATTATAAGGGTCTGCCGCCCTAACTCTTGGACATATATTATAAGGTTCTACCGCCCTAACTCTTGCACCAATATCATAGAGTCGGCCATTCTACTCTTGCCCATGTATTATAAGGGCATGCCACCCTAAATCTTTCATTATACTCTTTACTTGACTCTTATAAACGCATACAAGTAATCATAACAAACACACATGACAAATTCTTTCAAACATTCTTTCATTCTTGCAATAGTTATTCTCACACATCATATATACACACATATATACTTATAGTCTTACAAGTATGCACACAAGCCCTATGTCACATCCCAACCAAAGGCGGCGGAACATACCAGGGTGTAACGATTGCCCATAAGCGCATGACACTATTTAAAGCGACAATATTTAACAAACTCATTTCATTTCACAACATCGAAAATGTCACATAACCAAATATTCATAAGTCAAATACAACAAAATATAACAAAATATAGCAAATCACATATTGTTCATTTTTGCTAATATCCTAACGGTATTTGTGACGTTTTCCTCCCCGAACTCCATAATCAACCTAGATGCAAACCTGTAACATTTCATAAAATAAAGTTTGTCAACACAAAGGTTGGTGAGCAATTCATAAGTTTGAACAATATGTATATAGTAAGAAACACCACATTCTTGTATACAAAACCACAAATAAATAACAATAATTTGGATAGTATGAGGTCGCTAATAAGAATACATTAGCGGCACCTTCTATAAGAGAATACCAAATAGATTCGGATTTCATGAAGTCGTTAATAAGAATACATTAACGGCACCGTGCTATAAGAGAATACCAAATAGTTCACGGATTTATGAATCAACCTTCCAAAAGCGGTAAACACATAAGCATATAATCATGTAAGCATAGAACACCAAATCGAGCATTTATTTAAGTAAAGTATACAATAATGTTTGTGGTTTAAGACTCAAGTATAAAGCATTTGATTTGAATAAGTATGAAATGTCACCCCAAAACAAAAGACAGAAAACGGGGGTATGAAGTTACTCACGTTCAAGTAATAAACTTGAAAGTTTGATTATTTTGAGATTTTCCGGAACGACGAGTTAATGTATGAAGCCTAAAATAAATAAAGTCTTGGATTTAGAAAGGTTGCCTTGAATATCTTTAAACAAAATAAATGTTGCAAAAAGTAAACAATTTAAAGTTCGAGGTTTTAAAATGTAACCATCTAAGAATTTATAATAATAACCATTTAAAAATGTGAGTTTGCTCAAAACCGGGTTAAAGTATCTAACCTTAATATTTACTTAACCAATGTTAAGTAATAAGGTGGGAAAAATGCTAAAATGCAAGTTCCATGGGGACAAAGATATTAAAACGGGTTTTTAACGAGTGTTCGGGTTGTCGGTTCGGGTCTTGGCAAATGGTCAAACCCAAAGTCAACTTTCTAAAATATTAATTATTATGAGATAACTCATTAAAACATAATAACACTTAACCAAGTATGTAGATCTATTGTTTTAGAACTAACAACGTATGTCAATCGAGTGTTCGGTTTTGTCTGTCCAACTATGTTATGAGACCAAGTTGGATCCAATATTTCCAAGTACTTAATAAAATAATTAAAATAATTTTTTAAACTATTTTTAAAGAAATATACAAGTCTTGATAGCTAAAAACACACTTGTGTGTCTTAAGCGAGTAAAAGTCAGATTGGCTCGGTTTCCATCTCACAACAAGTTCATAGATGGATTCTACATACCCATATATCATAGATCTTGTATAAAAATGTACAAATGAAAATATTTAAGTTCTACAACTAAAAAGGTCAACAACAAGTCTTTTTAACAAAAGTTCGGTTTGGTTCGGTTTCCATCTCACAATGAGTTCATAGACGGATTCCACATACCCAAGACTTGTAAATGTGACTAACAAACTAAAATGAGCAGAAGTTAGGCATAAATGATATGTATAATAACTTATGTGTGTGTATATATATATATATCAAGAACACGAAGTCCTCCATGAAGCCTTGCCTTATGACATTCGAAACTTAACCAACCGGAGTCGGTGAAGTAACAAATAAAGGAAACAAGGGGTGTGTATTATATATATGTTATACCACCATATTCAAGAGTTAGTAATGTTAGATGAACAAGTTAGAATGAAAGACCATAGTTAGTTTGACTTGAGAAGTCAAAACCTTCAAGAATACATAAATAAACAACATTGAATCTATGGAGAAATGAGAGAGTTTTTGGAGAAGATGAACAACCAAAATGGTGTATGGAGCCTTGCTTTTATAATGGTAAGAGTATGGTTCATACAAATAGGGTAAAGATGCATGTGATGGTTGAAATGGTCAAACAAGTTTTTGGTAAATGACAATAATAGTCCCCAAAGTTTGGTTTAATTTATTTTTAAGAAGTTTTAAGGATCAAAAAGGATGTTTTCAAGACCCAACAAGTGTAAAACAATATTGTAACATAAAATCAATCATTTTGATTATATCATAAGCTTTGGTTTACAAAATGGGTCGGTTTACATGATAAACGGATACCAAAAACGTATACAAACGAGACCCGAAATTGACGAATGTCACACCCTAAAACATACAAAGATAAGGGGCCATAACTCACATGTGTCCTGCTTCTTTCGGAATTGATGGTAACACCTCTCGTCTACTGAGCACGGCTAATTGTTCAACACATACGAGTTAACTACTACTTTTGTATTCTTACGTGTCTATTCTAGATTCTGTCTTTCTTTCTAAGTCGTTTTAATTTTAACCATTACCTTTATGTATTAATTTATCATTTATTCTTTTCTTATACACCATATAAGTTCATACACGTCATATATGTACTTATTCACCGTATATCTTTCTTTCATCCGAAAATCCACTTATCCAACGTGTATATCCTTAGTGTATATGTATCCAGCGTATAAGTACATAAACGCCGGATACCTATGTACATATACTCCCACATGCTTCAATACATATATGCATGTATATGCATATTACATATCCGTCATATAAGTGTGGAACTTATGCGCCCGTATATGCATACCACATATCCGACGTATAAGTTAGGATCACATATCCCCCGTATAAGTTAAGCTTCACATATCCGTTGTATAAGTGGTGCACATATTTGCCGTATATGTGTACACATATACGCTGCATAAGTGTTATCCATTCCTCGCTTATCCGATGGGCACATATCCGCCGGATATGTGCAGGTCAACCTCTCTTTAACGCGTTTTTTGGTTTTCTAGCATTTCCGGAACCGTCAGCCGCCATTAACCACCACGGTTAGCCGGATTTTGATCGTTTATGGTCCATGTAGCTTTTGGTGGACCATATCCAAGCTAAGGTGACCCTTAAGCTCGTTTTTTATGGATTAAACACCCGATAAAAGCTAGATCTAGATCCAAACAGTTCATTCGGCATCCCAAGGCTATGGTTTCGGGTTCTAAAATGTTAGGTCTGCTTAGATAAATGATTCCTACCAAGTTTCATGCAAAACCGGCTTCGGTTAATTGTCCTTTCCACAAACCGAACACTACTCGTTTTACATGAAATGAACCAACTAACCCATTTATTAGAAGTTCATTGCTTTAACAATAATTGTGATCCGTTCTATCATCCTACAAATTTTCATGCAAATCCGTACACGAAAACTAAACCTTTTTAACCAAAACGTACGTTTTAGGTTTATGTTCGAAATCACACGAATAGACCAAAACCATGTCAAACAAACTCGGAATTGAGTGATTCAAGCGGCCACGGAACCGTCTCTCCACGATCTACAGACCCATCAGTTCTCCGTCGCCGGAAACCGTCGTTACAGTTTCCGAAAAACTAAAAACAGTTGCCATAATCTCCATTTTTAGCTGTTACGGTTTTGCTGATAAAAACCAGACTTTCCATCCTATGATCGAAGATCTGATCGGCGGAAATCTTCATGTATATGCCTTGAACACTCAGTTAAAATTTGAGACGGGTCTTAAGGTTAGATCTCCGGGAATCATCGGATCTTCTTGAGTTGTTCTCTAAAAAACGGGAATTTTGGTAAACTATGAGTTTGAAAGCTAGGATGGTTATGAATGAGATGGTGGTTTTATTTATAGGAAGATGGTAGGGTTTCATGTATAAACTTTTCATCTAATGACACTTATTCCCCTCATATTTTAGATAATTACATTTATCTTATATAATTTAATTAAACCCAAATCATTTAAAATACCAAATGAAATTTGGGATGTTACACCTTAGGCCTTCATCTTAATTCCATCTATTTTAGCCTACAATCCTTTTATCATTATAATTATTTTAGGAATATTGGATTTTAATATTCCCTATTGAATGGTTTTGGCCGATAATAATGTGTATTCATTTTAACGCCACTGGCGGTTCCAATTTTAAAAAATTTGGCCCCCATTGATCCCCCGTTAAATATGACTTAATGGCGTTATAGTTTATCCTGAATTTCAAACTAACTTTGTAGGGCTATTAATCGGAAGGAAGATACAAGTCGAATAATATAAAACTTAGCTCAAAACAATGATCCAAACGACTTGATTTTGGTTAATTATAAGTTTAAACACCCAAATTGAAGCATTGTTTCGTCATTTTGAAGCACTGTTTCGAACTAAGTTTTACACCAATCGACTCATATCCTTCTAACGATCAAAAGCCCTAAAACTTGGTTTGAAATTCGGAAAAATGTATAATGTCGTTAAGTCCTTTATAACGGGTGACCATTGGGTGTCAACGTTTTTGAATTTGGGACCGCCAGTGGCGATAAAATAAATAGGGATTATTATCGGCCAATACAATTCAACAGGGATTATTAAAATCCAATATTCCATTATTTTATTATTATTTTTCTACTATTTTCAATGTAAATAACATTTTAGTATTATTCATATAAATTTCGGGATGTTACACAAATGCTCTCTTTAGTTAAAACAATAAACGCGTTATTTCTAAAAATAGCAGTGTAATTTTCTTACCCAGTTGTTACGACATCCCTTTAATATGGCTTTCTGTTCTAAAAAAAGAGTACATAAAATAATACCATAGGTAAAAACATTTATATACATAAAAGATGTATTACAATTGTTACGCTATATTCAAACAATAACATAACAAAAACATACAAAAAATCAAAACAAACTAAACTTTACATGCGATACTAACCTCAACCCAAACAGGACAAACATTAAGCAACCTGTAATGTTAACTAGACAAACCGAGCCAAGAGCCGGTCCATCGAGAACCTAGTGTTTCTTTGCCATTATGAGATAAAGTCTCAAATTGCGGTGCCATTCAAGAAAGTTGGTGCCATTTAGCTTTTCTTTCTCAAGAATGGTCTTAAGGGTGAATGAGGAGTTATTATCAATTGACATCTGTTAAATATGCAAAAGTAATTATAATTAGTATTTTCGATGTTTTAATCCTATTATTAATTACCCAATTAACATTAATATAATATGAACTTGAGAATCTAGCTTCCAGTTAGTAATGGCAGTTGTAGCGCACAACATTAGTAAGTAGTTAGGCAAACTGACAACGATTGCCAAGTGTGAATAAATCATAACTATTGGTTATGAGGCCTATAAAGACAACAATTGCCTAAGTTTATACATTTAGCCTCATCTATTCCCACTTTAGTCTTCAGGCAGCTCTAACACGTAACATAAGAGTATAGTAATAATCTCCCTAATACAGTCACTTGTGAAAGGGCCGGATGTGTCAACGAAACCCTTTCACCTTGAAGGGATAAGCTAGATATCAGGTGCGGTGTTGTAGCTCCAAACACTTGAAATTTCGCAGTATGCCTCAAGTGTGACTTATAGTCGGATGGGATAGACTATTTATTTTTAAATTGGAATTAATTTTAAAATTTACCGAATAGAGTAAAAGTCTATTTTTATTGTATTAATCGGGACAACTTGATAAACCATTTCATCTTTCAGGACACTTAGTTTTAGATAACCTATTAAAACTAAGTTTTTCGCGATATCTCAAACCAGTTTTAAATTAATAGAGAAATCTATTAAGTTATTAGTTTTTGATAATTAAATAAAGTTTGTTTTTCAAAAACATAATTGGTTAATTTATTTTAAGTATTTGATATAAAGTTGGTGATATTATAACCTATTATAATAAAGCAAGCAACCACAATAGCAAACAAGAATATATAAATCTTAAATAGCCAAGATTAGTGATTGATCTTACTAGAGCCTAGTAGCAAGATCAATCGGGTCAATGGGTCACAATACAAAACAACCACAAGGATTGACTCCTTGTGCATCCCGTCATCTTTGGTAACTCCTACTGACTTCAAGAACTCCACGAGCTCGTCCTCCGTTTTCCTTTGGGTCTTCTTCATTACAAAATTCACTAATACAAGTAATGAAAAACTAAACTCTATCTATTACAATTTTGAACCATCAAAGTCGTCAAAAATAATAAAATAAAACCGAATAATAAATACTACTTTTGAACCATCCATATGGGCAAAAACAAAAAATCATTCAAAAAACAAACACGGTCGGACCATATTTATATATTCAACGAAAAATAAAATCGGGCAATACTTAGGTCAAATATAATAAATAAAGTTTTAACCAAACCAAAATTGCCCTAAAATTTTACCTAGATCAAAAACTTCAACTACCTCAAAGTTTGTGATGTAGAACCGGGTAAATACCGTATTCAACTTGTATGTTGTAACCAAGGCTTTGATACCACTTTGGGCTCTAGTGGTGTTCAGTCAATGGTTCAACAATTAAACCTGGTTTTTAATTAAAAGGTTTCATAGTTGTTAATCATATTAATAAAAGCTTACGCAGCAGAACATTAAAACTAATAATCATCATTTTTAGGAACCGTGCAGGGTCCGGTTACAAACAATACGAATACGAGTCAAACTAACTAAATATAATTATAAACCGACAATTAATTTAAGTTTACCTCGATTAATGAATAACATGTTGAGACACCGAGAGTTAACGAGAGACACAAGGTGACGATACTAAATAACCTGGTTGCAGCGGTGGTGTTTAAAACAGCAGATGCAGAATAAGGGCAATAGCAACAACCAGTGGTGTGTAATGGCAACGACGCTAGTCGGCTCCCTTTGAATAAAGTTGATTCCCTTCTATGCGTGAGCAGAGACCAAAGCAAAGATGATGCCGGCTACTGTTCTCGTTTGATTAAAAATTCCAAACATGAATTGTATATATGTTATAATATATATAATAGTATCCTTAGATAGTTAGATTCCTCTCCAAGTAATCAAATGTATATCTTAATAGCACGTATGATTATTATTAGTGGCGAACCTTGAACGAAGATATCGAGGGAGCCAGACGTAAATATACATTAAAAAACCTTAAACAGAGGGGGGCGAGATCAAATTTACGGTAAAAAACGGGTAAATTTACACTACGTATAAAAAATGTCGGACAAAAAAGGGTAAATTTACAATACTTCGCAAAAAAACGGAGGGGGGCCGGGGCCACCCCTGGCCCCAACTATCCTTAGTCCCTGACTATTATTATTACTTGGATAATAATCTAGGTTCATAATATTAATATAATACTATGAAAACAATAACCGGGCCTCAATCCCGTATTAGTTTATTTATCCAATAAATAAACTCTATAATATTATTCGTCATTACCGGTTAACTAAATTAAGCGGATTTTATGCTCGTTGCCCAAGGTGTAACTCTTACGGATCATAACTCGGTCGGCCACGTTAAGCTAATCGAACATGTCCATATTTTCCAACTAGATATTCATTAATTATAGTAAGTCCAAAAAATGATGGCAAGATCTAGGGTTTATTCTTTGATTTTAAACCTACTGCAATTTCAAGCAAAATGTAAGGTTTGGACTTCAATTTTAGTTACAGATTTGGGAATTTTTTTCGTGCAACGATGTGAGAAAAACAAGGGTAGGACATACAATATATATGCTATGGTGGTGTGTGGTTGTGGTTGTGGTTGTGGTTGATGGTAATGGTGGTGGTGATGGTGATCAAGGGTAATGACAGACAATGCGGTTGTTGCTTGATATGAGATGGTTTAGGTTTTTATCAGTTTTTTTATATAAAATATAGTATTTTTATAATATATATTAATATTATTATATTTGTTAATAATAAGGAAGTAAAATTACCTTTATACCCTCACACGTCGTGCACATGCTAAAACTTAACTGAAAAAGCGGATGGTTGTTGCTCAAAAGGACTAAAATTATTGTTTTTACCTTACATAAGTCTATGATTTATCAATCACTAAAGCAAGTGGGTATAATGATTGGTTTGACTTTGACATCCTCACTGTTTTGGCACAAAAGAAAAGGTGATGCCATTTCTTTTACGTTAAAACAAATCCATGGTTGTCAGTTACTCATATATGGATCTTTGCTGGGAGATGTTAATGTTTTTAAATTTACGTTTTAAGCTTCCCTTTACTAAATTATAGAAAACCTATATAAAAACCCAACAGTGGCATATCTATGACTTTACTTTTTGATGGTTCGGGCTTGGCCTTCTCCATGCCCACAAAACGAGGTAGTTCAATAACATTAACGGAGAAAGTATCATCATTGAGATCAAATCATGTGTTAACGCCCAACGAAGCGTGTGCTCACTTGAAGCAAAGTTCTCCACTTTTGGCTTCGGTCTATGTTAGTTATTTGTTTACTGCAGCTCATTTTCTCATAAAAACGGGTAGATTTGGGATTTGATTAGATACCCAGAAGTTGCGACATACTTCATGTCCTTATTAGTTCATAGTGTGACTTTCATACCTCGTACAAGAAACGTACATTTTGAGCTGCATATAACTCTCATGTGCGTTTGAAATCAATTGATTTTCAAACCAACCATTTCGCGTGTACCTCTTAGCGGAGTTCTATAAATGTTTCCACGAGATATTCTCCACCATATACATGTGAGAGCATAAATTGTTCTGCATTCTCACCGCACTAGAATGTTGTCCTCACATGGTATACTCATGGATCCACTTCCAACTATTTCTGCCCATTTTGGGTGTTTTCCGTAGCGCTATCGCTGGATATATGTAGTCAGTCACACCACTGTTAGCAATTCATCGCTGGCTGTAGTCCATGTATGTCTTTTGTCTTTTTCCGGTGGATGGCGCAACTACTTTCCCCTTGTTTCTAGCGGAAGTCTTAAGTTGTGACGAAGATCCATCCATCAATACTATTGTTGTGTGATACCACTGGATGTTTGAGTAGGTTTTGGGAGGTTTTAAACTGGTGTCAAGATTAAGAAATTATAACACAAGATCATGGAAAATACAATGATTAAGTTCGTCGGGTATCCTTACGGGTTGGCAAGTTCGTGAATCCACCAATGATTAATCGTTATCTCCAAAGGTGTACCCCAAAAAAAAGTTCCTGGACTGGAACCGGTTCTAAACTCAAACCTGGCCCAATTGCACATTCTTTTCTTATATGCAGTTCCAACTCTACCCGGTGGTTTGACATTGGTTCCATCTTGACCAATTTGAGAACTGGTTATGTCTGTTTTTTAAAGTCTAGACATTATATCTTAAATATATATAACAAAATTTTTAAAAGCTCTCTGATTGCTCCCTACATCCTCTCAAGTCACCATATTGTTTTATTTTTTAAATGGAGATTTCTCATGCATTTGACCCGAATTCACGGGTATGTTTCTCACCAAACCCATAGTCCTTAAACAGGTTTATAACATCTCATAAAATTAAAAATTAATCTCACCAAATATTTGATATTAAAATCCTATATAATAGGGATATAGTAAAAAAAATCTGATTTAAAAAAAAAGGATACTATGCATAATTAAGAAATAATTTTATAGTAAAAAAATAAACAGGTCATGGTATCATCAAACTCATATAGCTTTTAAACCGAGTTATAACATTTCATTTATTTGTGAAACCATTTCATCATTAAACCCTTAGTATATTATTAACCTTCTTACAATAAATAAAACTAAAATCCAAAAAAAATATATAAATATTGCAAACAAATAATGCAAAAACCCGTAATACGGGGGATAAAATCTAGTTTTATATAGATAAAAATTTATACAAGCTAGTTCCAAACTCAACCCGATACAGTTCAATCCTAACCGCTTCCACTCAGTTCTATTTTTCATTGATAAAACTAGTTCTAATAGAATCAGTTACTACGGGGCGGGCAGATGTGCACAAACCGGTTCCAAACCATAAACATTGGAAGGTCGAATCGGTTCCATTTCTAGGTTGGGTTGAAACCGGTTTGTTTGGGTCAACAAAAAGTTAAAACGGATTATAATCAGTTCCTGACCAGTTTCGATTCAGGTTAACCAGCTTTAATGTATAGGATCATAAATACCAGTTCTTTTTTGGTTCGGGACATAGGTATGTGATACAAACCCATCACACAAGAAGGGTCAGGTCAAAGTTAAATCTATTTATTGGACCTAGTCAAAGTCATCTATAAGGAGTCAAAGTCGCTTAATTAGGGGAGTCAAGGGCTGAATTAGGGGAGTCAACGTCAAGAGGCGTATTTAGTGAAGAAACTCCTTATGACCTTTTTAGTATAAATAAAGCTAGGTCTCTTTTATTTCAAGGAGTCGAAGCTATCTAAAATATATCAAGTTCTATTGTAATTGTAATATAGAGACTAACCCTTTTATTTCAAGGAGTCAAAGCTATCTAAAATATATCAAGTTCTATTGTAATTGTAATATGGAGACTAACCCATCTCGAGAGTAATCGAATCTTTTGCTTGAGTCCAGATTCTAGACTCTATCATTTGGTTCCGTTGCCGGGACACGATGACATTCCACCACTGAAGACGGAGGTTCCTATATTGATTCCATTGTTACCTAATTAGCGGCCATTAACTCTCGCCTTGAAGCTATAGAATGGCATTTTAGGGATGAGATAGCAGCCCTTAAAGCACACTACCTTTCGCAACATGGGAAATCAGATTTGATGATGCTCAACACATAAAAGGGATGCAACCTACCACTTTCAAGGATCCATCTACTATTGTGCCAAGCATCATCACCTCTTGCATATATGCACCTCACATACTCCCTGATTTCAGCACTAAACACCATCCTAAGACCGACCTTCAAAACCTCACACTTGAAGTTGTTGAGAAAGAAGAGTGTTGAAAAAGGTGACTAACTCATCAACCACCATGAAGACATCCCTAAAAGTAGCCTACATGCACTCTTTTGTGAAACAAGCACAACAATGAAGATTTTGGGTACGCTGAACAACATGGAGATCGGGAGTGAGAGCTTTCCAATACAAACAAATTGGAAGGTGATGTTCATGGTCTTCTCTATTAACGGCCAAATTCATAAGTTACAAATGACTGCAGCGGGGACGATGGTTTTAGTTGCCTTCCAGCAGCTCATGACACATGACAACGCATTTACAAATGACTGCAGCGGGCTCCATTGGTGGTGTCATCATTTAAGGTTTCTAATCCTGGTCTACAAGAACCTCCTCGATCTGTTTCGACTCGACTTGGGGACAAGTCGTTTCTACGGAAGGGAAGTATTGATATGAACCCATCACACAAGAAGGGTCGGGTCAAAGTCAAATCTATTTATTGGACCTAGTCAAAGTCATCTATAAGGAGTCAAAGTCGCTTAATTAGGGGAGTCAAGGGCTTAATTAGGGGAGTCAAAGTCAAGAGGCGTATTTAGTGAAGAAACTCCTTATAACCTTTTTAGTATAAATAAAGCTAGGCCTCTTCTATTTCAAGGAGTCGAAGTTATCTAATATATATCAAGTTCTATTGTAATTGAAATATGGAGACTAACCCTTCTCGAATTGGGTCTTTTATCTAAGTAATCGAATCTTTTGCTTGAGTCCAGATTCTAGACTCTATCAGTATGTGGACGCCTACGTACTAGCACCAGTTTTAAACACCATTGACTTAAACTGAACCAGTTTGGAACCACAACCAAGACGGTATGTGTCGGTTCGCAACTGGGGCTTAAAAATACAAAGTAACAAGTTCAGGTGTCTAAATTGATTTATGAAATGAGTTCTTATTAATCACTGACTGAAAAAATAACTAAAGTCGCCATCATTACACACATGATGTAAAAATGTGTCAAATACATAGACTTAATTATTAGCATCTACACGAGCGAAAGCTCACCAGCATGTGTTGATCTCTTCACAAGCTTAGCCCATGATTCATTCGTCTCTGTGATCACCTTAAGAGCATACTCGTGTCATTCATTTCATACCAAATTCAGCATTAACCTAAATTATTTCAATATTATTAATTTCACTGAAAAAAAAACTAAATGCATACCTTATTAGCCGCTTTGTTGCTGAGACCAAAGTGGTTAGCAGGTTTGCCATCGGGGATCTTGTAGTCCATGACCCAGTCTCTGATTGTGGTAAGAGTACTCTAAAGAAAATTGATTGATTAGTCCCAATGTAATATTCAGTTGATTCGGGTTATGTTTTATCTCCAATTAGAAGTGGGGTGTAAACAAGTTCAGCTGCTCAAGATTGGATCAAAAAAAACCAAATCAAGCCGAGCTTAGACGAGCCTGAGCGCGGGCCTAAAATAAGCTTGTATAATAAACGAGCCTTTTATTTATATAATATTAGTAACCTTTTTCTAATATAATATATATATATATATATATTTCATGATAAAAAAAGTTATATATTATATTTATAATTATGATAATAATTATGATAATAAATAACTATGTATTATGTATTTATGTTACAAATATAAAACTATAATAATACAAATATATAACAAAATTATTGTCATCTATAAAATATACTATTTATGAATAAAGGAGTTGAACTCAAGCTTCGGATATAGATCTCTAAACGAGCTGAGCAAAAGCTCTATTAAGTTAAACATGCCAAGCTCAAACTCAGCTCAGCTTGTTTACACCTCTTTTCATTGTCACACCCCAACCTACGGCGAAAATGTCGGGGCGCGAACTGATTGTCACATCTCTCAAGGTTACTAATATGCAACATTGTTTAAATGACAATATCTATTAATTAAATTAAATTTCAAATAAATCAAATACAAACAAATACATAAACCAAAATCATACAACAATACAACTTATATCACAAATGATCTTGATTAATTATTTTCTAACTTAATTCTTCACTGAGTCTTCACCAATCTGCATTAAATTTCTACGATATCCTGCATATGCGTATAAAATAGAATTTTTGTCAACAACACATGTTGAGTGAGCAACACACCAGTTTAGTTGTACATATAGTATATATAACAAAACACATAGTTGCAACAAGTCATATGAGAATAACAAATTAACCAAATGAGCAAGTATAACTGAGATGTCGAGAAGCACAAAGGCTAACGACTGGCGTATGATCATACTAGACTGAGATTATGTTGGACCTCTCCGAATGCGGAATCATATAAAGCAAGTAAGCACATAAACAAGTAAGGTATAAGTTGTTAACACATAAGACAATAATTGCAGTTTTGAGTATAAGTGTATATGAGAAATATAATTTACGCATATGTCCCCAAAACGTGGAAAACAAGTAAAATAGGGGAATGTGGTACTCACCTAAACAATAAGCAAGAGACAAACGAATGCGGTAAGAACGGTAGTAAACAAGAGTTACGCTCTTCGGAAGTTATCAACGATAAATCCTAAGTAACAATAGTTGTGGAATAAATACGTATTGAATAAAGAATCTAAGACAAAAAGGGGTTCGGGATTTTAGATGATGATCGGGTGTGTTCTTTGCAAAAGTCAAATATTTCTTAGATTTGTCATAAATTTCATTATCAAGTTTTATCGTAATAATATGATTTAATTATATAGAATACATAAAAATACTTGAATACATATTTATTAATTTTGGAAACACTATATAAAGAGATTTGTTTTAAATATTCATTTTAAACTAGAAATATGTTTAATTTATATATATTTATTATAAAAGATTTCTTTTAAACTAAATGGTGCAATAAGACTTAATAGTTATAAAATAAACCTCTTATAAAATACCTAATAATTATGTAAAATAATTAGATATATTTTGTATTTTAAATATATTAATTAACAAGATTAGATATATATTTATATCTTATATTAAATTCTTTTTAAATAATATCTTTATTAATAAAAACTTTAATATCTAACCACGCACACGTGCGTGCGCGCGCGCGCGCGCACACACACACATATATATATATATAGTTTTACAAAGGTTCAAAAAAACGACCAGTTAGTGTGCCGGTTTTAACAAAATATGAATTAATTAAATTAACTCTATTAATAATATGGTTGAAGTAATCAAATAAATTGATATATATATAAAACTAAATAATACTAAAGAAAACAAAAAAAATTCGCCGTTGGAGGGACTCGAACCCGAGCCCTCCAGCCCAGATACTCAAAATTACGCACACCAGCCAGCTGATCTAGATGATCAGTTGGTAATAACTTCAGAAACATGAATAAATAACTAGACAGGTGTAACCACAGTTCATACTATAAACCCTACAACAAGAGGGTATTGATTACACTGAGGTTTATGGTCCAGTTGCAATATTAGAGTCGATTCGAATCTTCCTTGCATATGCTGTTTACAAGAATATCAAAGTGTATCAAATGGATGTTAGGAGTGCTTTTCTGAATGGTGAACTTCACGAGGAAGTGTTTGTTTTATAGCCTCCAGGATTTGAAGATCCTGATTATCCTGACCGCGTTTACCGATTAAACAAGGCATTATATGGTCTACGTCAAGCCCTGAGAGCTTGGTATGGCACGCTCGCCGACCATCTGACAGATAACGGCTTCAAACGTGGAACTGTTGACTGCACTTTATTTTATAAAAATATTGGTGATGATCTTCTATTCGTTCAGATCTATGTTGATGACATAATCTTTGGGTCTACAAACGATACATTGTGTAAGGAGTTCGAGAAATCTATGCAAACCAAGTTCGAGATGAGTTCGATGGGAGAGATGAATTTATTTTTAGGGTTGCAGGTTCATCAGTCTGCGATGGGAATCTTCATTCATCAGACAAAATATGTGAACGACGTCTTGAGCCGTTTCAAGATTACTGCCGGAAAAATCCCTTCTACTCCTCTTCCCGTGGGTCACAATTTATCACCGGATGAATTAGAGGATACCGTTGATCCGACCCTCTATCGTGCCATGATTGGTTCTTTAATGTATTTAACTGCTTCTCGACCCGACATAATGTTTGTTGTTTGTTTATGTGCTAGGTACCAAGCTAGTCCCCTAGTGACTCACCTGGCAGCGGTCAAGCGTATTCTGCAATATCTACGGGGAAATCCTGACATCGGGTTATGGTACCCCAAAGATGATACTTTCGATCTTACCGCTTATTCAGACTCAGATTATGAAGGATGCAAGATCAATTTCAAGTCTACTACAGCAGGATGTCAATTCTTAGGAAGCCGGCTTGTTTCCTTGCAGTGTAAGAAGCAGACAACGGTCTCCACTTCAACCACCAAAGCTGAGTATGTTGCAGCCTCGAGTTGCTGTTCCCAGGTTTTGTGGATACAACAACATCTTCACGACTATGGTTTGAAGTTTCTTACTACTCCCATATTGATTGATATTTCTGCTGCTATTATTATCACCAAGAATCCCGTACAACATTCTAAAACGAAACATATCGAAATTCGATATCATTTTATACGGGATTGTTATGAAAAGAAATTAATTGATCTTGAGAAAGTGCACACTGATTTTGAAAAAGCCGATCTATTTACCAAAGCGTTTGATAAAAACACGTTTCAACTTTTTGCTTGGTTTAAATCGATTGAAGACCCTTGCTGAGATCCTTAAATTAGGATAATTATCTTTATTTTCAGTTTTTATTCTTGTTTAAATTTCATTCTGTTTTTATGTTTTAGGGGGTGAATTCTAGAAAATACAAAAATATTGTGTTTTGAGTTTGTATAGATAAAACCCAAAAACATTAGAAAACTTTAAAAAAAAATCAAAAATATTGTGTTATTTCTTGTTTTATTTTAAAAAAAATCTGAAAAACTAAAAACATTTTAAAATTAGAAAATTTCAAAAAGATTGTGATTTCTGTTTGTACAGAAAAATTTCTAAAAAAGTCAAAAAGAATGTGAATTTTGTTTTTGTTAAGAAAATTCCGAAAAGACAAAAAGATTGTGTTTTTTTTTTAGTTTGTAAAGAGAAAAACCAAAAAGATTTTTGCTTATTATCGCTGAAAATTATGTCATTTGCTTTTATTTTGAAGGACATATACTTGTATATGTTTGGTACTGATAATTTCTTGTAAATCTTCTGTTTTTAGGTTTTAGGGGGTGAATTCTAGAAAATACAAAAATATTGTGTTTTGAGTTTGTTTAGATAAAACCCAAAAACATTAGAAAACTTTAAAAAAATCAAAAATATTGTGTTATTTCTTGTTTTATTTAAAAAAAAATCTGAAAAACCAAAAACATTTTAAAATTAGAAAATTTCAAAAAGATTGTGATTTCTGTTTGTACAGAAAAATATCTGAAAGGGTCAAAAAGAATGTGATTTTTTTTTGTTAAGAAAATTCTAAAAAGACAAAAATATTGTGTTTTTTTTAGTTTGTAAAGAGAAAAACCAAAAAGATTTTTGCTTATGATCGCTGAAAATTATGTCATTTGCTTCTATTTTGAAGGACATATACTTGTATATGTTTGGTCATGATAATTACTTGTAAATCTTCGGGTTAGCCATTTACCTGACGAATGGATAGTACTTGGGGCGTTCTTTAAGCATTCTACTTTACTTTTAGCTGAAAATTTAGTCAGTTATTTAAGTTTGTGAAGCGTGCTTGCATGTTTTGGTCCCGTTCTCTACTTGTAGATGAATAGGATAGCCATTAATTTATGAACTTAAATTAACTAGGGCAATTTAAATCATTTTATTTCATGCTCCTCAAAATTTTGAGTTTTTAAAGCAAAAAGAGAAAATGATAATACATTGATTCTTTGACCCCAAATCCAGAAAGAAATAAGCTTAAAAGACTGTGTGCTTAATCATTGGTGCATTGATAGGTCTTAAACAAGCTGCTAGAGTAAAGTAAGTGATATAAACTGAAAGAAAGCCAAATTGAAAGAGGTGTTAGTCTCTAGCAAAAGTCTCGGTAAAGATGGCAGAAATGTAATAACCGGTCATACTCAAGCCTTATAATTGTTGATCACCCAAAAATATAATAAAGCAAATAACACGCGTTAGGATTCTGGACACTGTGAGTCTTTATGCGGCTTAATCATCTGGGTATTCGTAAGCATGAATATTTCACTCGATTTCTAGAGCAAACCCAAAGTCATTAAACTTGATCACCGCTGTACTTTGTACAATCTAAATTACTGACTTGATCAAAATCCGCTTTTAGGCATACAATTGTTCCTCCCTTGCGTGCGTCTCAATACCAATAAGAAACGGACACCAGGGGATACAACGTATGTAAGCCAACAGATGGACTCGTGCATATTCACTCACAGTAAAGGAAACTTGATGAATTGCTCAAATATTCCAAAATTTCAAATTTTGATCAACGTTATAATGGTTTAAGTCAAGTTGGGGTGATTTGGCAAAAATCAAATTAAGCTTGAACCGAGATTAGGGGCTGATAGTTTCTGATATTCTGTGCGCTAATTGAACCATAAATCATATCAAAAAAATGCTCGAAGGTTTTTTATAAGATTTAAGTGGACAACAATATCAATGACCGACTTAACGCCAGTCATAATATCGCTGAAATATAAAACTGTGATGGAATGGCATTTTGGTCAATATGATTCTCTGCTCAAACTCATCAAAAATACAAAAATATGTTTTGTTTTTGATAAATCATTGAAAAACACAAAAATATTGTCTATTTTTAATGTTCGGATATTCTTTGGTAAATACATTCTTTAATTTTTTACAAAATACCAAAAATATTTTCTTCATTTCATTTTATATATTATTTAATGGTTTTAAGTTATGTTTCGTAAAAATGAAACATTTTTAAAGTATTTTTGTTATCGGGATAAAATGGTTCTCGGAAATTAATTTATGTTAAAAAAAAATTATTGAAATCTATTTGATTTAATTTATTATTTAATTCATTTAATTTAATTTAAAATTAAATAAAGATTTTAACTTCGTTGAAGGTTACTTCGTTATTTATGGATAACGAACTAGGTGATTCTTTAGCGAACTAGTTTCTAGTTCGCTCACCTAATTCGCTTCTACACTCTGTAACGAATCATCCTTCTTCGTTATACATATTTAACGAATCACAGACACGAATTATGTCTCATTCGCTACAATAATGTAACGAACTGTCATAGCGAATCATCTAATTCGTTATTTATAATTCAAACGAATTGTGTAATTCGTATACTGTGTACCTCGGGTAGCGTGTGAGCCTATATAAGACAAGAAACATGGACAGTCCTTCACTGTTCGTCTTCTTCCTTCACACTAAAGTCACCCTATTCCAATTTTTCTGAAATTTCGACTTTCACTTTTCGACATTTCAAGGATATCTCTGTGTGTCTAAGGTATAGATGATGTAACATCCTAAAATTTATAATGTTGAATAAAGAAAGTTATGTTAGTGATTTCGCGTTTTTAATTATTAATATCGGGTAGGAGCGGGTCATGGACTTGGATTAATTGAGATAGGATAAATGAGAATGGGATTTCAGGGATATAAATACCCCCAAAATCCCAAAATATCTCATTTCTCACCAAACTCCACACACTCCTCAAAACACACATACTAACCGATCAAGATTCGAAGCCGAAACCCGAGATTTTGTTGATAGATCTGAGTTGGTAAGGTAAGAACAATCCAACAAATCTATTATTACTGTAAATGGTTAGGATTGGATGGGTTAACCGGACCCGAAACCCAAACTGCCCAAATCGGACCCCTAAAACGTCGATTTTAGGCCGATTTGATGGTTGGGATTTGTAGGCGCCGATCATACGATTCCGTGGGTACCAAAATCGAGTTATTTGGCTAAGAAACGAAGGAGTTATGGGCAAACAGATCTGCAGCGCGATAACTTCGCCTGCAAGATTAAGTTCGCCTGATGAACTTCGCCTTCAAGCGTAACTTCGCCTTCAAGCGTAACTTCGCCTAAGGATAACTTCGCCTACGGCCAAGTTCGCCTAAGGTATAACTTCGCCTGAAGCCAAGTTCGCCTAAGGTTTAACTTCGCCTGAAGCCAAGTTCGCCTAAGGTATAACTTCGCCTAAAGCCAAGTTCGCCTAAGGTTTAACTTCGCCTGAAGCCAAGTTCGCCTAAGGTTTAACTTCGCCTGAAGCCAAGTTCGCCTAAGGTTTAACTTCGCCTGAAGCCAAGTTCGCCTAAGGTTTAACTTCGCCTGAAGTGAAGTTCGATTATAAAATAAATTAAAAACCTAATGGAAAATGTGGTAAGGCAGTTATCGAAAATAAAATTTTTCCAAGCTGACCTGGCAGCTTAACCCCAGCCAGGGGCTCTGCCCCTTGGACCCCGCTAGGGGCTGCCGCCCCTAGAACCCCGCTGCCAGGGGCGCTGCCCCCGGACCCCCGTTCGTTGTGGGTCATTTATAGATAGAAATACAAAGCGAGTAGTAGTAGTTAATTGATATTTGTAAATATTATACAGTTAGCCGAGCCCAGTTAAAGAAAGAAATTACGATCAACGGCGAGCGTAACAGGATCCAGGTGAGTTTCTAGCCCCATTCCTTGTTATGTTTTCGGGGCTGTGTGCATACTTGATGTGTTGTTAATACAGTTATCCTAAGTGATAAGTGTATGCCATATGTGATATATGTGATATGTATGAATGATTGCTTGATGGTACGTGAACGATCTTCGGATATTGCACGTACTGTCAGGTTGTAACGTTATAAATATGGTAAGTATGTATGAACGATTGCTTGATGGTACGTGAACGATCTTCGGATATTGCACGTACTGTCAGGTTGTAACGTTATAAATATGGTAAGTATGTATGAACGATTGCTTGATGGTACGTGAACGATCTTCGGATATTGCACGTACTGTCAGGTTGTAACGTTATAAATATGGTAAGTATGGATGAACGATTGCTTGATGGTACGTGAACGATCTTCGGATATTGCACGTACTGTCAGGTTGTAACGTTATAAAGATGGCAAGTATGATATGTGTGTTTATGTGTATGAACGTAATAAAGTTAATAAAAGAAGGAAATG
Organism: Bidens hawaiensis; assembly: GCF_021521415.1. Taxonomy (NCBI): domain Eukaryota; kingdom Viridiplantae; phylum Streptophyta; class Magnoliopsida; order Asterales; family Asteraceae; genus Bidens; species Bidens hawaiensis. The sequence goes on along the minus strand of NW_027493993.1, from coordinate 264,114 downwards.
ACGGTTGTACGGTTGTATGGTTACGAAAAGGGTACCGAGCCCTAATAATACTCGAGGTATGATGTATGGTTGTATGGTAACGAAGAGGGAATCGAACCCTACTAATATTCGAAAACAAGGGACCAGACCCTAATAATATCTGTGATGTTAGGGACCAGACCCTTATAATATCTGTGACGTTAGGGACCAGACCCTTATAATATCTGTGATGTTAGGGACCAGACCCTTATAATATCTGTGACGTTAGGGACCAGACCCTTATAATATCTGTGATGTTAGGGACCAGACCCTTATAATATCTGTGATGTTAGGGACCAGACCCTTATAATATCTGTGATGTTAGGGACCAGACCCTTATAATATCTGTGAGGTTATAGGGCGAAAGGCTCTTTAAAACGTATGATTATGAATGTAAAGAAAGTATGTAAGTAAGAAAGAAAGTATGTAAGTAAGAATGAAGGCATGAGTACTTATGTGTGTATGAAAGAAAGTTATGAGGTTAAGTACGTATGTATGTAATAAGGTATTGTATGGTATTGTATGATTAACTAGAACTCACTCAGCGTAGCTGACTTTTAGTATGCACGCAGGTGAGTAGGTTGAGACAGCTGGCTTGAGTGGAGGACACATGGCAGAAGACTAAAGCCTGGCATCTGAAGATCTGATATGTTTTATAAGTTATGTTTTGATTTTGAATGACAAGAGGAATGTTTTAAGACATGATTATGAATCGATATGTAATGTTTTATGAAAGTTTTATATTCCGCGTAAAGTTTTTAATTAACTCTGATATTTAGAACTGTGTTCATGAGTAAATCCAACACGAAAGTAGGGTTACCGGTAACGGGGCCTTACAGATGATCATGGCCATATGATTTTCGTCAAAAATGACTGAGCTTTGATAGTCTAATTATGGATTTTTGTGGTCTAAGGGTTTTCCGAGTTTATAAACCCATTTTATTTATGATTTGTGTTGATGAACTTGATTATTTATGTTTCAATGAAATCGGAATGCATTTCCGATACCCTTGGTGGACTTTAATCGACGTTTGATTATAGTTTGCCGGGTTGATTATGTTTTCATGGTTTCTGTGGTTCTGTTTGCTTCGGTAAACCTCAGTATATCTGGGTTTTGAGCCTCAATCTCATCACCATCAGCTTATGAGTGTGTTTCCGAGTTCAATACGCTAATTATTCTGATGATTCAACGATAGTTATGGACTAATTGATTCTGGGTTCATAGTGTTGACTATCGATGTTCATCTTAATTTTGACTTTGACATTGCAGGTCAAAGATTAAGTCTAATTGACCATTCGTTATCCTTAGCTAATTGGAACTGCTTCGTGTCCAATTCGTTAAGGAATTACACGAACTAGCTCAGCGAATAATTTAATTCACGAATCAGATGTGGATTCGTTAAAATCATAACGAACTAGATCCTTAGTTCGTCATTTTGAAAAGTAATTCGCTAAGACTACTTTGTTAGTTTATTTACCTGATAGCGAATCGCTCGATTCGTGACTGAATAGTAACGAATCAGAGTGATACTTAACGAATGACATTTTAATTATTTAATTAAATTTAAAATTCACTTTTAAATTATATAAAGTATTTCAATCGACTAAACACGTAAAATAAATTAAATATACATATCTTATGACAATGAATACACCAATTATAAATAATTAAACATATTTTGATGATTAATATAGATTATATCTTCACATTTCTCATAATCATGTATATTTATACAGTTCAAATGGCTGATCAAGGACAACATGAGCAACCACCACCAGAACAACCTCCACAAGATCAACCACCACAACAAGAACAACAAGACGATGTTATTTTGCTACGACCCTTTGACAAGAAACATAATATCTATGCTTACGGAATCAAGATGTGGCAAATGTGGATGTGTTTGGGGATATGTTAGCCTTCTTACGACGCTCGGTGATACACTATGCTATAACTGCTAGACCTAAAGTGTATCTGAGTATTATCAGGCAATTTTGGAACACAGCTGAATATGTTGAGGACGATAAATACATTCGAGCTACAATCAATCAAACCCCGATTATGATTGATGTTGAGGTTATTCGCCGCGTACTTCAATTTGGTGATAAAGATAACAACCCGAGTGAATTCGACAGGACGCTGGTTAAAGGTTTATTCACACGCTTGCGGTATGATGGCGACATTCATAAATCGATGTTGAACAAGAACGGGTTATGTCCACCATACAAGTATCTTCTACATGTTCTACTTCATTGTATGAGTGGGCGTCGTGGTGGGTTTGACGAGTGTAGACTTAGTTTGCAGTTAGCATTTGTTGCTTTGATTCTGAACAAGCCGTTTAATTACTCAGAGTTAGTCTTCGACCATTTGAAGGAACAGGTTCAGCAAACACTTCAGTCAAAGAAGTTCTTGATGTATCCTCGCTTTCTTCAGCTGATTATTCAAGATTTAATTCCGAATTTGGCTATTGATCAGACGTTGGTGAACGATATACTTCATATGGAACACATGACAGCTGAAACTGTGCATTGAATGTTAACTTATAGAAAGGAGAAGCCACGAGATAAACGGATGATTGGACAAATAATCAATCCGAACTATGTATGTCCTCCTAATGAGCGCTGGATCCACGATAATTCGGATTCCGAGCGTGAAGGGGGAGAAGGTGGGAACGATGATGGTGGAGATGATGGTAGAAATGATGATGGTAATGATGGTGATGGTGGAGCTGGTAATGCTGCGTTTCAAGAGCAACAAGAGGCAGTCAATGTTTCTTTAGCTGCCACCATTGCAGCTCAACGAGAAAGGAAACGGAAAGGGAAAGCTGTGGCAATTGGTGAGCCTTCGAAGAAGAGACGTGTTTCAGAGGGGGCTGGGGTAGTTATTGGGGTTCCACCACCACGTCAATACGCCCCAACGCTCGGTAGTGCCGCCTACTACTAGCACTCCGATGCTTACATTGATGACAACGTTGGTGTCACATGAAAGGCTTGGTTTTATCCCTCAAATGACATTATCCGAGATACCAAGGCCTCAAGCTACATTATATACCGTTCCTTCAACACCATCGATGAGGCCTCCTCCTCCTCGTCCTCTTATTCTACCACCTCCTAGTGATGTCTCGTTTATAAGAATCACTCGACCTCAGGGACCGATTCAACCTGTTCACCCCTCATTATACAACTTGCCATCAAACCGTCAGACGGAGATGCTGCTGAATCTTCTACATCTTTATGAAAACCAAATGGCAACTGACCATCAAAACCAAGAACGACTCATGGAGAATCAAAGACAGATGATGAGTTATATTTCATTTTGTCAGAAGGAGACTAAGACGTTGCGTACGATTGTTGAGTCTCAGGGGGTGAAATTAAAGGAACAAGAGGAGTTAATCCTTCAACTGACATGCAAAGAAGATGCCCTGAAGAAAATCAAAGATGATGATAAAGACCCTGATGAGTCTGGTGCAGGAGGTGAACCTAAACAATCATATGGCTCATCTTCCGGTGCTGGTACTAGTGGCGGTGAAGACTCGGATAAACAGATTATTATTTATCAAGATCCAACTGCCGCCAAGCCAATTGAGATGATTGCGGCTAGTATGGTGATTTTTGTGGATGGATCAGGGGTAGTTAAAAGTGTGGTGAACAAGGATGAGATAGAGGTTGGTGAGTTTGTGGATAGATCTCCAACACGGGAGCAGATTTCCATACTTCTTGGGCTGAATGACGAACAATTAACTGTGTTAGAAACTGAACCTGATGTTGAAGTGGTGAATGAGGAAGGTTTAGAAGATGATCCGTCAATTCAGATGAATACGGACTTTATTTATGAAGACGAGGATATTGAGATGGAAGACGTCACTGCTGAGGAGTACCCTGACTTGTTTCAACACACTAATGTTGATCAAGGTGCTCCAGTATTCGATGAGAAGACGTTTAAAGAAACTGAGGATGAGTTGGAAAAGATCTTCAAGTGTAAGCGGACAGTTCACTCACTTGAAGTTATAACGGATGATGATATTGCACGATGGTTTAAACATCAAAAAGTGGGTAAAATTATTAGTGCGTATCGATATGTTGATCGAGAACAGAAAGACACTGCTGCTGCATGGGTCAAAGCAAATCAAGTGACCTCCTTCATGACTGTTTCCAAGGTACATGGTGACATTGTCTCCTGGTTGTATGATTATGAGCTTAAAGTATGTATAATCAAATGGGAGAAGGGGATTCAGTATTACGAGACGATAATGGATGTTCTTACTTTGCCGAGGTGAGATGTTCGTACCCTCGCGAGACGTCCATTTATCAATCGTGGGGGTTACCGAATAGCTGAGTGGTTTCACCAACACTTACTGTTCGAGGTCAATCACGGCTTCAAGTTCTTCAAGCCCCAAGTCCCACGGCGTAAGCGTATTGACGAGATTGATCCGAGGACTGGCTGGAGGAAACTTGTCTTGAAGGTAAAGCCGCCAAAGACGATGAAACAGGTTCCTGTGAAGACGATGCCCCAACAGTTGCATTTCTCATTCAACCGCTGGTACTATGACAATCGTACTGGCGAGGCCGTCATTGTTCTTGGCAGAGGACTGAAGACTGAGTTCATAAAGATAATCGATCCGATGTGGTTGGTTAATTTATCAAAGACAGACAATGATGTGCTCCACAGAAAGCAGATTTTGTTCGAGCGCCAAGAAGACTATGACCTGGCTATGCAGTTCCAACGAGTTGTTCGTGTGTGCCATGAGCATGGAATTCATAGTTGCAGAGACTGGCAGTCCAAGCGCTTCAAATAATTTAAAGACAAAGAGCTCAAGACGAGGGGGTGTCTGTTAGTGCACGGTTTTGCGTCTTGAGTCTTTGTAATTATCGTTAACGTTTTGTTTATTATTTAATGTAATAATTAGTTAAATTATTATCTAGTTCGTTAGGTTTAAAGTCTAGTTCGCTACGGGATGTTAGCGAACTAAGACATTAAGTGTATTCCCTCCTGATTCGTTAGGGGATGTTAACGAATTCGGGGGTTTTTCGTCTAAATTAATGTATGTAACGAAACAGTGTCTGGTTCGCTAGGGATGTTAGCAAACCAGACCTCCTTTTATATATAGTGAACACTGTTCACTGTTAATTTAAGTTTTGAGAGTTAATTATCGAATCTCTATCCAATCGTTCTCTCAATCTTCAAACTAATATTATACGAATTACTAGTATACATATACATATACTGATAATGTATAAACACATACAACACTAAATCTATAGTAATTATGAGCTAGATCTATATAAACGTATTATTCGATTATCCACAGATTTGAGATCTGTTAGTGTTATAGTTATTGGATTAACAAGTGTTATCAGAGCTTTCGGGGCTCAATTACACTTGATTTGGTGTTTATTTAGAGTTTAAATGCTTAATTAGTTAATATGTTATGTTTTGGTTAAATTTGAATCAATTTATGGATAATTGATTGATTTATAGTTGGTTTGGATTGGATTTGAGGTGTTTGATGTATTGGGAAGGTTTTGTGAATTGGAATTGAGTTTGAATTGGTTTTGTGTGGATTGATTTTGGTTTTGGTTTAAGTCCGAAACAGAGATCGGTTTTTGGTCCGGGTCAAGTGGTCCCAATTGCCTATCCATGCGATAGACCAACCAATCAATCTCTCTCATCGTCTCCTCATACTCTGCTGCTCTCTGTGAGTCCGAGGCCGCAATCTGACCTGTGATCCTGTCAAATGATGCGGTAGTTTTAGCTGAGAATTGATCGATGAGTCCGTACAGACCCTCGAAAGAGTATCGGCTGTCGTATGACGAGCTGGGGCTGGCCCCCGATGAAGATGGGCCTCCTCGCTGATGGTAGGTGCGGCGGCGGTACTGTCTGGGTGGTGATCCTCTCCTCTCGTGCACATCCTGAAGCATCATCTCTGCAGGGTCTTCTGGATCCCAAAACTGGTTATACCTGTCACAAAATCTCCACACATCTGGGTTCTGCCCAATTCGCTGAATCATCTGCATGCTTTCACAATAGTCAAGGCTGAGAGCTATCATCTTGGCTTCGGGTCCCTTCTCTGTCCACATCATAGGCCCCATTAAGGTTATAGATCCAAGGGCCACCAAAAATTGTGGTATTTCCTTTAGCAGCTGCATTTTTCATGAAAAGTTTTGCAGAATAACATTGTGATGTTGCATGGTATGTCATTCTTCATGCAGTACAGTGCCCAAAGATCCCTCATTTTAACAACCCCCTCACTTTGACCTTGACCCGTGGCAGTGTGTCTGAGCAGACAGTGAATGTATCTCATGAGTGGGTCACGTAGTGCTGTGCTCTTTGAGACGCTTGCATTGTATTCCTCAGTACCATAACTTAGTTGTTCCCAAGCCTATAAACGTGTGTTTCCCTATTCAGCTTCCTCATCAGCATTTTCATCTACAAATGTTGTTTTAGCATTAAACCAAATTTCTGAGTCAGTTTCCTCGGTCATGTAGATTCCCAGATCAATTCCCATTTGGGTGACAGAAGTTGTGTGCCATTCACCCCCCATCTATACTCGATTGCATCTTCATCCCACATGTCAAATTTCTTCTTCTTTATGTTGAAAGAGGCCAATAACTCCTTTGTTTGTTCTGTTACTACCTCTCCTGTTTGATCAAAGACCCTTCTCCACGGCCCTTTCACAAACGTGCTGTATCGGTCCCATTGATTAACTTGGCGCAAATGTGTTTTGGCAAACGAAGAAGTCCGGTTCTGGAAATCGTCTGTTTAGGTAGGTTAGTCTTGCGTTAACCTGTCTGTCCCTTGCTCTTCGTCCAGGTGATGACCGTCGTTTGAGTCAATCAAAAACCCAATTAAACTACCTAGATAGGATAAGTAAGGTATCATATCCACCAGGAGTATGTGGTCAATGTGAATCGTGTACAGATTTAATATTATGAAGTAACTAGTGTTTGGTGCTGATCACACAAGAAATTGAATGAATTTAGAGAACTAAGCAACGAGCAAGTAAACGAGTTTTAAGCAGCTAAAAAAGAAAATCACACCCGGGAATTCAAGTAAGCAAACTACAGTTATCTCATACAACCTAACAGATTAATTATTATTGATTAACTAAAGACTGATCAATCAGACAAAACCTTATACATCAACAATCACTTTACACACGACACTGGTTATCAAACAGTCCTTGCCAGTGTGACTCAGTTAAGGGCAATCGTATGTTTTATCGTATTCAATCTAACCAAACAGTCATATGATTAATTATCTAGCAACTGGTAACAGATCGTTCAGACCAACGTAAACCTAAACCGACCGAACACTCAGAAATACCAAACATCAATAATCATATATCAATCATTAATAATAACACAATAATATTCTTAGTCACATGATAAAAACTGTAAAGATTATAAACTATACATCCCGGGTGCGATTCTAGGAGATTAGCCGAGCCTTGACATCATTGGATCTTCAATACAGATGATATTGAATCATATGTAGGGTCTTGGCACAAGCTATGGTGGTGAAAATAGCCTCTTGTAGCTGCTGGAATCGCCTCTTGGTCGTCGAAACGGAGTTAGGATTGTTTATGATGAATAATAAGATATAAACCTAATTTTCACGTATGCACCCCCATCGCGTTACGCGATGGACCAAAAGTCAACATAATTTTACATCCTATCGCGATACGCGCAGCAAGCCCATCGCGTATCGCGATGGGCCTTGTTACCAACGATCTTCATAGTATTCCTTGTTTCGCGTGCTGGACATCCTGGTTCTTCATACCATGTCACAACAGGTCCAAATTGAGTACTTCAGCATCTGTGACCTGAAAACCAATAATACATGTATGAAGTATCGAAAGTTCTAAAATAAATGATTAAAACTAAATAATAAACAAACTAAAACATATACAAATTAACCGACCATCAGATCCCCACACTTATCTTTTGCTTGCCCTCAAGCAAACTCTAAATCAAACATCAACCTCTATCATGGGTATGTAGATTATCGCCATTAATACTATTAGGTTTAAGGTTATATCCAGTTTACCAGACTGACACTTTTTGTAGATTGACATCCCACAAATAAGGTTAAGTGCTATAATAAAAACAATAAATCCGCCCAGACAAGTGTACTTTGTTTTCGGTTAAGGCACACATGCTCATACCCCTCATAATATAACATCTCTCCTCTTGGTTTAATATCTGGACTAGCAAAAGATGTGCAAGTATCACTCTGCTCTCAATATCACTCATAAGCAAATATTCATCCATAAAGCTGCTTTGACACAAATGCAAATCAAGAGGTCTTAAATGGCTTGTAACGGGGCCAAGTGTAAGGGTATGGAAGGGAAATATTTAAGTAGATCAAACAATCCGACCCGAATTATGACAAAACATCTAAATAAACGAAACTACTATACAAACTTACTGACTAATAAAACCTCTAAATAAGCAAACTAACATACGTAGTTATTTTAATTAATTAATTTTTTTTTACATAAATGAACTACTGAATACATAACTGAATATACACAAACATATTTTTTGGCTTTTTCCTCATTTTTTAAGCATAATAACGTGATACTTAATAATGGAACAAATACAAATACAAAAACAAATACAATTACAATTACAAATAAACCTAGTAAGCCGGATCGTCTCGTAACATAATGTCGGGGTTAAACAAATGAAAAATAAGTCCAAGAAATGTTTTCTAAGGGACCCAACCCCTCGCCCCTCACATTAACCATCCTCATATGTATAATGTATGAGGCCCCAACCCCCTAGTACCCACTCTCTCGCTCATCCAGATGAGACTTTAACCTAAATGCCTCTATCACTTTTGCATTTTGCTAACTACGATTCCGTAATCCATGAACATTAATGAAAGCACTCAAATGACATGCGTGTACTATATATTATATGTGTATTATATATATTTGGGTCAACTCACAAACGTACCGGATGAATAGGGTTGACGAAATAAACATGTGTACCTGTCCCCATGACTCGTTATCCCCGCCTAAACGACCCCATTTTCAACTTCTCGTTATGAAAACATTTGTGAGTAAGACTATTGAAAAGCTGAAAAACCAACCATGACCAGAAACCTATGACTTGGCATTAATGGCAATATTTAACAGTTAACAACTTTGGTTTCTGAACACTCTTCGAGGTACTATCGGGTTAAAAATTTTCAAATTTCCCCCATCCCCACACTTGAGGTTTACATTGTCCTCAATGTAAGAATACTTAAACATTGTCCTCAAAGTTAAAATAGATAAAACGATTAATGAACATTTGAGGGACGAGGTTGAAATTGACTTTTTGACTATTAAGCAATTTTAAAATTCGGGGCTCAAATGTGGTGGTGCAACTAACAATTATACAATTACACTTTTAACATTTAAAGTAATAAAAACAAAATAAATTATGAAACTGAAATCACCTGATATCAACGGGACTGGAAGAGGACCAGTCGGCTCACAAAATCTTGTAAACACTCGTATATCCTTGTCTCAATCAATTACTAAACTGACAATCGAACCTACAAAGTCTCGAGACGCGTAGAAGCAAGCTTCTAACAAGTGTAACACATAGGTCTTTTAAGAGTTATGAAAATGAATTTTTTTTAATTTTATTAAAACAATTACCGAGCCAAATTAAGTAGTTTTAATATAAATTCTGTTAAATTAGTTAAAAATGTTAAAAGACCTTATCTCACTTTCATAGGAATCACAATTGCATTTAGCATATGCAACAAGCCCTTTATACCCCCTGGTAGCCCGAGAGGACGAGTGGGGCCTCGTGAGGGTTTATAGCGAACAACACCCACAAACTTCGATTACAACAAACTATACAAATAAATCAAACACAACAGCAATCAAAAGATATATATACATAAGCACCCAACCAGCTACCCATACAGTATTCCCCATAATATAATATAATATAATATAGACCATGAGAATAATCAAAATAAAATAAAGTAAAAAGGTAACCAAAAATCTACTAGTGTGGCGGATCGTCGTCTGCATCATCCTTCGGGTCCACTGGCTGCTCAAATGTAATAATCAATTACTGCGGGAGCGGTACCTGTGAAGCAACAAATAACAAACAAAAATAGTCATTATGGCGGGCCAAGTGGGCCCGCGTCTCCTCTCTATGTGCTCTAGCCTCCTCCCTCGCTGCCCGAACCTCTGCCAAAATCTGCTGACATATCATCTCGAGTGTGCCTGGCTGCTGAGGTGGAGGCTGAACGGATGATGGTGGGGGATGGAGATGGTGGTTTATGGTGATTGGGGTGATGTTGAGAGAGGTGGGCGGTTGTGGATGGTGGTTGTATGGGTGGACGGTGGTGGGCTCTGGATATGGTGGACGAAGGGTCGCCGGAATAGGGGAGACGGGAAGGGGAAGAAGGAAAGAAGAAGAAGGAAAGAAAAAGAAGAAGAAGGGTCTATTTATATAAAAAAAATTTTGGGTCAACCATGACCCATCGCGATACGCGATGGGTCAAATGGGTGGCGATCGTGCATCTCCACCTAATTGATGCTAAATTAGGGTTTTAACCCCATCGTGTACGGATGGGGTGTTTGTGACGTCATCGCGTATCGCGATGACGTCATATGCCAGGGATGCCAACCTCCATCGCAATACGCGATGGAGGTAATAACAAGCCCATCGCATATCGAGATGGGCTTTGTTACAGAATCAAAATTTTATAAAAATTCAGATTTTGACATCCCGACATTACCCTGCATACGTTTCCAAACTCAAAATACCTTTACGTACCTGGAAAAATGTATAATTTGACCAACGCTTACCGAACTTCTCTAAATTCCCACTCTTTAAAGAATTCCCCAAACTTGGCGTTTACTACACAAAACTCGAGACTACAATAAGTACAAGACTCAATAAAATAAAAACAGATTGGACAGGCACTTACAAACCCTAGGTTGCCTCCCGTAAGCGCTGAATTTAAAGTCTACAGGTCGATAATGCCTCGAACTCAGTTATCTTCATAAACCGTTGAAGTCAAAATAAAATTCACCGATTCCTCATCCAGCTCGTGTATGTCCTTCATCTCCAAATATGGCTTCAGTCTATAGCCATTTACCACTTGTCTCAAATGATCATCAAAGTCTTCAATTGTAACACCCCGTAACCGCAGCGGAAACGTACACGGGATGCAACAGACACATCTGATATCAACAGCATTGCTTATAAAGAAAACACCACTACATTAATTTAAACGAATTACATTGTTTCGAGTTTCGTTACCATCTAGGTGTTATCACATAAGTTTTACCGATAGTACATTAGCATATTTAATGCAAAATATAGATCCTTAATCTTCCACAAAATAGCACACATCATCAAGCACGTATCACTCATTCCAATTTGGGTGTACCTAGAAAGCATGTAAAGAAAACGGGTCAACTACGAATAGTTGGTGAGTTTCACTAATTTAAATAAACCATAACAAATCATTATAATAATCATAAATAAGCGATGTAATTATGCTGAGCCCACAAGTGAAAACTCTGTTAACCCCGAAACCTATCAAATAACCCCTGGGGACACTGTTAACCCAGAACATTTCCAATAACCTCTGGGGACACTGTTAACCCAGAAACACATTTAAGAACCTCTGGGGACACTGTTAACCCAGAGCACTGTTTCGGGCCTTACAATATTAGTAACTCAGACAATTTCCATCTTAACACATTACCGTACGATTCCCGTACAATAAACATTATATAAATATATTCATTTCCATGCGATCAGCATGTACTTAAACATTTTGATAGAAACATGCTTTCCGCCCCGGGAAAATATTTAAAACAGTTTAGTAAAAAGGGGCTCGTGAAACTCACCTTTTTGGTGAGCAGAGGTGTAATACTGTGCACGGCTACCTGTCCGGATCTGTAATACGATCCCTAAGTCGTTACTACACAATTTCTATTACTATAACTTAAATTCGTGTTAACCGGTACGTCCGGGGACACTGTTAACCCAGTACCGTACACGATCCGGGGACAATGTTAACCCCGATACACTTCTCAGGACTTAGATTGTGATATCACTTAGAGTTCTTTAGTCAAAACTACCATTAGTTTGTTTTCTCGTTTTGCGTGCCTAGCACGGTTAACCGTCTTTATGTTTTCAAAAAAAAATGAGTGTGGTCACATACGACCCGAAAATAGTTGTTACTGATATTTTAATTAAAGCGGTGAAATTATAGCTCGGTTTAGAAGCCCCGTTTGGCCGCGGGGCCCGTTTCCGTCTTTAGTATACCGGAAACTGCTAAATCGGGTAAAATTACCCAAATCATCCGAATTACTTTCGGATGATTTATTTTTACTTGATTTACTTAGTTTCATGAAAATATTTCATTTTTAGGGTTTTTATACATCAGTCAGCTCGCTTAGGCGAACTTTGCCGGTTTACGCGTTTTAAGCTTTAAAAGTTTGTTTTTATGTTCTGTTTAGCACAAATAATTATCCGTTTAGTCTCGGATCTTGAAATTTTGCACAAATCAGTTTTTGACAGTAAGGAATTTTATAAAAATATTTCCAGAATTAATTTTTATATTTAACACTTATTTATCTATTTTTAAACGTCATTTAAACACCAAACATGTCGAAAATACCAAACGACCTTATAAAAATCCCAAATTTTTCTGGGATGACTCCTGCCATCCACATAGTTCCTAGTAATTTTTACAGAACCAAAAACTCATTTTTCATGCCATTTTTACTAAAACCGAGCTAGAACACCCTAGAACTCGTTTTACCGAAAAGCCTACTTAGACTTCTCCAATGGATCTGAAATTTTGTGTGTGACTTTTATTTGTTATAAAAAGCTTATCTGAATTTTTCCAGAATTTTTAATGATGTTTAGATATTTTTCACCATTTTTAGCCAAAACCGAGCATTAAATTCACCAAATATTCATCCTTTATCCAAAAATTACCAAAATTTCACAGATCTCATATTTTCATGTGTAGATCATCTCTGTGAAATTTCATGACTCAACTCTAAGTCTACCACAATCTGTCCAAATCTTACAAATCATACGAAAAACCGAACTACCTTGTGTTTCTAGCTTTAGATCGCAAAGATCTTGCTTTCTAGCCTTTGCTAGCAACTAGCTACAACACCTACAAGCACAACAACACCACACCAAGCAAGTTATACCCACAATCAAGCCATTTCTTTCATGGTTTCGGTTAAGACATCAAAACAAAGATTTTAACCGTAAAAATTCGTTTTTGACTCTTTTAACTCCTTTCTTGGACCAAGATCCCTTGTATAACTTGTATACATCACTTGATCATGCAACAATCGGTTTCATCTCGGGTTTTCACCCATTTTTCACTTGAAACCTCATTTTCTTGTAAATGACTCGAGAAAAGACGATGAACACGACTATAATCCGATCTTTACCTCGGTTTCTTGGTATAAATCAAAGGAGGTTGGATGAATGTTGAGGAGTGTTGAGAGAATTGTGGAGTTAGGATGTTAGAAAAAAGAAAATGAAGTGTGTGTGTGTGTGACTATGGACCGATCGGTCCTAGTATGGTGTGGGGTGGGGCCCACATCTCAAACCTTGGCCACACATTCGGATTGTGTAATCCGGATAATGTTGTGGATAATCTGGTTCAGTTCGTTTTTCGGTTAAACGTTTAATTCCGCTCAAAACGAGGCCAAAACGGTCGTTTTTTTCGGCTTAAAAATAAAATTTATATAAAACCGATTTAAAAACTTTAAAAAAAACTTAAACCATGACATTTATTGACTTAACATATCATATTGTCGGTAATTGTGCATCTTTTTCGGCTTGATCGATCGTCTCTTGCTTGGTTTGATGTTAAAGGTTTCGTTTATCGTACCGACGTACTAATAAATCGAAATCCTTTTTCTGTGCTATAATTCACTTATCCCGAAGCTTTAATACTTCGTACACATCACTAAACATTATATATTTCGTCTATAATGTAATCCCCGATTCGTTCGGGTTTCAATAACCGTTCATCGATTAATCGTAATTTCAATACGACTAGCTGTATATTCGGTATAATTCGTACTGTGAATCTTATATACTCGTATAAACACATTATAATTCATATATTCAGTATTAAATAACACGTAAATAGTATATTCCGGCTAGGGTATACCTGAATTTGCCGGAATCGTTACATTCTCCCCCCGTTACAAAAATTTCGTCCTCGAAATTTTACGCATCAACTACTTCCTTTTGCGGAAATAGGTGGGGGTATTTCTTCCGAAATTCGTCCTTTCGTTCCCATGTATATTCTGGGCCTCGTTGCGAGTTCCATCTAACTTTGACCAACGAGATCTTATTGTGTCTAAGTTGCTTGATTTTTCCGTCTACTATTTCTATGGGCTCATCTACAATGTTGAGCTTATCATTTATTTGGACACCCTCTAAAGGTAACACCGATGTCTCATCCGACAGACACCTTTTCAAGTTCGACAAGTGAAACACGTTGTGAACTGCACTCAGTTCATCAGGCAGTTCTAATCGGTATGCTACAGGACCGATTTTTGCAATAATGTCGAACGGTCCAATGTATCTAGGGGCTAACTTCCCCGCCTTTCCAAATCTGACTACTCCTTTCCAAGGTGATACTTTCAAATACACTTTATCACCTTTCTCGAATGATAACGGTTTTCTACGGGTATCGGCATAACTCTTCTGTCGATCCCGCGCGGCCTTCAGATTGTTCCGAATTTCAAGGATTTTGCTGGTCGTTTCCTGTACCAGGTCCGATCTAATAACCTGAGTGTCGCCCACTTCAGTCCAACAGAGTGGTGATCGGCATTTCCGACCATACAATGCTTCGTAAGGCGCTGCCTTTATACTGCTATTGTAACTGTTATTATAGGAGAATTCAACGAGTGGGAGATGTTGATCCCAATTTCCCTTAAAATCCAGTACGCATGCACGAAGCAAATCCTCCAGGGTTTGGATGGTCCTCTCAGACTGACTATCGGCCTGAGGGTGGTAAGTTGTGCTTAGATTAATACGCGTTCCCAGCGCTTCTTGCACAGCTTGCCAAAGCTTGGAGGTGAAATGGCTATCCCGATCGGAGATGATTGAGATGGGTATCCCATGACGAGACACAATTTCATTTATATAAATCTGCGCAAGTCTCTCTGTGTTATAATTATTTCTAATTGGGATAAAATGTGCTGTTTTGGTTAATCGATCCACGATTACCCAAATTGCATCATGACCTCGGGACGTCTTGGGGAGATGTGTCACAAAATCCATCGTGATCTGCTCCCACTTCCATTCAGGAATTTCCGGTTGTTGTAACATCCCCGAGGGTTTCTGGTGCTCCGCCTTAACCCTCGCACACGTCGTACACTTGCCGACGTAGGTGGCTATATCCTTTTTCATACCCGGCCACCAGTAGAACTCCTTCACATCCTTGTACATCTTATCCGATCCCGGATGTATGGAATATTTCGATTTATGCGCTTCGTCCATGATTAATTCACGAAGGTCATGGAGGGTCGGGATCCAAATCCGATTTTTGAAATTGAGAATTTCGTCCTCGCGCCGTTCGAAATTCTTCTCATTACCGTAAAGTCCTTCTTTTTTCATTTGTTTCTCTTTCAACGCCTCGCGTTGAGCGACTCGAATCAAATCCGAAAGGTTCGACTAGACTATCATCCCCAACGCTCGCATTCGTAATGGCTTAACCCGATCCCTCCTACTCAAGGCATCGGCTACGACGTTAGCTTTGCCGGGGTGATAACGGATGTCACAGTCATAGTCGCTTAATAACTCGACCCATCTTCGTTGTCTCATATTCAGTTCTTTCTGATCGAATATGTGTTGCAAACTTTTATGATCGGTGAAGATGGTGCACTTTGTACCATAGAGATAATGTCTCCAGATTTTAAGTGCGAAGATAACTGCTCCCAGTTCTAAGTCATGAGTAGTGTAATTTTTCTCGTGTATTTTTAACTGTCGAGAAGCATAGGCTATGACCTTATTATTTTGCATCAACACGCATCCTAACCCTCTCCGGGATGCGTCACAATACACGACAAAACCATCGTCTCCGTCGGGGAGACTTAAGATTGGCGCTTGGCACAATCTTTGTTTTAGCATTTGAAACGCCGTTTCCTGCTCTTCACCCCATTCATACTTTCGATCTTTTTGGGTCAGAAGGGTTAAAGGTTGGGCGATGCTGGAAAAGTTCTCTATAAATCGACGATAATATCCAGCTAAGCCTAAGAATTGGCGGATTTCCTTTGGCGATTTAGGCGCTTGCCAATTCTTAACTGCTTCAACCTTACTTGGATCAACGTGTATTCCTTGATGGTTTATAACGTGACCAAGGAATTGCACTTCTTGTAACCAGAAGTTACACTTGGAGAATTTTGCATACAACTTCTCCTGATTTAGAAGCTCTAAAATTGATCTTAAGTGTTGCTCGTGATCTTCTTTACTCTTCGAGTATATCAAAATATCGTCAATAAACACAATGACGAATTTATCGAGGTAGGGTTTACAGACTCGATTCATGAGATCCATGAATACTGCTGGCGCATTTGTTAGCCCAAAAGGCATAACCAAGAACTCGTAATGACCGTAGCGAGTCCGGAATGCGGTTTTTGGGATATCCTCCTCCTGGATTCTAACCTGATGGTATCCCTATCTAAGATCTATTTTTGAGAAGTAGCTCGCACCTTGTAGCTGGTCGAACAGATCATCGATTCGGGGGAGAGGATACCTATTTTTGATTGTCAATTTGTTCAATTCCCTGTAATCAATGCACATTCTAAGGTTCCCGTCCTTCTTTTTCACAAATAGTACAGGTGCACCCCACGGGGAATAACTGGGACGTATAAATCCTTTATCCAACAATTCCTGCAACTGGTTGGATAATTCTTGCATCTCGGATGGTGCAAGTCGGTAGGGCGCCTTAGCAACAGGGCCAGCTTGAGGTAATAAGTCGATTCTGAATTTGACCTGTCGGGTTGGCGGTAATCCAGGAAGTTCCTCTGGGAAAACTTGTGGAAATTCGCGTACCACTGGGATATCGTCCACCCGTTTTTCCTCAGGATCCGTGGCCGTCAAGCTCGCTAGATACGCCACGCATCCCTGGCGTATATATTTTAACACCTTGAGGTGGGATATAAACGGTATCATATTGCCCGACTTCTCACCCTGCACTAATACCTCTTCGTCATCCGACACCCGGATCTTGACGATTTTCTTTTCACAGTTTATTTCTACTTTGTTACGTGCTAACCAATCCATTCCCACTATCACGTCAAAACTACCCAATTCTACCGGTAACAAGTCAATCAGAAAGGATTGTTCGTTCAGAATAAAAGGGCAATTCCGAACTATCTGATTAACTATCATGGTTTTACCGTTAGCGACTTCTACGGTGTAAGGTTCTATGGTTTCACCAATTGGAAGGTTTGCTATCGACAGGAATTTAACGGAAACAAAACTTCTATCGGCGCCTGTATCAAATAATACAGAAGCGTAATGATCAGAGACGAGGAAGGTACATGTCACTACGCTGGGGTCTTGGCGTGCCTCGTTCGCCCCCATCACGAATGCTCGGCCTCTTGCCGGGTTGGACGACGATGCCTGACCCACGGTTTGCCGCCCATTTCCTCCCTGGTTCAGTTTCGGACAGTTTCTCTTGAAGTGATCTGTGCTGCCACACTCAAAGCAAGCACGACTGGTGGTCATCACTTGATTTCCTTGTGGGTTTTGTTGTCGGGCTGGTTGGGTCCTAACTGGTTGCGCACGGATAGGTTGAGGTTATCGGTTCAGATTGTTCAGGTCTGTCCTACATCTCGGTGCGTAGTGCCCTTCCCTGCCACACCGATGGCACACTACCCCCCTGCACTCGCCACCTGCAGGTTGCCGCATTTCCCACACCTAGGAAACGTCCTTGTCTGTGGTCCCTGCCTTCCGCCTGAACTAGTCATGGCGTAGTTCTGGGCAGCGGGCCTAGCACGTTTACCTTGCTGCTTCTCCTGGATCCTATGGTCATACGTACCCCGTTTTCCCCCCAGCAGACTCTCCTGCCACCTTCAGTGACCCACTCCTCTCGAAATCGTAGGTGACGATACCGGCTTGCGTCACCACAACCTCAAACGTCTGGTGTCCCCCAGTGTTGACTATACTCCTCACTACTGGAGTTAATCCCCAAATATAACGCTCAACCCTCTTCGACTCCGGGGTGACCAACCATGGTACCAATCGCGACAACTCATTAAACCGGTTTGTATAACCCAAGTGGTCTGCCCCCTGCATCTCCAGGTTCCACAATTCGTTTTCTAATTTCTGCAATTCATTTTTCGGGCAGAAATGTCCCAGTACAAGAGCCTTGAGCTCTGTCCAGGTCATGCGGTTTGTCGCCGCCTGACCGCGAGTCTGCACTATCGTGTTCCACCATGTCAAGGCATGGTCCGTGAATGTGCAGGTAGCATACTTAACAACACAATCCTCGGGGCAGTTGCCGATGTTCACAACGGATTCTATTTTCTCGATCCACTTAACTAACCCATTTGGTCCTTCGGACCCGCTAAAGTCTAGGGGCTTGCACAACATAAAGTCTTTGATTGAACATCCCCTGGATACAGGAATTGGTTCAGTGCGGTTCGTTTCTATAGTTGGTATAGGGCCATTACTGTCCGTAACGACCACCCTAGGCGGTGCGTCATTACTCGGAATCGTGTTATCGTTCTGTGGAGGATTAGCATTTTGTTCCCCGTCATTATTGGTGGTCGTTTGATTGCTCGGAGGGGTTGGATTGGTCGAATTGTTAATACTGGCGGCGATGCGCGATACTATATCCGGTATCGCCGCCTCCAACTGTCGAGCAATCAAACGGCTCACATCCACTTCCGACATTTGAGCTGATCGTTTTGGTGCCATTCTACACAACATCAAGAAATATATATAATTAATACAAGTTCCAATCATAAAACACAACAACATTCCATTCATTAATAAACATTAGTACATATTACATCCATGTCAGTTCACATATTTTCCTGTCATCATTACATAAGTTAAGTTTTCATACATAGGGCCTATGTTGGCATCATCTCGACATAACCCGCAATGGGTCAGTGCTTGAATGATACCCAAAAGTATCTATAATGATATACCCCAAAAGAGACCCTCCTAAGGGCCAGTGGTTGTATTATAACTACCCAAGATTCACTCTATGTTAGCATCACCACTAATTGTTAATACTGGCGGCGATGCCCCTGTCTACTCCCGTCCTAACACAACTAAACACGGTGGTATACCAAACCCACCAACACCGCCACCAACACCACCATCACAGCCAGCATAACCCGGATCCGCGTCTCCATCCGGCCGATCATCCACTGGGAGTATGAGCACTCCCTCTCCAGCTGCGAAATTGCATACTAGTGGTCCAGTATGCAGTCCCCTAGGTACATCCGCCTCTGTACCCCCACCGTCAAGGCGGCGGAGTGCTCATTCACCTGTTCGGTGAGCACTCGTAGCCACGCCGCCGCGTCCCTCTCCTGCCTAGGGAGACCCCACACAGGTGGAGTCACAGGCTCGGGCTGGGAGCGGGAGGACTCGCCCCTGCGGGTAGCAGGTCTGGGTGGGGGCGAGGTAGGTGGGACCTGCGGAACACTGATCCGCGCCGTGAGGCGGGGTCCGAATCCGGGAGGGATAGGGACGGCCTGTGGTGCGGGTGAGGTAGGAGATCTCGAAATCCTGGCAGGGGAGGACTGGCTAGAGCTCCTAACACTAGCCTCGCTAGGCTCAGAGCTGGATGATACGGGGAGGCTCCCAGAGTTTCCGGAGCTGACTTCCTCCGGGTCCTCCTCCATCGATACACTAGGTGTTCTTGACATTCTAACCTGCACACAAGTTAACAAACATATAGTTCTTTCCATAGTGTAAATCGTAATCAAATTAATATACACTTACTTATACAACTTGACCACACACAATATTATCATATATTTGCACATATGTTGCCAATTTTACCTATTAAAGTCCCCCGTGACTTCCCCTGAATTCCCTCATGCGGACAAGTCTGTTATTATGTTCCGGACCATAATAACTCACTTGTCCATCCAAGTTCATCCAGACCTCGTCACAATAAATTATTAGTTGATATTCAGATCCTATAACACTTGAGCTACTGGTTATATTTTAGGTATCTTTTAAAGACATCCTAATTCTTTATAACCAATGGCTCTGATACCAATTCTGTAACACCCCGTAACCGCAGCGGAAACGTACACGGGATGCAACAGACACATCTGATATCAACAGCATTGCTTATAAAGAAAACACCACTACATTAATTTAAACGAATTACATTGTTCCGAGTTTCGTTACCATCTAGGTGTTATCACATAAGTTTTACCGATAGTACATTAACATATTTAATGCAAAATATAGATCTTTAATCTTCCACAAAATAGCACACATCATCAAGCACGTATCACTCATTCCAATTTGGGTGTACCTAGAAAGCATGTAAAGAAAACGGGTCAACTAAGAATAGTTGGTGAGTTTCACTAATTTAAATAAACCATAACAAATCATTATAATAATCATAAATAAGCGATGTAATTATGCTGAGCCCACAAGTGAAAACTCTGTTAACCCCGAAACCTATCAAATAACCCCTGGGGACACTGTTAACCCAGAACATTTCCAATAACCTCTGGGGACACTGTTAACCCAGAAACACATTTAAGAACCTCTGGGGACACTGTTAACCCAGAGCACTGTTTCGGGCCTTACAATATTAGTAACTCAGACAATTTCCATCTTAACACATTACCGTACGATTCCCGTACAATAAACATTATATAAATACATTCATTTCCATGCGATCAGCATGTACTTAAACATTTTGATAGAAACATGCTTTCCGCCCCGGGAAAATATTTAAAACAGTTTAGTAAAAAGGGGCTCGTGAAACTCACCTTTTTGGTGAGCAGAGGTGTAATACTGTGCACGGCTACCTGTCCGGATCTGTAATACGATCCCTAAGTCGTTACTACACAATTTCTATTACTATAACTTAAATTCGTGTTAACCGGTACGTCCGGGGACAATGTTAACCCAGTACCGTACACGATCCGGGGACAATGTTAACCCCGATACACTTCTCAGGACTTAGATTGTGATATCACTTAGAGTTCTTTAGTCAAAACTACCATTAGTTTGTTTTCTCGTTTTGCGTGCCTAGCACGGTTAACCGTCTTTATGTTTTAAAAAAAAATGAGTTTGGTCACATACGACCCGAAAATAGTTGTTACTGATATTTTAATTAAAGCGGTGAAATTATAGCTCGGTTAAGACGCCCCGTTTGGCCGCGGGGCCCGTTTCCGTCTTTAGTATACCGGAAACTGCTAAATCGGGTAAAATTACCCAAATCATCCGAATTACTTTCGGATGATTTATTTTTACTTGATTTACTTAGTTTCATGAAAATAGTCCATTTTTAGGGTTTTTATACACCAGTCAGCTCGCTTAGGCGAACTTTGCCGGTTTACGCGTTTTAAGCTTTAAAAGTTTGTTTTTATGTTCTGTTTAGCACAGATAATTATCCGTTTAGTCTCGGATCTTGAAATTTTGCATAAATCAGTTTTTGACAGTAAGGAATTTTATAAAAATATTTCCAGAATTAATTTTTATATTTAACACTTATTTATCTATTTTTAAATGTCATTTAAACACCAAACATGTCGAAAATACCAAACGACCTTAGAAAAATCCCAAATTTTTCTGGGATGACTCCTGCCATCCACATAGTTCCCAGTAATTTTTACAGAACAAAAAACTCATTTTTCATGCCATATTTACTAAAACCGAGCTAGAACACCCTAGAATTCGTTTTACCGAAAAGCCTACTTAGACTTCACCAATGGACCTGAAATTTTGTGTGTAGCTTTTATTTGTTATAAAAAGCTTATCTGAATTTTTCCAGAATTTTTAATGATGTTTAGCTATTTTTCACCATTTTTAGCCAAAACCGAGCATTAAATTCACCAAATATTCATCCTTTATCCAAAAATTACCAAAATTTCACAGATCTCATATTTGCATGTGTAGATCATCTCTGTGAAATTTCATGACTCAACTCTAAGTCTACCACAATCTGTCCAAATCTTACAAATCATACGAAAAACCGAAGTACCTTGTGTTTCTAGCTTTAGATCGCAAAGATCTTGCTTTCTAGCCTTTGCTAGCAACTAGCTACAACACCTACAAGCACAACAACACCACACCAAGCAAGTTATACCCACAATCAAGCCATTTCTTTCATGGTTTCGGTTAAGACATCAAAACAAAGATTTTAACCGTAAAAATTCGTTTTTGACTCTTTTAACTCCTTTCTTGGACCAAGATCCCTTGTATAACTTGTATACATCACTTGATCATGCAAGAATCGGTTTCATCTCGGGTTTTCACCCATTTTTCACTTGAAACCTCATTTTCTTGTAAATGACTCGAGAAAAGACGATGAACACGACTATAATCCGATCTTTACCTCGGTTTCTTGGTATAAATCAAAGGAGGTTGGATGAATGTTGAGGAGTGTTGAGAGAATTGTGGAGTTAGGATGTTAGAAAAAAGAAAATGAAGTGTGTGTGTGTGTGACTATGGACCGATCGGTCCTAGTATGGTGTGGGGTGGGGCCCACATCTCAAACCTTGGCCACACATTCGGATTGTGTAATCCGGATAATGTTGTGGATAATCTGGTTCAGTTCGTTTTTCGGTTAAACGTTTAATTCCGCTCAAAACGAGGCCAAAACGGTCGTTTTTCGGCTTAAAAATAAAATTTATATAAAACCGATTTAAAAACTTTAAAAAAAACTTAAAACATGACATTTATTGACTTAACATATCATATTGTCGGTAATTGTGCATCTTTTTCGGCTTGATCGATCGTCTCTTGCTTGGTTTGATGTTAAAGGTTTCGTTTATCGTACCGACGTACTAATAAATCGAAATCCTTTTTCTGTGCTATAATTCACTTATCCCGAAGCTTTAATACTTCGTACACATCACTAAACATTATATATTTCGTCTATAATGTAATCCCCGATTCGTTCGGGTTTCAATAACCGTTCATCGATTAATCGTAATTTCAATACGACTAGCTGTATATTCGAGTATAATTCGTACTGTGAATCTTATATACTCGTATAAACACATTATAATTCATATATTCAGTATTAAATAACACGTAAATAGTATATTCCGGCTAGGGTATACCTGAATTTGCCGGAATCGTTACATCAATTTCATATTGACCATGATTCCCGACTCTTACTATCAAATACGGGCCCGTCCACTTACTTTTCAACTTACCCTGGAAGAGCTTCATCATTGTGTTGTAAAACCACACCCGTTGACCAACTTGAAAATTTTTCAACCGGATGTTAGCATCATGGAATTTTTTCATCTTCACCTTGTAAGCTGACACGCAATCGTATACCTTGTCTCTCAACTACTCGATCTCGCACAAAGCCAATTTCCTCGCTATACTTGCATCATCATAATCCATATTAACCTGTTTAGTGGCCCAAAACACTCTTTGTGCGATTTCAACCGGTAAATGACATTCCTTTCCATACACAAGTCTATAAGGAGTGGTTCCAATTGGCGTTTTATTAGCGGTTCGGTAGGCCCATAGAGCATCGGTCAACTTGGTTGACCAATCTTTTCGGTCCGCTCGAATAGCTTTCTGTAAAATCTGTTTAATTTGCCTATTGGAAACCTCAACCTGTCCACTTGTTTGTGGATGGTAAGGAGTTTCAATCCTATGATCAACACCATATAGTTTAAGCAATTTCCCGAATTTAAAATTCTTAAAATGAGATCCCCCATCACTTATGATGGTTCGGGGGACTCCAAATCTCGAAAAAATATTACTTTGAACAAAATTGCAAACGACTATGTGATCATTTGTCCTAGTGGCTGTCGCTTCAACCCATTTAGAAACGTAATCGACGGACACTAGGATTTAAAAATTACCGTGTGAGTTTGGAAACGGGCCTATGAAATCAATCCCCCAGACATCAAAAATGTCAACAACTAGAATCGGGTT
Organism: Bidens hawaiensis; assembly: GCF_021521415.1. Classification (NCBI taxonomy): domain Eukaryota; kingdom Viridiplantae; phylum Streptophyta; class Magnoliopsida; order Asterales; family Asteraceae; genus Bidens; species Bidens hawaiensis. The sequence continues at coordinate 239,964 of NW_027493993.1, read as the reverse complement.
CAAGGGCATCTTGTCCCTCTTAGAAATGCTCCCGAGTTGTTGACACTTTAAACAGCGTGTCGCAAACTCATGAGCATCCTTAAACACTGAATGCCAAAAGAAACCACTCGTTAAAACTTTTCGAGCGGTTTTCTGGCCACTAAAATGACCACCACACGTAGACGAATGTGCGTGTTCCAACACTGATCTGACAACCTCCTTGGGTATGCATCGTCTGATCATCTAATCTGCACCAATTTTAAACAAATATAGATCGTCCCAAATGTACTGTTTAGCTTGGGACATCGACTGTTTCTTCTTTCTCTTTGGCCAATGCTCTGGTAAATCACTTGTAACTTTAAAATTAATAATATGAGAAAACCAGGGATTTTGTGAAACTTCCAGAATATTCTCATCCGGGAAGGACTTGTTAATGGGCCCATATGTGTCCCCATTTTCCACCATAATTCAGGACAAGTGATCTGCAACAACATTTTCACTTCCTTTCTTGTCCCGAATCTCTTGATCAAATTCCTGCAGCAGCAAAACCCACCTGATAAGCCTCGGTTTTGCGTCATTTTTGTCCATAAGGTACCTAACTGCAGAGTGGTCGGAATAAATGATTACTTTACTTCCCCAAATATATGACCTGAATTTATCTAGAGCATATACTACTGCCAGTAACTCTTTCTCAGTTGTTGTGTAATTCAATTGTGCATCTGAGAGAGTTTTACTCGCATAGTATATGGCAACGGGTTTCTTGTCAACCCGTTGACCCAAAACAGCCTCGACCGCATAATCACTTGCATCACACATTATTTCAAAAGGTAAACTCAAATCGGGTGATTTCAAGATCGGGGCTTCAACTAATTTTAATTTCAGAATGTCAAAGGCCTTAGCACATTCATCGTTAAAATCAAACGGGGCATCCTTAAGCAATAAATTACATAATGGTTTGGTAATGACACTAAAACCCTTAATAAACCTTCTATAAAAACCGGTATACTCAGAAACCATCTAATGCCTTTGACATTGGTGGGATGAGGTAGAGTAGAAATGACTTGGACCTTAGCCCGGTCCACCTCGATCCCACGACTCGAAACAACATGGCCCAATATAATCCCCTCTTGGACCATAAAATGGCTCTTTTCCCAACTAAGAACCAAGTTCGTTTCGACACATCTTTTCAAAACTCTTTCGAGTTGGTTTAAGCATGACTCGAAAGATGTGCCGATAATCGAAAAATCATCCATGAAAATTTCGAAAGACTCCCCCACCATATCAGAAAAGATACTCATCATGCACCTCTGAAAGGTGGCGGGGGCGTTACATAACCCGAATGGCATTCGCCTAAACGCCAATGTGCCATACTGGCACGTAAACGTGGTCTTTTCCTGATCTTCAGGATGAATAGCTATATGGTTATACCCGGAATACCCATCTAAAAAGCAATAAAATTTTTGACCACATAGCTTTTCAACAATTTGATCGATAAACGGAAGCGGAAAGTGATCTTTCGATGTTGCCGCGTTCAGTTTTCGATAATCAATATAAATGCGCCACCCGGTTACCGGCAGGGTGGCGACCTCGTTACCTGAGTCGTCCTTGACGACTTGGATGCCCGCCTTTTTCGGTACTGTCTGAGTCAGGCTCACCCATGTGCTGTCTAATATGGTAAAGATAATACCAGCATCTAACCACTTCAGCACTTCATTCTTCACCACTTCCCTCATATTCGGGTTCAACCTTCGTAAAGCATCGTGCGCGGGTTTGACAGCCGGATTTGTTAAAATTTTGTGCATCACAATTGAGGGACTGATTCCCTTCAAATCTGCTATCGTCCACCCAACTACTTCTTTATTCGCAACCAGCACCGCCATCAAAGCATTTTCCAGTTCAAAAGATAAGTTAGAAGCTATAATAACAGGCAATGTATTATCCTTACCAAGAAAGAATATTTTTAATGCTTTGGGAGCTCTTTCAGCTCGACTTTCGGTGCTTTCAGCGTTTCAACCTGGTATCAATCTTCTCGGGAAGCGGTTCCACCTGAACTGACCATGGTGGGTGGTCTCCTCACACAAATGGGATCTCCATTTGTTTCACCTCCTCTTCCAGCAACTTGTCTGTTTCCACCTGTAACCTGTCAAACAAAAAACACGTCTCCGCTGTGCCATCCGAGCTGATGACAGAGTCGTATAGCGGGATTCACTCGTCAATGACATCGGCCATAAAGCACTCGTCATCGACCGGAGAATTATCTCCACGTGTGAAAACGCTAATTCTCAGCTTACGGTTACCGAATGCCATGTCAACAGTACCATTTCTGCAATTAATGTTGTCATTTGTGGTAGCCAAAAATGGTCTACCGAGGATAACCGTAGGCTGTTTGGTCCATTCACCCGAAACATAATCGAGGACCAAAAAGTCAACTGGAAAGTAAAAGTCTTCCACCTTGTAGATAACGTAATTCAATATTCCTTGGGGAAGTTTCGGTGTCTGGTTAGCCAAGACAACCGTGGTGGCAACCGCATGAAGCGAGCCAAAGTCATGCTGATCATATAGACTTCCCGAGAGAATACTGATGCTAGCTCCAAGATCTAGAAGCGCCCGAGTCATTTTAAAAACACCCACTTGAATGGGTATTATGGGCGTTCCCGGATCTTGTAGCTTGGGTGGACGAGCACCCGAAAGAATTGCACTCACATTATCGGTAAAATCAATCTGTTTAGGAATCTTATGACTCCTTTTCTGTGTGCACAATTCCTTCAAATACTTAGCATAGGCGGGAATTTGTTTTATGGCATCTAAAAGAGGAATATTAATTTTTACTTGTTTAAACGTTTCCCACATTTCTTCTTGTTGCGGGCCTCATTTTGATGCCATCTTCGCCTTCGATGGCGCCAACAAAGCGTCGGGATATGGAACGGTATTCACCTTATCCTTATCCTTAGAGTTGTTGGTGTCATCCTTCGGAACCGATTTGTTATATTTAGTTTCACTTTTGTTAGATTCATTGGATTTAATCGGTTCTGGCTCGTCATCACTGACGAGAGTCTCATCAATCTCTTCCACCACCCCATAAGCCAATGGTGGTGGACCCCTTACCTTATTATCATATATCTTACCACAACGTAAAATACTTACCTGGTTAACGTGCTTCTTCGAACTCGAACTGTAGTGGTTCGGGTTGACTGTGGTGTCGGTCGGATTTGGCCCGCGTTCTTCTGTAACTTCGCAATATCTACAGCCAACTGATCAATTTGTTTCATCATTGCCTCTAACGACTTATCTCGTAACTCGAACTGTTGATTCGTTTCAATTTTATGATCAGTCATGACTTTCAACAACGCATCCAATTTCGAGTGTACCGACTCATCCGAATTACCCGAGGGCCCTTTCTGCTGATCCTGAATACCCGAAGAATTTCCACCCCGGTTACCGTCACTGTTCTACCCCTGATTTTGATTATACGAACCCTGCTGATAACCGCTCTGGCGGTAATTACCTTGCGATCTGTTCTGGCTCGATCCCTGAAAGTTCGGGTTCAACTGAGAAGACGCATTCCCATAACGAAAGTCAGGGTGGTTCCTTAGGCCAGGGAGATATGTGTTCGAATTGAACCCTTGGCCTTTGGAATCCCCATAAGCATAATTGACTTCCTCGGTATCATCCTCCTCGTCATCGTAAAACTCGGGGCAATTTTCTGCCTTATGCCCGAGTTCACCACAATCTTCACAAACCGGGAATTTAACACTGACTTTCCCGACTTCTTTCTTTTTACCCTTTTTTAACCCAGCCAGATCGCGCTCTAATTTAGCAATTCTCTCAAATTCACTCGTGACTGACTTAACTGACTTGGATGAAGTACCCCGTCTTCGTTCTTCAGTTGCTGCTTCTGCCTTGGAATCTTCAAACATAAAATCTAAAAAATCCCAATCATCTTCCTCAGGCTGATTAAACAACTAACCATTACATGAGGCCTTAAGATGCTTTCGGTCCTCGTATGTCAACCCATCAACAAAACACTTTACCAGTTCCCACAGTTTGATTTGGTGATGTGGGCATTTTCTGATCATGTCTTTATATCTGGTAAAAGCTTCATGAAATAATTCGCCCGATAACTGTGAAAAGTTGCGAATTTCTAAACGGGCCTCGCTAGTCTTCGACTTTGAATACAACTCATTTAAAAACACCTATTTCATCTCAGCCCAATTTCTGATACTGTGCATCGATAGCGAATCAACCAGAGTTTTGCTTTATCTTTTAGAGAAAACTGGAATAATCGCAACCGGACTTCATCCTGATCAAATGTACCATCACCAATAGACCCGCAAATGGCCGAAAAATAGGTCAAGTGCGAATACGGGTCTTCCGAAGCCATCCCGTGGAAATGAGGAACGAAGTTAATGTAAGATGGCCGAGATTTGAAAGTTTACTGTCCCGACACTCGTTCCTGTGGGACCAACGGGGATGCTCCGTCCGAGATGGCCGGTCTGATCCGACTATAAACACCATGAACCGGGGCCATGTAATTCCTCCTAAGCCCCCCGGGGTTTCCCAAACCGCCCCGGTTAACCTGAATATTCCGAACTCTTTCGGGCCGTTCCGCCCGATTCACCCTCTCTCGACCCCTTCCGTTTCTGTTAACGGCTTCAGCCCGTCTTCGATTAACTGGCTCTTCTACCTCTTCATCCCAATTATCATCACCCACGTCTTCCGGCTCAATAGCCTCGTTCTCGGGCTCAACTGCCTGATTACCTCTAACCCATCGGTCTACCTCATTATCAATCTAAAAACCCTCATTTCCATTATTATTTTCCCCCTCGTCTTCATCTTCTGTCGGAATACTTGGTTGAACATCATCGATATTTATCCGAACTCAGCAGTTGGGGTTATTATTTGGAACTGATGGTCCGGCTTGGTTAAAGTTGAGGTTTAGATTTCAATATAGGTTTCGGTTTCGGGTTCTGGAAGCACGAGCTGAGTGATTTTGGTCATTTTGGTTATTGAAGTTTGGTGGGTCAGGTATGTTGTTTGGGTGAAACGCGTTATTTTGTGGGAGTGGTTCTTGGTTTTGGTTATTGTTCTGGTTCTGGTTTTCGTTTTGGTTTTGGTTATGGTCTTCCATCTCTGAATTTATGTTTATTACTCGGTTCTACCGAGCTAACCTCTCGATTTCAGGCTCGTAAATTAACGGAGACTGTCGGCCCGAATGGCGGGTGTGCATAAACCTGTAATCTGCACAACTAACACAACCCGCATAAAATACAGAAAAATAAAATTTAAACTAAAATTGAAAATTAAAAACTAAATTTTAACTAAAATAAACACAGGAAATCAATTAACACGAAAAACAGTAAGCGCACTAACTCCCCGGCAACGGCGCCATTTTGATGACCGTCGTTTGAGTCAATCAAAAACCTAATTAAACTACCTAGATAGGATAAGTAAGGTATCGTATCCACCAGGAGTATGTGGTCAATGTGAATCGTGTACAGATTTAATAATATGAAGTAACTAGTGTTTAGTGCTGATCAGACAAGCAATTGAATGAATTTAGAGAACTAAGCAACGAGCAAGTAAACGAGTTTTAAGAAGTTAACAAAGCAAATCACACCCGGGAATTCAAGTAAGCAACCTACAGTTATCTCATGAAACCTAACAGATTAATTAGTAACAATTAACTAAAGACTGATCAATCAGACAAAACCTTAGACATCAACAATCACTTTACACACGGCACTGGTTATCAAATAGTCCTTGCCAGTGTGACTCAGTTAAGGGCAATCGAATGTTTTATCGTATTCAGTCTAACCAAACAGTCATATGATTAATTATCTAGCAACTGGTAACAGATCGTTCAGACCAATGTAAACGTAAACCGACCGAACACTCAAAAATACCAAACATCAATAATCATATATCAATCATTAATAATAACACAATAATATTCTTAGTCACATGAGAAAAACTGTAAAGATTATAAACTATACATCCCGTGTGCGATTCTAGGAGATTAGCCGAGCCTTGACATCATTGGATCTTCAATACAGATGATATGAATCTTATGTAAGGTCTTGGCACAAGCTATGGTGGTGAAAATTGCCTTTTGTAGCTGCTGGAATCGCCTCTTGGTCGTCAAAACAGAGTTATGGTTGTTTATGATGAAGAATAAGATATAAACCTAATTTTCTCTTTAGCACCCTTCATCGTGATACGCAATGGGGTCTTCACTGGTCCATCGCGTATCGCATGGACCAAAAGTCAACACAATTTTACATCCCATCGCAATACGCGATGGGTCCTTAGCAAGCCCATCACGAATCGCGATGGGTCTTGTTACCAGCAATCTTCAATAATATTCCTTGTTTCACGTGCTGGACATCCCGGGTCTTCATACCATGTCACAACAGGTCTAAATTGAGTACTTTAGCAACTGTGACCTGAAAACCAATAATACATGTATGAAGTTTCAAAATTTCTAGAATAAACGATTAAAACTAAATAATAAACAAACTAAAACATATACAAATTAACCGACCATCACAAGGGAAGACTAAAAATGCATGAACATCGTCTTCATACTCGGCCATCTGCAATTCATACCCGAATTAGTCAAAATTCGATAAAAATTTTCAATGTGCTGGAACAGAGAGCAAAGCACTGCGACGTGCTTTCAAAAGCACGGTACCGTGCTGTTGCTGCTGTTCAGTTCCTTTTGACTTTGACATTTGGTTGACCACGAGTCGTGTTGTTTAATGCACAAATCGTGTTTTTAATACTAATTTCTACTCTTAATCAAACTCGAACCTTCGTTTCTAACCGGTTATAACAATTGGGTTTATTAGTTTGTTTGGATATTCGTATCAAGATCCAAAACCCGAATTGTTCCTTTCAATTAAACCTTAACAATCAAATATTCAACAATCTATTCATCCTATACTAATAGAATAACCCATATCATTTTTGGGTTTAGACCCGATTTGATCAATTTGAGAGTTTTTAGGGTTGAACTAAACCTAGAATGATGAATTTGAACAATATAATCGTTAAATTAACATACATTTGGTTCAAAATTGAAGATTTGATGAAGAAATTAGTGTAATAGGGGTTGGTCGGCGGTTTATCTTTCAAAAACGAAGTGGGTGTTAGGGTTGATGGTTGGGAAAAATTATTTTAATAATTATAAAATCGTAACTGTACTGGGGTTAAGTGCACAGCGCCGTGCTTTTGGAAGCCGGGTACCGTGCTGCATGATGCAGACAATTTTTCTTTGATTTTGTTCATTTGTAGAGTTGGTTCGTTTTTTAACTGGTTTTCTTTGCTGGTTAGTTTAAGATAGTAATTAAAAGTCCTAAATTTCATAAAGCATAAAACATAAAGACATAATTAACTGGTTTTTCTTTGATGCAGACAGTTTTTCTTTGATTTTGTTCATTTGTAGAGTTGGTTCGTTTTTTAACTGGTTTTCTTTGCTGGTTAGTTTAAGATAGTAATTAAAAGTCCTAAATTTCATAAAACATAAAACATAAAGACATAATTAAACATAGTAGAAATGAAAAGTACAACAATAATCTTCGATCCTAACACATAACACTAGCGGGAGCAACTTCAACGTGAAACAAAGTCGGGACTTCAACGACCACCATTCCCGAACAAGTCTTGAATGTGTGGTGGTGCTGGTTTGGATTCCAAGAGCTCGGAAAGCTTTTTGTCGAGCTTTACGATTTCTCGGTTGAGAAAGTTGAGATTGGAAGTCACATATTTGTGGTGGCCATCCACAACATGGAAGTTTTTGAACCTAAGTAGTTCGACTTTGTTAGTTAACTGCTCGACTACGCGAGCTTCGGTTTGAATGTTGCTTTCAACTTGGTCCCTCATGATGCATTGTAGCCTCATGACCACCTTCTCAAGATTTGAGGAAGATTCATGTTGATTACCTTTCCTCACTGGCCTCCATTCAACCTTCTTGCTTTCCATTTCAGTAATGTTGGGTTTGGTGTGAATGGAATAATGAGTTTATGCATGCATTATATAGAGTCTAGAAAGTCGAACACTGCCCCGTGCTTTTGGAAGCACAGCCCCGTGCTGATAGAGGAATAAATGTTTCTGAGTCAGAGAATTGTACAGAGTCAGCGCGTATCATGCCGAAGATTCTAGGGTGACCACGTCCTCGTGCTTTTTGTCACTGCTAATTTTCTTTTATTTTTTAGCAAAATGCAAGAGCTGGAATTCTTTGAATGATGTTTAGTATGATATTTTAGAAGTTTAGTCATCCTAGAAATTACTTTTTATTAAAATTAAAAGGTCCTAGAACAAATACGGGATAAGTCCGGTTTTCCTAAAAAAAATAAGAACATATTCGGGTTAAGCCCGAAGTTCCTAGCACATTGTGCGTAATGCACTTGCTTACACATAAGAGCAGAAATGTAAGCTTCCTAGATGTCCCCGAAAGGCTCTCCTCCTCCGAATGGTCCTGGTGGGGGAAAGTACGTGAAACCGAGAACTTGAAACTGGAGTTGTTCATTGACGTTTCGAAGTTCCAATTTCATGTTTTCCACTGATTCGGTGAGTTGAACGAGGCGCATTTCAGAAAGGAGATTCATTTCGGTGAGTTCCTTGACAAATTCTTGAAGTTTCAAAGAAGCTCGGTTTTGAAAACGTGGCGGGCATCGTTTCTCGGTTGTCGAGGAACGGGAAATGCTTCGCGCCTTTCAGTCGGCATGTCGGATTTTCAGAGAGGAGTGTTTTGGTTTTGGTTGGTGCATGGAATGCAATGGCAAGAGGTGCCTTTTATAGCCAACCAGATACCTGAACACGGCCACATGCTTTTGGAAGCACGGTCGTGTTTTGGTTTTTGCTCTGATAATTCTGTTACAAGCCAGTCTGACTGAGATTTTTGCAGCGAAGATTCCGGTCCACAATTTTGGCACGGGACCGTGCTTTTGGAAGCACGCCCCCATATTTTTGTAGTTTTAATATATATTTTTTTTCAATTCACGTATTTACAAGGCCTAGTTTTGTGAAGGTCTTGGCCAGACCTTGTTTCCTTAATTTCCTATTCAGTGAGTCGGAGGGTTACTACCTCCAAAATTTCTTCAAATGGTCCATCGATATATGGTTTTACCCGATGCCCATTTACTTTAAACTTTTGGCCATTTGAACTTGAAATCTCGACTGTCCCATAATCAAAGACTTATTCAACTATGTATGGGCCTGTCCATTGTGATTTCTATTTTCCTGGGAAAAGACGTCAACGTGTGTTGTATGGCAGTACACGATCACCAACTTGGAATTTCTTGTTTCCTTTTAAATGGGCGTCGTGCAAGCGTTTAGTCTTTTCTTTGTAAGACCAGGAATTTTCAAAGGCTAGCATTCTTAGTTCCTCGAGCTCGTGAATTTGATCTTCCCGGTTCAGGCCGACGGACGTTGTTCATCGAGCTCGTGAATTTCTTGTTTCCTTTTAACAATTAACAGATCTCGGATCTGTGGTAACCGATTAATACATTAACTATAGATCTAGATCATAATTAACTTTGATTCAGTGTTATATGTGTGTATATATTATCAGTATGTATATAATAGTGATGTTATAATGTTAGGATGAAAATCGAGAGAGGATTTGGACAGGGTTTCATTAATTAACTCTTCAAAACTTAAATTAAGCGTGAACAGTGTTCACGTATAAATAGAAGACGAACCTAGTTCGTTAACATCCCCTAACGAACTAGAGTTCACTTCGTTACATACACTTAAATAACGAAACACCCCCTGATTCGTTAACATCCCCTAACGAATCAGGAGGGAATAAGTTTAAGTCTTAGTTCGCTAACATCCCCTATCGAACTAGACTTTACATTTAACGAACTAGACAATAATTTAACTAATTATTACATTAAATATGAAACGAAAACATTAACGTTAATTACAAAGACATAAGACGCAAAACCGTGCACTAACAGACACCCCCTCGTCTTGAGCTCTTCGTCTTTAAATTACTTGAAGCGCTTGGACAATCAGTCTCTAAAACTATGAATTCTATGCTCATGACATACACGAACAACTCGTTGGAATTGCATAGCCAGGTCGTAGTTTTCATGGCGCTCGAACAAAATCTGCTTCCTATAGAGCACGTCAATGTCTGTCTCTGATAAATTAACCAACCACATCGAGTCGATTATCTTGATGAGCTCAGTCTTCAGTCCTCTACCAAGAACAATGACGGCCTCGCTAGTATGATTGTCATAGTACTAGCAGTTGAACGATAGATACATATTTTGAGGCATCGTCTTCACAGGAACCTGCTTCATCGTCTTTGGCGGCTTCACCTTTAGGACAAGTTTCCTCCAGCCAGTCCTAGGATCAATCTCGTCAATACGTTTACGCCTAGGGACCTGAGGATTGAAGAACTTGAAGCCATGATTGACCTCGAAATGTAAGTGTTGGTGAAGCTATGGTGGCAGCTAAAGCAGCATTGACTGCCTCTTGTTGCTCTTGAAAGGCAGCATCACCAGCTCCACCATCACCATCATTACCATCATCATTGTTCCCACCTTCTCCCCCTTCACGCTCGGAATCCGAGTCATCATGGATCCAGCGTTCATTAGGAGGACATTCATAATTAGGATTAAGTAGTTCATAATTAGGATTAATTTAAAACTTTATATAAATTTTAAATTAAATAATTAAATGAATTAAATAGTGAATAAATCAAATTTTAACTTAAAAGCATTACAGAGAATTTTTTTTTATCTCGATAGTTGAATACCTTAAAATACGTTTCACTTTTACGAAACATAACTTAAAAACATTAAATAATTTGTAAAGTAAGAAGAATAAAATATTTTTGGTATTTTAAAAAAAATAAAGAATGTATTTACAAAGAAGCATCCGAACATAAAAATTGGACAATCTTTTTGTGTTTTTCTATGATTTATCAAAAGCAGTACATATTTTTGTGTTTTTGTTGAGTTTGAGGAGAGAATCATATTGACCAAAATGCCCTTCCATCACAGTTTTATATTTCAGCGATATTACAATTGGCGTTAAGTCGGTCATTGATATTGTTGTCCACTTAAATCTTATAACAAACCTTCGAGCATTTATGTGATATGATTTATGGTTCAATTAGCGCACAGAATATCAGAAACTATCAGCCCCTAATCTCGGTTCAAGCTTAATTTGATTTTTGTCAAATCACCCCAATTTGACTTAAACCATTATAGTGTTGATCAAAAATTTTGATACCAATTGTGAAATTTTGAGCAATGCATCAAGTTTCCTTTACTGTGAGTGAGTATGCACGAGTCCATCTGTCGGCTTACATACATTGTATCCCCTCGGGTCCGTTTCTTATTAGTATTGAGACGCACGCAAGGGAGGAACAATTGTATGACTAACAGCGGATTTTGATCAAGTCAGTAATTTAGATTGTACGGAGTACAGCAGTGATCAAGTTTAATGAATTTAGGTTTGCTCTAAAAAGCGAGTGAAATATTCATGCTTATGAATACCCAGATGATTAAGCCGCATAAAGACTCACAGTGTCCAGAATCCTAACGCTTGTTATTTGCTTTATTATATTTTTGGATGAACAACAACTATAAGGCTTGAGTATGACCGGTTATTACATTTCTGCCATCTTCACCGAGACTTTTGCTAGAGACTAACACTTCTTTCAATTTGGCTTTTCTTTAAGTTTATATCACTTACTTTACTCTATCAGCTTGTTTAAGACCTATCAATGCACCAATGGTTAAACACTCAGCCTTTTAAGCTTATTTCTTTCTGGATTTGGGGTCAAATAATCAATGTACTATCATTTTCTCTTTTTGCTTCAAAAACTCAAAATTTTGAGGAGCATAAAACAAAATAATTTTAATTTCCCCAGTTAATTTAAGTTTATAAATTAATGGCTATCCTATCCATCTACAAATAGAGAACATGACCAAAACATGCAAGCACGCTTCACAAACTTAAATAACTGACTAAATTTTCAGCTAAAACTAAAGTAGAAAGCTTAACAAACGCCCCAAGTACTATCCATTTGTCAGGTAAATGGCTAAACCAAAGATTTACAAGAAATTATCAGGACCAAATATATACAAGTATATGTCCTTCAAAATAGAAGCAAATGACATAATTTTCAGCGAGCATAAGCAAAAATCTTTTTGGTTTTTCTCTTTTTCAAACTAAGACACAATCTTTTTGTTTTTTCGGATTTTTCTTTACAAAACAAGAAAAATTCACATTCTTTTTGACTTTTTCAGAATTTTTTTTTTGTACAAACAGAAATCACAATCTTTTAGGTGTTTTCTAATTTTAACATGTTTTTTTTTTGTTTTCAAATATTAGAATAAAACAAGAGAGAAAAACAATAAAGAACATAATATTTTTGATTTTTCTATGTTTTCTAATGTTTTTGAGTTTTATCTATACAAACAAAAAACACAATATTTTTGTATTTTCTAGAAGTCACCCCCTAAAACCTAAAAACAGAAGAAAATTAAACTAGAACAATAAAACAAGTAAAGATAATTATCCTAACTTTAGGATCTCAGGAAGGGTTTTCAATCCATTTAAACCAAGCAAAAAGTTAAAACGTGTTTTATTAAACGCTTTGGTAAATAGATCGGTTTTTTGAAAATCAGTGTGCACTTTCTCAAGATCAATTAATTTCTTTTCATAACAATCCCGTATAAAATGATATCGAATTTCGATATGTTTTGTTTTAGACTGTTGTACGGGATTCTTGGTGATACTAGTAGCAGCAAAGTTATTAATCAAGATGGGAGTAGTAAGATACTTCAAACCTGGGAACAACAACTCGAGGCTACAACATACTCAGCTTCGGCGGTTGAAGTGGAGACCGTTGTCTGCTTCTTACACTGCCAGGAAACAAGCCAGCTTCCTTAGAATTGACATCCCGCTGTAGTAGACTTGAAATTGATCTTGCATCCTCCATAATCTGAGTCTGAGTAAGCAGTAAGATCAAAAGTATCATCTTTGGGGTACCATAACCCGATGTCAGGATTTCCCCGTAGATATTGCAGAATACGCTTGACCGCTGCCAGGTGAGTCACTCGGGGACTAGCTTGGTACCTAGCACATAAACAAACAGCAAACATTATGTCGGGTCGAGAAGCAGTTAAATACATTAAAGAACCAATCATGGCACGATAGAGGGTCGGATCAACGGTATCCTCCAATTCATCCGGTGATAAATTGTGACCCACGGGAAGAGGAGTAGAAGGGATTTTTCCGGCAGTAATCTTGAATCGGCCCTAGACATCGTTCACATATTTTGTCTGATGAATGAAGATTCCCTTCGCAGACTGATAAACCTGCAACCCTAAAAAGAAATTCATCTCTCCCATCGAACTTCAACCTAAATCTGAACGAGCAGAAGATCATCGCCAATATTTTTAAAAAATAAAGTGAAGTCAACAGTTCCACGTTTGAAGCCGTTATCCGTCAGATGGTCGGCGAGCTTACCATACCAAGCTCTCGGGGCTTGATGTAGACCATATAATGCCTTGTTTAATCAGTAAACACGGTCAGGATAATCAAGATCTTCAAATCCTAAAGGCTGTAAAACAAACACTTCCTCGTGAAGTTCACCATTGAGAAAAGCACTCTTAACATCCATTTGATACACTTTGATATTCTTGTAAGCAGCATATGCCAGGAAGATTCGAATCGACTCTAATCTTGCAACTGGAGCATACACCTCAGTGTAATCAATACCCTCTTGCTGATGAAAACCATTCACCACTAGACGTGCTTTGTTTCTCACAATTACTCCACGATTATCTTTCTTACACTTATATACCCACTTAGTCGGAATTGCCTTCTTGACTCTAGCAGGTTTGTCAATAAGATCCCAAACACCTAAACATGCAAATTGTTGTAATTCTTCTTGCATAGCTTCTATCCAAGAAGGATCTTGCAAAGCTACACGAGAAGTTGTAGGCTCAACTTGAGATAGAAAACAAGTAAATTTAGCAACAGTTGCAATTTCAGATGCGTGTAAGTCAGCATGAGCACATAGAGCATTATTGTCACTTGAAGAGGAAACTTGATGTCGTGTCTGAACCCCTACATCAAGGTCTCCAATAATGTTTTCTTGTGGATAGTAATTATGAATCCTGAGAGTAGGATTTTCAGAAACAGCAACATTTTCAAATAAATTAGTGTAATGTTCACCCAATTCAGGAGATGAAACATCACTATCAAGTGCAATAACTTGATCCACAACAGTATTATCATCAGATGAAGTAGATGCATTATCATCATGAACAGGAGATTCATTATCAGGTTCTTCAATTGGAGCAGCAATTGGAGCTTCAACATCATTTGAACTTGCGAACCTTGGAATTTCCAAATGTTCTTCAAAATAAGCACTAACTCAATCTTCATATGGATGATCGGTTGATGGAGTGAATGAATTAAATAAGCTATCATAGTCAAACATCCAGTCGGGACCTTTCCCTTGTGGAGGAGTAGTGTACTTTTGACAATCAACATGGTACCACTCTTCAACACAACCAGATGTAAAATTAAAAACTCGTTTCTTAGGTGACGCATACCCCAAGAAATACCCTTCAATGGCTTTTTCTTCAAACTTACCCACATCCTTTTTCAGCATAGTACAGGGACACCCAAAAGGTTCTAGGTACTTTAAGTTAGGCTTACGATTATTCAATCAAGGTTCTATTATTTCGTTCAGCAACGCCATTTTGTTGAGGTACATATGGTGCACTATATTCACGGCGAGTTCCCTTTTGAATACAAAAGAAATCCAATATAGTGTTTTTGAATTCAGTTCCATTATCACTCCTAATTCTCCTCACCTTTTGATTGTACAGTGATTCGATTTTAGTGATAAGGTTTTGTACCAAAACAGGCGTTTGATCTTTAGAACTCATAAATAAGACCCATGAATATCTCGAATAATCATCAGTCACAACTAGGCAATACCAGTCTCCATAAATACTCGCACGATTCACTAGACCGAACAAATCCATATGAAGTCTTTCAAGTGGAGTATCAATGGAATTCAACAATTTAGATGGGTGCGATTTCTTCTTCTGTTTGCCCTTTTTGCAAGCAACACAGTGATCAGATAACTTAAAATTTTTCAACGACACCCCCTCTACCAAATCGTTTGCCGTTAAATAATTCATCTTTCGAACATGTATGTGACCCATTCTTCGATGACAAAGTATGGAGTCTTTCTCGGTTGCTTTCGAGAAAAAACACGTTTCGATCGATGTAGATACTTTAGAATTCATATTCAAGACATAAATATCATTTGATCAAGGTGATCGCATGACAACCATGTCCTCGGGAATCACATAACTCTGTTTCAGAATCAGACACTCTTTATCTGTAAATACTGTAGTGTATTTCTTATCACAGATTTGCGATACACTCAATAAATTATGATCCACTTTATCACAATATTTAACTTTCTCAAATGTAATCTTCCCATTCAAAACATCACCTTCCTGTGTAATCATACCCCCAGAATTCCCAGCAAACGCCACATAACCCCCTTGAATATTTCTCACGTTTGATAAGAGATTGAGATTTCGAGTAATATGACGAGAACATCCACTATCCATGATCCAGTTTTCACCAGAAATGGTCTTGGATGAACCCTACACACCAAAGATAATGATTAGTTCAAAAAGGCAGCCCATGCCTCAGTCTTGGGCACCTTTTGGTTTTCTTGAGAAAAGTTACCTTAGTTGCATTCAATTGTTATTCAGCAACTTGAGAATAAGTTACAGGTTTATTCGACTTTCGTCTTAGATACGCAGCTTGAACCACATTTGAATTAACATTTTTGCATAGTGGTTCAGTAGGAATAAACTTAGGTTTAACTGAACCATGAGGTTCATTCACATGAACAACTTTTCGAGGATGTATATTCGAAAACATAATATGAGTATCATCAGCACACGACACTGGTCGTTTCAGAATCTCCTTTACCACTGGAACCGGTTTGGTATGGTCCTTGATAAAAGGATGAAGATTCTGATAGTTATTCTGGCCACAGTTTCTTACTACATGACCTTGTTGACCACAAAGAAAACAACTTCGCATATCAACATGATGATGTTGAGAATTTATTGGAGCATGTGACACAGATGATGACTGATGACTCACATTTTTAGTCATGCTTTTAGAAAAATCATCAGATAACTCAGATTTCTTTTTCAAGTAAAAAATCTAAATTAGAACAGTTCAAAAAACTTTTCAACGTATCTGTCCCAGTTGACTTCACAAAATTAATTTTCTTAGCATGTTTTAAAACCTGTTTTGCTTTTGTCAATGTGTCAGATGGAACTGATGTTTTCGCTTGAGCATATTGACGTTCGAGTTCACGAACTTTGGAGGTTTCATTGTAAAACACACTCTCAATTAGTTCAGGTTTAATGATACTTATTGGAATGTCTTTTTCAGTGAACATTGTGTCCATCCCCTTTAACTTAAACACACGAGCAGATGACGGCTTAAGTGCATTAGGGTTTATAAAACGCAACAAATCCTCATAAGAAATTTTGGGTTTTTCTGGTCTCTTAGCCTTCACTGGTTTGACAAACACATCTTGTCTCATCGTAGTTGTATGCGAACCATACACAGCCTCCTCAAATTCCTGAGGTTCACACAGTATGTGATTAGAACTTGGAATGTTCTTGTTCTTGTGTATAATTTCAGGTTCAAACACATCCTCAATGATAACTTTGTCAACATTTTCAACAAAAACTTTGTTGCTTTGAACATGAGGTTTCTGAGAAACAGATTGGGTTTTAACAGTTTCAGACTTACTTGGTTTAGAATTTTCTGAAATCACAGGCTCTTTAAGAATAACATCTTCTTCAGTTTGAACAAAAGGATTAATTTTATAGTCATTGTGAAATAGTGGTATTTCAACAAAACCAATACCCTTCTTTGAATCCTTTTGTTTTCCAGAAACTTCGATAATTTCATTCAACAGAAAAGATGAATTTCAAAATTTACCCAATTTGTTCTTTAACTCAAGAACCTCATTTTCAAGCTCGGTTACCTTTGACCGGTGTTTCAAAATTTCTTGAAACTTTTGATCATTAATTGTCATTTTCACAGATAACTCAGCTTTAAGATCATGATTGCTTATAGTTAAAGCCTCAATTTTCTCTCTTGAATTCATTTGAGAAGTCAAGGATTGCTTATAAGTATCTTTTAAGAACACAATATCTTTTAGCAAATTATCATTTTGTAGTTTTAATGAATCAATTTTAGATTTATTATAATCACAATCAATACATGACACCTTAGAAGTAGATTTACTAACCTCATTTTGCTTGGCCGTACAAGCAGATGTGGAAGAATCACTGATTTTCGCCATACAAGCAAAATTGATTGAAAGATCTTTACTTGACTCATCAGACTCAGATCCAGAATCATTATCAGAAGAGATCTCACTTCCACTATCCTCTTGAACATTTTCAGTAAGTCCAATCATTGCCAGATTTGCTTGAGTATCATTACAAAGTAGTCGTTGTGACCAATCGTCTCCATTAGCTAATATTGCTTGTGACCCGGAACTTGATGGTTTCTTTTCAGTATCATTACCTCGTGGTGTTGACGAGTTTGAATTTTGACCACGAGGACCAGCATACTCCTTTTTCGGTTTGTCACACTCTTTTGCAAAATGACCGAATTCTTGACAATTGTAACATTTCACTTTCAACTTGTCAAATCCCAACTTTTTGTTTATAGCGGGAAGATCTTTTCCGGTTCTTTGCATGAATCTTTTCACCTTTCTAACAATCATTGCCATGTTCCATTTTAAATCCATGATTTCCAAGTCATCTGGATCAATCTGATCATAGTCTTCATCAGTTAAATCACTAGTGGCAATTTTGCTACTAACCAGATTTTCATACGAAGTCATGAAAGCAGATAGAAAAGCAAATTTTGTTCAGCTTCTTTCATGTTGACATTTGAAGATGCTGAGTAGTGAGTTGTATTGGGTGAACTTCCCGAAACTCCAGTTGATCCAGAAATAACAGAAGATCCAGTACTTCCAGCTGTATAAAAACAGGCTCGTGGATCACTATATAATGTAGTTGCATTCTCACTTGCAGCTTGAGTAAGAAAAGCAGTCAGTGGAGAGATGGTTGAACTAAGAGGCATACTACCACAATAGAAAGAAGGATCTTGACTTTCTTTTGAAGATTTCTGACACTTAAGATCATATTCTCTGGCTTCAATCTTCTGTAAGAATTCAATTGTAGTCAAATCTTCATTCAAGAAATAATTGCTTTCCTTAAGAACCATTAAGAATGTGGAATAAGAACTTGGAAGTACACTCTTAATAGTGTCAATTTTATCCCTCTCAGAGACATCTAATTTCATCTTGTCCGTCTCAGCAATCAAGTGATTGAATCTCGTTGTCATTTCTTCAACCGTCTCACCTTTCAATAAATTAAAGTTTCTGAATTGAAACTTAAGCATCACCTTTTTTCTTTCAGTCGTGTTACCCATACTTCTCATTCGAATATGTTGAAACAAAGAAGCACATATTTTTATGCTACCCACTTGGTGAAAAATATTCTCAGGCAAAGCCATGGTTAGAGTAGAATAGGCTTTTGTCTCTATCTCTAATGCTTTCTTTTCTTCAACTGAGTATTGTGAGATAGCTTTTGGTGTAAAACCAATAGTCTCATCTCCAATCATAGGAACGGTATAGACTTCATCTAAACAGTATGAACAATCAGGATGAACTGATCCTAAATGAGCACGAAACCTACGTTCCCACTTGGCAAAGTCACTAAACTTCATCAACCTTGGACATTTCGAATTTGAACCTATCTCGGTATCAAGTTGCAACATTTGTTGCATCAATATGTTTTGAGACGCCAATGCATACATACCGGCCATCTTTGACAAGTTTCAAAATTCAAGGGTGTAACGAATCAAACAACGAATAAGGTTAACGAATTGTAAACAGTTGTAGCGAACTGTGAACAGTAGAATAACGAATCAAATCTTAACATAGTTAAGATTGATCAGACAACGAATCACAATTGAGTTTAACGAATCAACCAACGAATCAAAAAGTTAAGGAATCAGAAAGTCAAACTAACGAATTGACTAACGAACTGGCCAACGAATTAGCAATCAAACTGATAAGAAAAACTTAACGAATTAGAGAGTATTCAGTAGCGAATCACTAAGAAAGACTTAGCGAAATAGATAACAAACCAGCTACAGTTGATTAGCGAATCAACTATAACGAATCAGGTTGTTACAACCGTTTGTAACAAACTTTGACACCTTATGCCACGTGGCAAAGGTTGTTATAACACAAATCCCAAAGTGGACGCGTGTCACACGAATCAGTTAATCCAATTAATGAATCAGATAACACGAACTAACAAATGACACGAACTGACTAGCGAATCACTTGAAAATTATGACGAATCTACTAATTTAGATAACGAATCAAGATGAATAATATTACGAATCATCAGAAAGATGATAGCAAACCATATTCATCTTCAAATCTTCAAATCTTCAAAGAGAATTTCCAGAAATCTGGAAATGATGAACACCAACCCAGATTCTAAAATCTGTAATACCAACTCGATTCTTAACCAAAATCCACAAATGACCTATCAAAATACTTGTAACACAATCGCGAAACCAATACGCTAATCCTTGATTACTAGTCCAATTTTACCAAAACATGAACCCTGTTTCGGCCTTAAACCAAAACTAACACCAAATCCATTCAAAACCAGACCAAAATTCAATTCCTATTCACAAAACCATTCCAATACTTTAACCAACTCGGATTCAATCTAATTCGTCCATAATTCAATCAATTCAACTTAAAATTGATTCAAATTCACTCAAACAGAATACTAACAATATCAAAAACTAATTAAACACCAAATCAAGTGTAATTGAGCTCCAACGGCTCTGATACCACTTGTTGGGACCCGGATAGTTATCAATCTAATAACAATTAACTGATCTCGGATCTGTGTTAACCGATTAATACATTAACTATAGATCTAGCTCATAATTAACTTTGATTCAGTGTTATATGTGTGTATATATTATCAGTATGTATATAAGAGTGATGTTATAATGTTAGGATGAAGATCGAGAGAGGATTTGGACAGGGTTTCATTAATTAACTCTCCAAAACTTAAATTAAGCGTGAACAGTGTTCACGTATAAATAGAAGACGAACCTAGTTCGTTAACATACCATAACGAATTAGAGTTCACTTCGTTACATACACTTAAATAACGAAACACCCCCTGATTTGTTAACATCCCCTAATTAATCAGGAGGGAATAAGTTTAAGTCTTAGTTCGCTAACATCCCCTAGCGAACTAGACTTTAAATTTAACGAACTAGACAATAATTAAACTAATTATTACATTAAATATAAAACGAAAACATTAACGTTAATTATAAAGACTCAAGACGCAAAACCGTGCACTAACAGACACCCCCTCGTCTTGAGGTCTTCGTCTTTAAATTACTTGAAGCGCTTGGACTGCAAGTCTCTGCAACTATGAATTCCATGCTCATGACATACACGAACAACTCGTTGGAATTGCATAGCCAGGTCGTAGTCTTCATGGCGCTCGAACAAAATCTGCTTCCTGTGGAGCACGTCATTGCCTGTCTCTGATAAATTAACTAACCACATCGGGTCGATTATCTTGATGAGCTCAGTCATCAGTCCTCTACCAAGAACAATGACGGCCTCGCCAGTACGATTGTCATTGTACCAGCGGTTGAACGATAGATACATATTTTGAGGCATCGTCTTCACAGGAACCTGCTTCATCGTCTTTGGCGGCTTCACCTTTAGGACAAGTTTCCTCCAGCTAGTCCTAGGATCAACTCGTCAATACTTTTACGCCTAGGGATCTGAGGCTTGAAGAACTTGAAGCCATGATTGATCTCGAACAGTAAGTGTTGGTGAAACCACTCAGCTGTTCGGTAAGCCCCACGATTGATAAATGGACGTCTCGTGAGGGTACGAACCTCCCAACGCAGTAAAGTAAGAACGTCCTTCATCCTTTCGTAGTACTGGACCCCCTTCTCCCACTTAACTATACATACCTTAAGCTCAGAATCATAGAGCCATGAAACAATATCACCATGTACCTTGGAAACAGTCTTGAAGGAGATTACTTGGTTTTCTTTAACCCATGCAGCAGCAGTGTTTTTACGTTCTTGATCAACGTATCGATACGCATTGATGATTTTACCCACTTTCTGACGTTTGAACCATCTTGCAATATCATCATCAATTATGACTTCAAGTGACTAAACTGTCTGCTTACACTTCAACACCTTTTCCAATTCATCTTCTGCCACTTTAACTGTCTGTTCATCAAATACCGGAGCACCTTGATCAACATTAGTGTGTTGAAACAAGTTTGGATACTCCTCAGCAGTTACATCTTCCATATCAACATCCTCATCTTCATAAATAAAGTCCTTATTCATCTGAATTGACGGATCATCTGATATACCTTCCTCATTCACCACTTCGACATCAGGCTCAGTCTCTAAAGCAGTCAACTGATCGTCATTCAGCCCAAGCAATATAGAAATCTGCTCCCGTGTCAGAGACCTATCCACAAACTCACCAACCTCTATCTCATATCTATTCACCACACTCCTAACCATCCCCGATCCATCCAAAAATATCACATTGTTAGCTGCAATCATTTCAATAGGCTTACCAGCAGTTGGATCCTGATATATAATAATCTGTTTACCCGAGTCTTCACCGCCACTTGTACCAACACCAGAAGATGAACCGTGCGATTGTTAAGGCTCACCTCCCGCACCAGACTCGTCAGGATCTTGGTCATCATCTTTGAGTTTCTTAAGGGCATATTCTTTGTAAGTCAAGTGCAAGATCAATTCTTCTTGTTCCTTCAGTTTCACCCCCTGAGACTCAACAATCGCCCGCAACGCTTTAGTCTCCTTCTGACAAAAAGAGATATAGCTCATCATCCGTCTTTGATTCTCCATGAGGCGTTCTTGATTTTGACGGTCAGCTGCCATTTGATTTTCATAAAGGTGGAGAAGATTCAACAACATCTCAGTCTGATGGTTTGGTGGCAAGTTGTATAGTGATGGATGAACAGGTTGAATCGGTCCCTGAGGCCGAGTGATTCTTATAAACGAGACATCACTTAGAGGAGGAGGAGTAGGAGGACGAGGAGGAGGCCTCATTGATGGTGTTGAAGGGACAGTAGATAATGTAGCAGGAGTCCTTGGAATCTCAAATAACGCCATTTGAGGGATTAAACCAAGCCTTTCATGTGACACCATCATCGTTGTCAATGTAAGCATCGGAGGGCAAGTAGTTGGCGGCACTGCCGAACGTTGAGGCGTTGATTGACGTGGTGGTGGAACACCAATAATTACCCCAGCCCCCGCTGAGACACGTCTTTTCTTTGATGGCTCACCAGTTGCCACCGCTTTCCCTTTCCTTTTCCTTTCTTGTTGAGCTGCAATGGTGGCAGCTAAAGCAACATTGACTGCCTCTTCTTGCTCTTGAAAGGCAGCATCACCAGCTCCACCATCACCATCATCATTTTTCCCACCTTCTCCGCCTTCACGCTCGGAATCCGAGTCATCATGGATCCAACGTTCATTAGGAGGACATTCATAATTAGGATTAAGTAGTTCATAATTAGGATTAATTTAAAACTTTATTTAAAATTTAAATTAAATAATTAAATGAATTAAATAGTGAATAAATCAAATTTTAACTTAAAAGCATTACCGAGAATTTTTTTTTATCTCGATAAATGAATACCTTAAAATACGTTTCACTTTTACGAAACATAACTTAAAAACATTAATAATTTGTAAAGTAAGAAGAATAAAATATTTTTGGTATTTTAAAAAAAAAATAAAGAATGTATTTACAAAGAAGCATCCGAACATAAAAATTGGACAATCTTTTTGTGTTTTTCTATGATTTATCAAAAGCAGTACATATTTTTGTGTTTTTGTTGAGTTTGAGGAGAGAATCATATTGACCAAAATGCCCTTCCATCACAGTTTTATATTTCAGCGATATTACAACTGGCGTTAAGTCGGTCATTGATATTGTTGTCCACTTAAATCTTATAACAAACCTTCGAGCATTTATGTGATATGATTTATGGTTCAATTAGCGCACAGAATATCAGAAACTATCAGCCCCTAATCTCGGTTCAAGCTTAATTTGATTTTTGCCAAATCACCCCAATTTGACTTAAACCATTATAGTGTTGATCAAAAATTTTGATACCAATTGTGAAATTTTGAGCAATGCATCAAGTTTCCTTTACTGTGAGTGAGTATGCACGAGTCCATCTGTCGGCTTACATACATTGTATCCCCTGGGGTCCGTTTCTTATTAGTATTGAGACGCACGCAAGGGAGGAACAATTGTATGACTAACAGCGGATTTTGATCAAGTCAGTAATTTAGATTGTACGGAGTACAGCAGTGATCAAGTTTAATGAATTTGGGTTTGCTCTAGAAAGCGAGTGAAATATTCATGCTTATGAATACCCAGATGATTAAGCCGCATAAAGACTCACAGTGTCCAGAATCCTAACGCTTGTTATTTGCTTTATTATATTTTTGGATGAACAACAACTATAAGGCTTAAGTATGACCGGTTATTACATTTCTGCCATCTTCACCGAGACTTTTGCTAGAGACTAACACCTCTTTCAATTTGGCTTTTCTTTAAATTTATATCACTTACTTTACTCTATCAGCTTGTTTAAGACCTATCAATGCACCAATGGTTAAGCACTCAGTCTTTTAAGCTTATTTCTTTTTGGATTTGGGGTCAAATAATCAATGTACTATCATTTTCTCTTTTTGCTTCAAAAACTCTAAATTTTAAGGAGCATAAAACAAAATAATTTTAATTGTCCCAGTTAATTTAAGTTTATAAATTAATGGCTATCCTATCCATCTACAAATAGAGAACATGACCAAAACATGCAAGCACGCTTCACAAACTTAAATAACTGACTAAATTTTCAGCTAAAACTAAAGTAGAAAGCTTAACAAACGCCCCAAGTACTATCCATTTGTCAGGTAAATGGCTAACCCGAAGATTTACAAGAAATTATCAGGACCAAACATATACAAGTATATGTCCTTCAAAATAGAAGCAAATGACATAATTTTCAGCGAGCATAAGCAAAAATCTTTTTGGTTTTTCTCTTTTACAAACTAAAACACAATCTTTTTGTCTTTTCGTATTTTTCTTTTTAACTTTTTCAGATTTTTTTTTATTTTTTGTACAAACAGAAATCACAATCTTTTAGGTGTTTTATAATTTTAACATGTTTTTTGGGTTTTCAAATATTAGGTGTTTTCTAATATTAATATTTTTGATTTTTCTATGCTTCGATACCACTTGTTGGGACCCGGATATTTATCAATCTAATAACAATTAACAGATCTCGGATCTGTGTTAACCGATTAATACATTAACTATAGATCTAGCTCATAAATAACTTTGATTCAGTGTTATATGTGTGTATATATTATCAGTATGTATATAATAGTGATGTTATAATGTTAGGATGAAGATCGAGAGAGGATTTGGACAGGGTTTCATTAATTAACTCTCCAAAACTTAAATTAAGAGTGAACAGTGTTCACGTATAAATAGAAGACGAACCTAGTTCGTTAACATCCCATAACGAACTAGAGTTCACTGCGTTACATACACTTAAATAACGAAACACCCCCTGATTTGTTAACATCCCCTAACGAATCAGGAGGGAATAAGTTTAAGTCTTAGTTCGCTAACATCATCTAGCTTATCTGCCCAATTTTTGCGATTCATCCCTATGGTTCTTTCTAAGATCCTTTTGATTCCTCGATTCGAGACCTCTACCTGCCCACTAGTCTAAGGGTGATATGGCGTTGCCAGTCGGTGGTGAACTCCATATCGTGCTAACACTTTGTTATTAAAGCATTACAGAAGTTAGTACCTCTGTCACTAATTAGGGCTTTTGGAGTGCCGAATCATGAAAATAACTTTTTCAGAAATCGTACAACTATCCGAGCATCGTTAGTGGGAAGAGCTTGTGCTTCTACCCATTTAGATACGTAGTCGACTACTACAAGGATGCATTTATTTCCATACGAGTTAGGAAATGGGCCCATGAAATCTATTCCTCATACATTAAAGACTTCACAAATTTGAATACCTTTCTGAGCCATCTCATTTTTGGCTGAGATGTTCCCGGCTCTTTAACAAGCATCGCATGCTTGGATCAAAGTATATGTATCTTTGTATATGGTGGGCCAGAAGAATCCTGCATCAAATACCTTTCTGACCGTAGTGGCGGTAGCGTGGTGCCCACCAGTTGGTCCTTCATGGCATTGTTTGAGAATATCTAAGGCTTCCTTTCCTGCTACACACCTACGAATAACCTGATCGACACCTAACCTAAAAAAGTATGGATCTTCCCAGAAGTAGAACTTAATGTCGGAGAAGAATATCTTCCGCTGTTGATGAGTAAGCCCTTTTCTTAGGATTCTACAAGCTAGGTAATTTGCGAAGTCGGCATTCCAAGGACTTTTGTCTTTCTCCTCTATGACTGCTTGGATGTGCATAAGAATTTCATGTGGGAAATTATCGTTGATAATTTTCTTGTGAAGTTCTTCTGAAGCTGGGAATTCTAAACGTGAGAGGTGTTCTGCGGCGACATTCTCTGCTCCCTTTTTGTCTTTGACCTCTATGTCGAATTCTTGGAGTAGTAGGATCCATCGAATAAGTCTGGGTTTGGCATCTTGCTTATTTAAGAGGTAATGTATTGCGGCATGGTCGGTGTAAACTATGGTTTTGGAAAGAACGAGGTATGATCTAAACTTTTCAAAGGGAAAAACTACTGCAAGTAACTCTTTTTCTGTGGTGGTGTAGTTCTCTTGTGTATCATTAATAGTTTTACTGGCATAGTAAATTGGGTGAAAGTGTTTTTACTTGCGTTGTCCGAGTACGGCTCCAACTGCAAAGTCACTGGCATCGCACATAATCTCGAATGGAAGGTTCCAATCGGGTGTAGTCATGATTGGTGCGTTGACAGGTTTGTCTTTTAATATGTTGAATGATTCAACACATTCTTCAAAGAAGATAAAAGGTGTGTCTTTCTCCAGAAGTTTGGTCATAGGCCAAGCAATTTTGGAGTAGTCTTTTATGAAGCGGTGGTAGAAGCCTGCGTGACCTAGAAAACTTCTAATGGCTCTGACTGAAGTTGGGTGTGGAAGTATGGATATGGTTTCTATTTTGGCCCTATCAACTTCTAGTCCTGCTGTAACAACTCGGATTTTTGAATGTATTAAATTTGTTTAATTATTAATATACATTATATTTAAAATTTTTATTTATAATTATATCTTTCTTGTTTTGGCATTTTTAAAACCAAACTATAACCTTTTACCCAATAGTGTTTCCACCCTCAACCTCCAGGGACTAAAATGTAAATACTATATATATTATTATCTTATATTTCTGATCCAGAAACCTATGACCCGCACCCATTTACCCAAGACCCGTTTAGCAAACTTGAGCCTCAATTCTCGTCATATACATGGAAATCAAATCATAGGCTTGTTAATCTTGCCATAAACGATCTCACCGACATTCTAATTATGTTATATCAATCAATAATGATTCGTAATTCCTATTTAAATAAACCGATACGATCTCGTTTCTTATTATTCAAGCAAACAAATATTATAATTCAATTAAACCTAGGCATACGATCCTTGAAACATCGCCAATCAAACCCCTTTAGTCAATTGTATTATTGTAGCTGCTACTTCCCAGTCCGAACTGTCCCTTGGCCGTCGACATATCGATCGATTATCCACCTTTGAATCATCGTTAAAGGTAATGATTATATTCATAATATTCACCATTAATCAGTCTATCATAGCCCTAACATCAACTCGATTAGCATTAACGAATTTAACGAGATTGAATTATCTAGGGTTAGGGATGAAACTGACTTTGTATATTTACACTTATACGATATGTTCATTACGCAAACACCACACCAGCCCAGGTGGTTGGTGTTGCTGCTGCTTGGTCACGAGAACCAGCTGGGGTCGCGGGTTCGACCCTTCCCATCCCGATTTTTGGTTATTTATTTTTATTATTTATGTTTTAAATCCACGTATTAATATAATTGATAGTTAAGCAACATTTTCGTAAAACCGATGCTCTAAAATAACTTTTTCTGATCATTTGATCATGTGTTGCGATTATTGAGACTATATATCTTATATAAAGTAATTTTATTTTTACTAAATCAAAGGTTTTTTTGTTTATTTAAAATTTATAATTAAAATAAAATATACCTTATTATTATAAATGATTATTCGGTTAGGTATTTTATAAATCAAAGGTAATTTTTATAAAGATTTATATAAAAATAATAGATATAAGTACAAATATTTATAGACAATTATATTTTATACAATATTAATTTCTATGAAATCCTTTTTAATAATAGATTCTAAATAAATTATTTTATACCCTTAAAACCCGTCCGTAACTCGTTTCTTTATTAGTCTATTCATTGATACGTCGTTCCCTCGTTATTACACTTATTAGGATTGTCTTTACTCCGTCTCGAAGTGTGTGACGTTCATTATACCACCATCCTTATCGTCTACTTTCACTCTTGCATAATCGCTAAGGATAGTATTTCACTGCCATTTTTTACTTATTTTTAACCGTTTTGGGGACATATGCGTTCGTATATATTTTTATTATATAGTACTCAACCGCAACTGTTTATCCTTGTGTGTTTATCAGTTTGCCTAACTTGCTATTTGCTTACGTGCTTTGTTTGAATGCTACTTGCTTATTTCGGCAACCGATGTCCATTTTTATGACACGGTTTAGTCCTTTCTTGGTAACCAATGTCCATTTATATGGATTGGTTGAGCCCTTTCTTTATGGTTAGCTTTCTTTATAATTGTTTGATTGTTATGTGCTTTGGCTTATTTGTATATCTCACAGGAACAGTTCGCACTTTTACTTATTATTATATAGTGTCTTAAATCTGGTGATTTTACTCACTCAACCTTGTGTTGACAAAATTATTGTATTTTTAACGCATATGCATGTTATCTTGTGATGTGATTCTCAGCTTGTGTTTGAAGAAAACTTAGGTTGCATGCTAGAGAAGAAGATACAAGAATTAGAATATTGGATTTTGTTTTTATTTGATTAAATTTTAATTCATGTACTTTGGTTAATTTGATGTACTTGATAATTTAATTACATTTAATAGTTATTGTCACATTTAATATTGCATAATAGTACCTTGAGAGCTGTGGCAATCGGTTCACGCTCCGGCATTTCCGCCGTAGGTTGGGGTGTGACAGATTGGTATCAGAGCAGAAGGTTTAAGATAGGTCGTTAGAAATTGCCTTAGACATATGTTTAGGAGCCCTATACGTGCCTATATGTTCACCTTTATGTGTTCAAATTAAATTGTTTACAACTTCTTAGATGATATTATTTATTTATTGTCTATTGTATTGTTATGCACACACACACAAACTCCGAGGCTATGCCTCAACGTTCAAAGAAAACTTTTCAAAAATTAGATTGCTTTTATTTGCGGGAAATTCCTTAAGAATTCTCACCTGTTGTTTTCACTCGTTCACCTTAGGGCTAGGTTATGTGGCATGTCCCTATCACAAATGAAAAGGGGAGAGAAACTATGAGTTGGGCCCTGGCAAAAAGGTTCCAAGAACCAAAGGTAAGACGCTCTTCCTTACATGGGTGATAACCTGACCACAGTACTCGACCCTATGGACCCGAGCGAGACCCATAAATGCCATATGACCGACACCCTAAGCTGTCAACCGTAACCACGTTAGTGGTTGCATTCCTTATAATACTTTTAAACTGAATTCACGGTGATTCGTGGTTTAAATTCGGTAACCTTTCGATTATGGTTTTACGATATTTTAAGTGGTTAGTCGGTATTCCCGACTATCCATTTCTTAACTTGTTTTTGTATTTTTGTTGGAGTAATCAACATGGTGATTCACAAGATACTCCGACTACCCATATTTATTCCGATAGTTCGTTATTTAGTTTGGTAGGTTAAAACGCCATGTAACGCTCATTGGGCCGACAAACTTCATTGCATTGTTAATTCGTTAATTAGTTGGGACAATCAAATTGCCATGTAACGCTCATGGGCTGTCCAACTCAGTTGTTTTTCGTTAGTTCTTTGGGCCATTCAAATTGCCATAGAAAGCTCATGGGAGGCCAACACACAAGCTTTGTTTTGTTAATTTTTTGTTAATTTAACTCAATAAAATAAATTTTAGCTTTTAAACTGACCTCCTCTAATTATCACGCATTAAACTTTTACTACATCAACTCATTAATATCTACGCAATGTACCCCTTTACTTTCCAACCTTTTACATTTATTCCTCATGATGTCACATATTCTTAAAAGAAAAGTTATCATAAAACAACTAATCTTCTATTAATGATTTCTTCAACTTACCCTTCACCTTATAAATTCTTTACTTTTGGTCCTTATAGAATGTCTTCTCTAAGAAACCACCGTCATCCTCGACATCAATCGACTGATTCTCATCACCACCGTATAGCTGCTTGTATAGCCAAAGAGTTAACTGCTGCGATCCCTAGACTGGTGACCCAAATTCAAAACATCAACGCAACCAGTCGAACTTTTACCACCAACATCTCTGCTGGTAACGGCGAATCATCTACCACCACTCATCCTCACTAAAAGAAGCGTAAGAACATGACTGCAACCGATCCAACTCAACTGCGAGCCTCTTCCTTTTTTTCGAAAAAGAGACCTTACAAAGGAGTGCACCCCATCTGCAAGACTTGCAACCATCACCACATGATCAACATCAATTGTCGTCTTTGCACCAATTGTAACCGCTATGGCCATCTTGCTAATGCCTGTCGTCAAGTCCGTAGTGCAGTAGTGCACCAATTTCTCCACAACGATTTCAGGCGCCTATTTCTCGAAACACAATTATGCCAACTTCTCAACCCGGTGTTCCTAATACCCGTGCTTGCTACCATTGTGGAGACCTAAACCATCTCCGTAATTCATGTCCAGCTCAAACTATGACTGCACCCTACTACTTGACCCATGCTCAAACCCATCAACCTCATGTCCCTCAAGCTCCTCCCATCAATCAAGGTCAACCTTACTTAACCCAACACTACCAAACCTCAAAACCACAAGCTCAAGTTTACCAGACATATTTCCACCAAACAACTCTCTTGCAAACCATTCAAGCTCCAGTTTTCCAAGCAGTGCCGAATCAATCAACCTCAACTGCTCTAAATCCTGCAACTCCTCATGGTGCCTCAAGTTACGTCAATAAAGCTACTCAACGATATTGAAGACCTTTGTCGTTCCCTTTATCTATCTTACCTTATCTCGTCTTTTTCTTAATTATTGTAATGCCTCTTATGGCCATTTGAACTATTTATCTTTTATAATCTATCTTATGAATAAAGTTTCTTTTAAATAGATTGTTTATTTAAGCCTACTTCTATCTTATTTCTTTACCTTCACTATTTATAAGCTACTTTTATTAAATTTTAAATACTTATTTCTTTACGTTTGAAAGTCGTCTTAAAATTTCGTTGCTTTATTAAAATTCACTACAACTTTTGAATTGGTTTTATACATTGTTGATTTTCTAGTGTTATAAAATTAAATCTTTTGTTTTCTCAAAGTCATGTTTTTAATTAACCGTTTTGCAAATCCACACGATAGGACGAATTATGTGGACCATCCGACGATGAAAATAATTATGGTCCGGAACATAATTATCGTAGTCCTTGCATGGAAATCATGAAGCGTAAAGTTATGTGTCATAATATAGAATTGAGAGTAGTTGGGATAACGGTACAAATTTAGAAATGATAAGGACATGGTGGATACGCCGCTGGTACATCCTATATATAAGTTCCCTTATCGGATTAGTATTTGGAGCGTTATTTTAACTATTCAAAGTTCGGTGTTATGATAAATTTTTAAATTTTATTTAAAAAAAATAAAATTTCTTTTCCTTAAACTTTAGTGGTGTTTTTATAGTATTTTTTTAATTTCGGGACGAAATTCCCTAAAAAAGGGGAGACTGTAACAACTCGGATTTTTGAATGTATTA
This sequence comes from Bidens hawaiensis, assembly GCF_021521415.1. NCBI lineage: Eukaryota > Viridiplantae > Streptophyta > Magnoliopsida > Asterales > Asteraceae > Bidens > Bidens hawaiensis. The sequence goes on along the minus strand of NW_027493993.1, from coordinate 208,723 downwards.
ATACCCGACTAGGTTCGATGTTCGGGTTATCTTCTATTTCGTTATCAAGTTTAAATTTGTTTAATTATTAATATAGATCATATTTAAAATTTTTATTTATAATTATATCTTTCTTGTTTTGGCATTTTTAACTCAAACTATAACCTTTTACCCAATAGTGTTTCCACCCTCAACCTCCAGGAACTAAAATGTAAATACAGTATATATTATCATCTTATATTTCTTATCCAGAAACCCATGACCCGTACCCATTTACCCAAGACCCGTTTATTGACCCGTTTAGCAAACTTGAGCCTCAATTCTCATCATATACATGGAAATCAAATCATAGGCTTGTTAATCTTGCCATAAACGATCTCACCGACATTCTAATTATGTTATATCAATCAATAATGATTCGTAATTCCTATTTAAATAAACCGATATGATCTCGTTTCTTATTATTCAAGCAAACAAACATTATAATTCAATTAAACCTAGGCATATGATCCTTGAAACATCGTCAATCGAACCCCTTTAGTCAATTGTATTATTGTTGCTGCTACTTCCCAGTCCGAACTGTCCCTTGGCCGTCGACATATCGATCGATTATCCACCTTTGAATCATCGTTAAAGGTAATGATTATATTCATAATATTCGCCATTAATCAGTCTATCATAGCCCTAACATCAATTCGATTAACATTAACGGATTTAACGAGATTGAATATCTAGGGTTAGGGGTGAAACTGGCTTTGTATATTTACACTTATACGATCTGTACATTACGCAAACACCACACCAGCCCAGGTGGCTGGTGTTACTGTTGCTTGGTCACGAGAACCGGCTGGGATCGCGGGTTCGACCCTTCCCAGCCCGGTTTTTGGTTATTTATTTTAATTATTTATGTTTTAAATCCGCGTATTAATATAATTAATAGTTAAGCACCATTTTCGTAAAACTGATGCTCTAAAATAACTTTTTCTGATCTTTTGATCATGTGTTGCGATTATTGAGACTATATATATATATTTATATATATATATATATATATATATATATGTTATATAAAGTAATTTTTTTTCCAAATCAAAGAATTTTTTGTTTATTTAAAATTTATAATTAAAATAAAATATACCTTATTATTATAAATTATTATTTGGTTAGGTATTTTGTAAATCAAAGGTAATTTTTATAAAGATTTATATAAGATTTAATAGTATAAGTACAAATATTAATAGACAATTATATTTTATACAATATTAATTTCTATGAAATCCTTTTTAATAATAGGTTCTAAATAAATTATTTTATACCCTTAAAACCCGTCCGTAACTCGTTTCTTTATTAGTCTATTCATTGATACGTCGTTTCCCTCGTTATTACATTTGTTAGGATTGTCTTTACTCCGTCTCGAATAGTGTGACGTTCATTATACCATCATCCTTATCGTCTACTTTCACTCTTGCTTAATCGCTAAGGTGAGTATTTCACTCCCCTTTTTTTACTTATTTTTAACCGTTTTGGGGACATATGCGTTAGTATATATTTTTATTATATAGTACTCAACCTCAACTGTTTATCCTTGTGTGTTTATCAGTTTGCCTAACTTGCTATTTGCATACTTGCTTTGCTTGAATGCTACTTGCTTATTTCGGCAACCGATGTCCATTTTTATGGCACGGTTTAATCCTTGCTTGGTAACCAATGTCCATTTATATGGATTGGTTGAACCATTTCTTTATGGTTAGCTTTCTTTATAATTGTTTGACTGTTATGTGCTATGGCTTATCTGTATATCTCACAGGAACAGTTTGCACTTTTACTTATTATTATATAGTGTCTCAAATCTGGTGATTTTACTCACTCAACCTTGTGTTGACAAAATTATTGTATTTTTAACGCATATGCAGGTTATCTTGTGATGTGATTCTCAGCTTGTATTTGAAGAAAACTTAGGTTGCATGCTAGAGAAGAAGATACAAGAATTAGAATATTGGATTTTGTTTTTATTTAATTAAATTTTAATTCATGTACTTTGGTTAATTTGATGTACTTGATAATTTAATTAAATTTAATAGTTATTGTCACATTTAATATTGCATGATAGTACCTTGAGAGCTGTGGCAATCGGTTCACGTTCCAACATTTCCGTCGTAGGTTGGGGTGTAATACCTACTTGGGATATCTTGTGACCTAGAGCGATGCCTTCTTTGACCATAAAATGGCATTTCTCTTAGTTGAGCACTAGATTTACTTCCTAACACCTGGCTAACATTTTGTCGAGGTTTTTTAAACAATGATCGAAAGAGTCTCCAAATACTGAGAATTCGTCCATGAATACTTCCATAGAGTGTTCGATCATTTCGTGAAAGATGGCTACCATGCAATGTTGGAAGGTGGCTGTAGCATTACATAGTCCAAATGGCATTCTTCGGTAGGCGAAGGTTTCTTACGGGCATGTAAAGGTGGTTTTCTGCTGATCTTCAGGAGCAATGGGAATTTGGAATATCCGGAAAATCCATCAAGAAAACAGTAGAATATTTTTCCCGATAGTCGCTCTAGCATTTGGTCGATGAAAGGTAGTGGAAAATGGTTTTTTCTTGTGGCGTCATTAATTTTCTGGTAATCAATGCAAAATCATCGGTATTAGATCATTCTTTTCGTTCATTACGACCGTCATTCCTCCCTTCTTGGGTACTACTTGAACTGGACTGACCCAAGGTGAATCCGTGATTGGGTAGATTAATCCGGCATCAAGTAGTTTGATTACTTCTTTCTTCACCACACCTTGCATGTTGGGATTGAGACGTCTTTGATGTTGGGACCACGGGTTTGTATTCTTCTTCCATGAGGATTTTGTAGTACAAAAGGAGGGACTGATGCTCTTGATATCCATGATCCTCCATGCGATTGCCTTCTTATGATTTTTGAGAACCTTAATAAGTCCGTCTTTCTCTTCTTTAGAAAGGTGAGATGAAATAATAACTGGAAGTTGAGAGTCTTTCTCTAGAAAGGCGTATTCGAGATGGCTTGGATGTTCTTTTAATTCTGAGGATGGTGGTTCTTCGATTGACGGTTTTTATTTTTCATTGCTTTCAGTGATCTCATATACTACTTCTGATGCTTCCTGATAGTTATTCACAGTATTGAGCTTATCGTTTTCTACAATGGGTTTGGTAATAGTGTCAGTTATGATTTGTGTTTCTAATGAGGTATCAAGGGAAGATTTCCGCACATAGTAACTCACGATATAATCGATGATGTCAGCACAGTATAATGTATCATCGTGATGTTGCGGATATTGCACAGATTTTCCTATGTCAAAAGTGATTGCCTCGTCATTGACCCTGAGAGTGGGTTTGCCGGTGCAAACATCAATAATAGCCTTTGCAGTGGCTAAAAAGGGTCTTCCTAAAATCAGAGTTACACTTTTTTCTTCTTCCATGTCTAGAATCACAAAATCTACGGGTAAAACAAATTTGTCAATCTTGACAAGCATGTTTTCAACAATGCCCCGAGGATATTTAACAGATCGGTAAGCTAATTGAATGCTCATACGGGTGGGTTTGGTTCTCCTATCCCTAGTTTTGTAAAAACCGCATAAGGCATTAAATTAATACTAGCTCCTAGGTCAGCCAGGGCATTGCTAACAGATAAATTTCCTATAAGACAAGGGATAGTAAAGCTCCCTGGATCGGTCATTTTTGTTGGCAGCTTTCTTTGGAGGACTACTGAACATTCTTCACTCAGAGTGACATGCGAGAGTTCCTCCAGCTTCCTTTTGTTTGTCAGTACTTCCTTGAGAAACTTGATATATTTTGGCATTTGAGAGCTGGCGTTGACAAAAGGAATGTTGATGTGGAGTTGTTTGAAGACTTCTATAAACTTCCCATATTGAGCTTCCAATCATTCCTGCTTCAGCCTCCCTGGGTATGGAATAGGTGGAACATAAGTTCGGAGTGGCTCCTTAGGTTGTACGGTGCACGTTGGGGTCAGTCTTTCCCGTGTTTCATCAGGAGACTCATTTTCCGTAACTGCATCTGAAGTTGGTGAGGCAACGGTGGTTGTACCGCTTCTGAGTGTAACAGTGTTAGCTGTCGCATTCGGGTTGGTGATTGTGTTGCTTGGAAGAGTGCAGGGTGGTCTTTTGGATAATTGTCGGGCAATTTGTCCGATTTGAGTTTCTAGATTCTATAGTGATGCTTTTTGACTTTTGAGGTCGGCTTCATGTTTTAATAATACTCCGCTGATATCAACAGCTCTTGAGTTGGCCTTCTTTTCTACTTCATTTGTTTTGGTCATGATTTGGGTTAACATCTCTTCGATCTTTGAGTAGCTTGGGTTTAGATGGCTACTAGAACTTTAATCTTAGAATTGAGGTTTAGGCTGGAATGATTGATTCATCGGTCTTTTCTCGAATCCGGGCAGGGTTTGAGTGTTACCTCCGTCCTTCCAACTGAAATTCGGGTGGTTTCTCCATCCTGGATTGTAGTTATTGCTGAAAGCGTTGTTCTGTAAAGCGATGAAATCGACTTCTTCCATAGCCATGATGACGTGTTTTCAGTCACTTGCTTTCTGAATTCCTCCACAGGTGTCACAGGTGAGTCTGTTTTTTGATAACTTGGCTTGAAGTTGTTTGAATTTTTTAGAAAGGGCTTCAAGTTGTGTTGTGACAAGAGTGTTGGAGTCAACGTGGTGTATTCCTTTATGGGTAGGTGTAGATCTTGGTGGGTTGTAAGCGAAACTCTTCTTTGTGGCCTTCTCTAGGACCTCAAATGCTTCGTTAGGTGATTTGGATCCCAGGTCTCCACCCGCGATTTGGTCGATTGCTGATGTGCTCAAAACAGTCAACTAAATATTAACTAAATTAAACAAGTAATAAAAACTAGACCTAAGACTCAACTAAACAAAACACCGGCAAGTGAACCGGTCAATTGTACTAAGCTAAGCAAGTCCAGAATATCGAACCCACAGGACTCTATAAATTACGTTAATTAACTAATTAGACTCGACTTGCGACACGACTATTTATTATTCATTTTTTAAGGGGGATTTTAAACTAATATTAAACTAAGAAAATAAATAAGCAAGCAAACAAGAAAACAAGCAAACAAACACAAGATCGAAACCGATAAGAGAAGGAATCTACCTAGGTAAGAATCCCATGTATCAACAATCATCAAGCAATGAACAAATAACATGATTATGGAAACTGATTTCTAAACATATTCATCTAACAAACCCTAAGGACCCTTAACCGAATCAAACGACATCCCAAAGATAAATATTAGATTATTTAGCAATCAGTTATATCGATTTCCGCAAAGTCATCAAATAGGGTTAATTAATAGTATCATAGGCAAACAATCTCACGAAACACTAAACCCTAGATAACTTGATAAATTAAACATGACATCATGAACATGGATCAACACAATAAGCAAGAATATTGTCACTAATCTATCCTAGCATGCAATTGACCAAGACACATGAATAACTCCTCACCTTACAGCTATTGGAATTTAGCAAAACATTCAAAATCCTAATCAACGATTAACAAGCTTCTATGATCTAATGGGCCCATTCAATCACAATAATCAAAACACCAAGTAATGATTAAACATAAACCCTAAATCTAAAGAACACAATCAAAAGATAAATGATCTATGTGAAGCAATAGTTAATAATCAACCAAGATAATAAATACTTATACGCATCATGAAAACAAAACCAAGTCTTTTACTATTAAATCAACAAAACCATAATCAAAATATACGTCCAAAGCAAGAATCAAGTCAAAAACATGTTCATCAAACCTAGGTACACATGAAGTCTAGCCTAGAATCATCCTTAAAAACAATCCTAAACAAGTATTAAAAACAAAGAGGAAAGACATCAAACATATTGAACAAGGAACGAAAGTTAGAGCGATAAAACCCTTTGCGATTGATCCTTGAACACCCGGATGAAAGAACTCTTGACCCTCCTTGGTTCCTAGCTTCAAATCACCGTCAAAACCTTGGAAAACCTGTCAAAATCGGCTGCTAAAAGTCTCCCTATCGGCTAGGTTATAACCCTTTATATATTAAACGAACTGGGCCTTGTAACTTGCAAAACGTGCTGACCAGGGAGCCCTGGGCGCCCCGCGACCGCCTTGGCCCTTAGCCTTCGCGCGGCGCGACGCCCTCAAAAGGGAATTTTGGATTTTTGCTTTTTTTCTTGTTTAATCTTGTTAAAACTTGATAATTATCTACTTAAACTCCAAGTAACGCTTAGAACCTTCTAGAACTTGCTTCCCTTGTTTCTCCAAGCCACCACATATATGAAAACATAACAAAACATTAGTGAAGTAATCATGTAATCATTAACGAGCAATACGAACTCAAACATATGATGAAAAGATAGAAAGAATTGGATTTAACATGCAAGACACCAAAAGATTAAAAACACGATAAATATCAAATAAACTTGACTCAAGACCTTAAATAATAAAATATTAATGAAACATGAATCAAACCGAACTCAAAACATTATAGAAACACAACTTTACATGGGATTCAAGATGTATAAATAGATGTATATCAAATATCCCCACACTTACTCTTTTTAAGTCCCTGAAAAAGTCTGATGCAGTTGGATCAGAATCGGAAAATATAGTCTTACAAACATATAGGTTAATTTTAAAAAGCTTAGAAAAATGCAAAAACCGCCATCACCGATATTTTTGTCCACTTAAACCCATGCCTTAATCTTTACCGGGACAAATATGATCCGACAATTTTTTACTCAGTGGTTTACACAATTAAGACCCGCTTATTTTCATCTTTTACCGGACCAGACCACCCCAACTTGACTTAAACCTCAAAATTAGCATCTTTAAAACTTTTGTTGCTCTATTTTTTAATGAATAGTTAAGACGATCAAGGGTATTGTTTATCCACCTAAGCTTAAGCATCAAAGTCTACCGAGCAGCCATTAGATATGATTAAGGTTCAATTAATTAATAGCTAGTGTTCCCCACAACATGACATATCCACGTTATCAAGCAATTCACTGAACCATTACCATAGGTGAGTATGCAAAATTTCATCTGTATGGCTTACATGTGGCGTGTACCTTGTGGTCTGTTTCTTAATGGTAATGAGAAGCGTGCAAGGGGACCCCACATGGCTAATAGCGTGGATGATCAAGTCTGTAATGCATTTGTACTTTTGTACTTTTTGTGATCATGTTTAAAGACTTATATGGCAGAAATCTGCGGGTTTGCTCTTTTTTAGCTTTATTTTGAATATTCACAACCCCATTTGGAATTGTGAATACCCAGATGAATAGTCGACATACCGACCCATAGTCTCCGGACCCGGGGCATCGCATCAATACAATATTTAAGGTTATAAAACCATACGCCAATGATGTGTAAAACACTAAAACTAGCAGTTTAAGATTTATATCACAGGCTACACGGCATACTCTAACGTTAAACCTACCCAAGCATCATATGATAACGTATTCAAAAATTTTAAGATTTTTCAAACTTTATAATATTTCCACTTTTCATACCAAGAATTGAGGCTTGAGTATGACCCGACCTTTCATTGCTTATTTTCTACGAACAAAACGCTTTACCCACAAGAGATTTCCGACCCATTTTATCTAATTTGCCCTTTCATTTTCAAGACTGAGCCTATCGACACATCCCAAGTTAAGTGTGTTTTCTTTTATTTATCTCATATTATTAGTAGTTTAAAAAACCAATTTCCGATAAAATCATCATCTCCCACTTTAACGCAAAAAGCTAACTTCAAGGACATTTTTAAAACATTTTTCAAATTTTTTTTAAACAAAAACAAAACCATAGACTTAATTTAAACTACGACCCAAATATCCTATCCCCACACTTAAATTTTGCATTGTCCTCAATGCAAGGATAAGGACGACTCAAAATAAAAATAATGTCTGACTACATAAAACTAAAAACCTAAAAATTAAAAATCAAAGCAAAATAAAAAGTTAACAAGCTAGATAATGGAAAAGACTTAGCTGGTAATATGCGCATGAAACATGATGCCAAAGTCTTCATTCCATGAATTCCCTCCAACAACGAACGTGCTTAGCAAATAGTAACTCCTTCTCTCACACGAACGCAAGCGGCAAAAACAAAACAAACATATCTAAAAATATATCTTATCATAATGATAGATATTAAGCAATTAATGTACTTCACCAATCCACAAATAAAACATGAATAATCAGGAACAAATAATAATAAAACATAAAGTATACGGCTCCACTTCTACTCCATCCCCACACTTGTCTTTTTCCATAAATTCTTCCTTGGGGATCTTCTCTCTAGCTCGCTCAATCTTCAAACTCGCAAAACTCAAAAAAACACAAAACAAAGTCGAACTACAAAAAAAACTACGTTAGTGACTCAAAGAAAAAGAAAATAGAAATAAAAATAAAATAAAATATACAAACTCTACACTTGAGTTTTCACTCAAGAATCCATGTTATGCTAATCACGTGGCGGACCGAGTGGAGCTTCCTCCGCCTCGGTAGAACTCTAATGCCCTCAAGGATTCCGAATCACCATCCGACCATTCGTCAACCTTTGTCTTCTTCTTTTTAACTCCACGAACCTTTTCAATCTTTCGCTTACCACCACCTCTTTCTCTAACACACTTTACCATTTCTCGAGCACTCGAAACCTCTCGCTTCTTCCCCACACTAATACTCATCGAACGGGAATCATCAAGAATAGGACCCATGCCCGAGATAGATGATTCTATCGAATAAACTGGATGACATGGATCGATAAGACCGTCTTGACCACTCGGATGTCTCATGGACTTGGCCAAATAAGTGGCACTATCATCACCGGCTCTAAGAGTTATCTTTCCTTCAAACATGTCTATGATTGCCCTAGCAGTACGTAAAACGGACGACCCAAAATGATTGGAACTCTCTCGTCGGCCTCCATATCTAAAACAATAAAATCTGCGGGAAAACCAAATTATCTACCTTAACGAGAAAATTCTCCACGACACCCCTCGGATACTTAACGGAACGATCGACTAAAGACAACGTCATACGAGTGGGGGTGAGCTCTCCTAGGCCCAACTTTTCATATAAAGAATACGGCATGAGGTTTATGCTAGCTCCATGATCAGCCAATGCTTGACAAGTAGTATCACTTCCGAAAATACATGGAATGGTAAAAACGCCGGGGTCGGGTAATTATTCCGGTACTTTATTAAGGACTACCGCAGAACACTCTCCATTCAGCGGTACAGTCGACAACTCCTCCAACTTATCCTTTCTTTTAAGAAGATCTTTCAAAAACTTGGCGTACTTAGGCATATGCTGAAGGACTTCAACGAACGGGAGGTTGACATTTAATTGGCTAAATATATTGAGAAAATGACCGTAATCTTTTGTATACTGTTGATGTTTTAGACGGACGGGATACGGGACATAAGCAGGGTTAATGATGTGTGGTGGTGGCTGGACTCCAACTGGCTTCTTCTTAACTAGTGGCTCAATAATCGGTGTTGAAACTTGTGACTTACCCCGAGCCTCTACCTCTATCTCCACATCTACCAATTCATCCTACCCATTTTTCCCAATTTCTTTACTAACTACCTTCGGACCAAAAACCCTACCACTACGAGTGGAGATGGCTTTCAATTGAGTAGATGGATGAGTTTTAGGAATACCCGAAAACGGACCTGGAAGCCTCTCTTCTAAACGACGAGCAATATCACCAACAGTCCTTTGAATATCAAGAATAGCAGATTGTTGATTCCTAAAAAGTGGGTCGTGCTCGGAAAACTTCTTCTGTGTAGTTTGGTCTCTCTCCAGGATTTGCTTCATCATCTCTTCCAAACGTCCAATTCCACTATCGAATCCTGCACATTATTTTGAATATTAGTATTATCGATGATATTATTATTAAAATACTGACCTTGTCCTGAAGCATAAGAATTTTGAAATCCGGGTGGTGCGCCGGACGGACGCCAATTAGCATTATTCTGACTTGGATTTTTGTAGGTGTTCCAACTCTGATTGTTGCTGTTGTTGTAATTGTTGGGAAACCTATTCTGACCAGCAACAAAATCGACCTGTTGATTCATCACCGGGCACTCCAAAGTACTATGTCCACCGCTACAAAACTCGCACCTGTCCATCTTGGCCTTCAGCTCCTTCACCTCTTGAGTTAGTGATTCCAAAGAAGCTGCCACACTAGTATCCAGATTAACCTGGTGCACACCTCGAGCGGATAAGGATGTACTGCTAACAGGAGTGGAATTCCCGCGATGTGGCACTTTGGCAAGGTCCTATTGAGCAAAGCTCTCAAAAATCTCGTTACACTCGGTGACATTTTTCCTAGCCAGTAAACTTCCTCTCGCGGCCGTGTTGAACCGAACTTGGGTTTCGTAGTTCAACCCATTGTAAAATTTCTCCATAAGAGCCCATTCTGTGAGCATCGAGCTAGCATGTTCTGAAAACGCTCCCAATCATGACAATATTGCTCCCCCGGCTCCATGTGAAACGAGTGAATCTGATCGCGAAGAATAGCCGCATTAGCCTGTGGGAAGTATCTCTTGATAAATGCAGAACGTAGTGCTTCTCAAGTGGTGAACGTGCCAGGTGGTTGCGTGTCAAGCCAAGTAGCTGCTTTACCTGCAAGTGAAAACAGAAATAAATGTAAGAAAATAGCATCTTCAGTAGCACCTTGTAAATTGAAAGTTTTCAAAACGCGGTAAAGTCGGTTAATGTGTGTGGGTGCATCCTCATCATCCCGCCCCGTGAACTGATTAGTTTGAACGATGTTGTTCATGACGTATGACGGAATCTGCAACGAGTTGGGATTTTCGATCGCGGGAACGACAATGCATGATTGGTTTCCGGTTAAGCCATCGAAGGCTTGAGCAGCAATTTTCCTATTGTCGGCCATTTGAACTTGTGGTTGGACTCTAGGACTTTCGGGTGGTGAACTATGTGATGACGACTTTGGTGTAGATGCAGGTTCTGACGGTTGTTTTTCTACTGACGAACTAGCCTCGGTCTTCAACGGAGAAAATCCAAGATTCTCCAGCGGTGGTCCTTGCGGACAAAGATGTGGCATAAACCTGAAAAACGCAAAAGACGAAGTGAGTAGACTCGAATACTTAAAAATAAACTAAAGCTTAAATTAGATCCTACGACTCAAACAAAAATAAAATAAATAGCACGTATGTAGCAGATAAGTCCAAGTAAGGCTAATAACGCAATTGCTAGGAGTCCCCGGCAACGGTGCCAAAAACTTGATATACTCAAAACAGTCAATTAAATATTAACTAAATTAAACAACTAATAAAAACTACACCTAAGACTCAACTAAACAAAACACTGGCAAGTGAACCGGTCAATTGTACTAAGCTAAGCAAGTCCGGAATATCGAACCCATAGGACTCTATAAATTACGTTAATTAACTAATTAGACTCAACTTACGACACGACTATTTATTATTAATGTTTTAAGGGGGATTTTAAACTAATATTAAACTAAGAAAATAAATAAGCAAGCAAACAAGAAAACAAGCAAACAAACACAAGATCGAAACCGATAAGAGAAGGAATCTACCTAGGTAAGAATCCCATGTATCAACAATCATCAAGCAATGGACAAATAACATGATTATGGAAACTGATTTCCAAACATATTCATCTAACAAACCCTAAGGACCCTTGACCGAATCAAACGACATCCCAAATATAAATATTATATTATTAAGCAATCAGTTATATCGATTTCCGCAAAGTCATCAAATAGGGTTAATTAATAGTATCATAGGCAAACAATCTCACGAAACACTAAACCCTAGATAACTTGATAAATTAAACATGACATCATGAACATGTATCAACACAATAAGCAAGAATATTGTCACTAATCTATCCTAGCATGCAATTGACCAAGACACATGAATAACTCCTCACCTTACAGCTATTGGAATTTAGCAAAACATTCAAAATCCTAATCAACGATTAACAAGCTTCTATGATCTAATGGGCCCATTCAATCACAATAATCAAAACACCAAGTAATGATTTAAACATAAACCCTAAATCTAAAGAACACAATCAAAAGATAAACGATCTATGTGAAGCAATAGTTAATAATCAACCAAGATAATAAATACTTATACGCATCATGAAAACAAAACTAAGTCATTTACTATTAAATCAACAAAACCATAATCAAAACATACGTCAATCAAGTCAAAAACATGTTCATCAAACCTAGGTAGACATGAAGTCTAGCCTAGAATCATCCTTAAAATCAATCCTAAACAAGTATTAAAAACAAAGAGGAAAGACATCAAAAATAGTGAACTAGGAACAAAATTTAGAGCGATAAAACCCTTTGTGATTGATCATTGATGTCACACCCCAACCTACGGCGGAACATGTCGGGGCGCGACATTGATTGTATCATGGCTCAAAAGACACTAAGTAAAATACACGTTTCAAAATCTAAATTATTCATTCATATATCAAATTTCAAAAAGCACAAACATTGTCTTAACAATAACGTTACAAATCGATAATAAATAATTTAAAACAAGAAAAAGTGTTCTTCAATCATCAAGCAACCTAAGGTCTCATCTACTTCCAATACTTGATTCATCCGATAAAGTTACATGCGCCATGCGTGAAAATATAGATTTTGTCAACATAAAAGTATTGATATAAAACTATTTGATTACAAGTAAATAAAAATAATAATAATAATTAAAAACATTCAAAACCGGGCCTGGGGGATTTGCACCCGCGCCCCAGGCCGGTTTGAACTTTAGGATAACACGCGCTGGCCATCAGGCCAGCGCCTAACTTGTTTATAACACTGATTCACATAGTATATAACATATCTGAACAGTTTATCTTCTTCCTCAATTCAAACCCTAGCCTTTAAATTGGTTTAATTGCTTGGTGTTAATTCAAATTGACTTAGGGTTTTCGTTTGTTAATTAAAAACGAATGTAAAGCAAGGTTTATTTACCGTAATTGATGATGAGATGAGGGTGAACGACGAGATGGGTTTGCGGCTCAAGTTGGTGACGAATCTGGATCTTAACGAGATGGTATGATGTAGATATGTTAGGGTTATGGTTCGCGAGGTCGAGGTGAGTGTGTGTGTACGATTAATTGGAAAATAAACAAGTTTATATAGGGTATTGAGTCGATGGCAATCGCGGTTCGTTATTAATGAAATTAGTTGTCAATTTGTTAGAGTTTTCCATGTACGGAGTGTTGGTGTGATGCGATTAAGGTAAGGAATGATATGGTAATATTAATTTCGTCAATAAGTCCGTAAATTATGGTTCAGGAAAAAGGCGGGGTCTTAGTGTCGGCAGTGAGAGGGGAAGAGGAAGGAGGGTGGGGATTTGGATAATAATTGCAATTGGGTCCTTGGTCTTTGAGGTTGGATGCAAAATGGATCAATTGTTAGTTTGGGGGTAGATATTGCATATTGTTCAAAGTTGTAATCGATTATAATTAAATAAATAAAACTTTAAACAAAAACGAACTTTATTGATAAATTACCCGAAACCGGGTCGGGTAATGATTACAAACCGAAAGGAAACGGAAAAAAAAACCGAAATGTTACAGCATTCACTACTTTAGGAAATTTCGTCCCGAAATTATAAATTAAGCCGTAACAAAGAGGTGCGGGTACTTAGACTCTATTTGGTCTTTACGTTCCCAAGTGAACTCGGGATCACGTTTAGATTCCCAACGAACTTTGACAAGCGGAATACGACTACGCTTGGTCTCTTTGTCCAATTTTTAACGGCCTCAATTTTTGCGGGATCAACGTAAATACCCCTGTCGTTAACGATGTGGCCCAAGAATTGAACTTGCTTTAGCCAAAATTCGCATTTGGAGAACTTAGCATAAAGTTGTTCTTTTCGTAACAAGTCAAGAATGGCGCGCAAATGATCTTTGTGCTCGGTCTCGGATTTAGATTATATCAAGATATTGTCTATGAAAACAATCACAGACTTGTCGAGGTAGGGTTTACAAACACGATTCATAAGGTCCATGAAAACGGCGGGAGCATAGTCAACCCAAAAGGCATAACTCGGAACTCAAAGTGGCCATAACGAGTACGGAAGGCGGTCTTGGGTATGTCATCTTCGTGGACACGGAGTTGGTGATAACCCGAACGGAGATCAATCTTAGAGAAACATGCGGCTCCTTGGAGTTGATCGAAAAGATCATCGATACGCGGAAGGGGATAACGATTCTTAATAGTAATCTTGTTGAGCTCACGATAATCAATACACATAGGAAGAGTACCGTCTTTCTTCTTAACAAATAAGACAAGTGCGCCCCATGGAGACGAACTCGGGCGAATAAAACCCTTTTCCGTGAGTTCTTGGATTTGGTTAGAGAGTTCTTGCATCTCGGAAGGTGCAAGACGGTACGGTGCTTTGGCTACGGGATTTGCTCCGGGTACAAGATCAATACGGAACTCCACTTGACAAATTGGAGGGAGTCCGGAAACGTCATCAGGAAAGACTTCGGGGAAGTCGCGGACAATCGAAATGTCGGAAAGTTTCTTTTCTTCATCAGATTTTGTGGTGACGTGGGCTAAAAAGGCGACATACTTCTTGCGTAAGTAACGTTGGGCTTCGAGACACGACATGAGGTTTAGCTTTGAGAAGGGTCCTTCACCGCGAACGTTTAGAATCACGCCTCCATCGATAGGGATTCGAATGAGTTTCTTGAAACACAAAATTTCGGCACGGTGGTGAGAGAGCCAATCCATACCAATGATAACGTCGAAGCTACCCATTTGCATAGGAATAAGGTCGATGGAGAACTTTTGCCCATTGAGAGTAATCGTGCAATTTCGAATGACGGAGTCAATAGTGATCGAACTACCGTTTGCTATCTCTACCGTGAAGGGATTAGATAAGTTACTATGGGGCACATCAAGTATGTATTCAAATCAAAGGAAATAAAGCTTCTATCGGCTCCCGAATCAATAATACCGAAGCATGGTGCTTACTAACTAGGAACGTACCGTTCACCACATCATTCGAGTTTCGGGCTTGATGAGCACTGATGGTGAAAGCTTGGCCTTGAGTTCTTTGAGGTCCTTGAATTTGAGAAGTTTAAGCTTGAGAGGTTGGAGCTTGATAAGCTTGCATGACCATGGGTTGAGCTTGAAGAGTTGGAGGAGCCATGAGTTGGGGTACTTGAGGTTGGTAAGCTTGCACTTGATAGGCTTGGGAGGTGTAGTAAGGTTGTGGTGCAACGTACGCTTGGTGAACTTGGGCGAGTCGAGGAAACGCGTTGCAAAGGTGATTTGGGTCACCACAATTGTAGCAAGCCCTAGCGGTGTTAATGGTTGGAGCACGAGGGATGGCTCGGTTGGGTTGGTTTGATGGTGCGAACCGCGGTGTAGCGGCTTTCACATGAGGTGCTTCTCGACAATATTGGGTAATGTGGCCGAATCGGTGGCAATTGGTGCACACCCGACAAGCGGCTTGGGTCAGGTGGTGGCGTTGGCAAGTGTTGCAATACGGGTGTGGGCCGGTGTAGGGCTTCTTGGTTGGAGGGGCTTGTGGTTGGGCTAAGACATAATTTTGGGAGTTGGGTTTTCTCTTGTTGTTGCGGTAGAGAGATGAGTTGTTGTGGTTGTTATTCTTGGAGGATTCGGGCTTATAGGATTCGGGCTTAGGCTCTTTAGTGGGCTCAGGTGTGGGCTTATCATTGGACTTCTTAGAATTCTTCCGCGTCAAGGTCCCGGGCTTAACGTGGTTCTCGGTGAGGGTACCGGCTAGGGTGATGGCATCATGGAGAGTTTGAGGGTCACGACTTAGAACGAAGTTTTGGATTTCCATGGGCAAACCCGAGATGTACTTGTCGATTGCACGCTCAAGTGGAGTGACCATGTGGGGAATGAGAAGGCTCAGTTCATGGAAACGATCGTTGTAGGCGATGTCATTACCACTTTCTTGTTTCAAATTCCAAAATTCCTCTTCCAACTTCCGATCTCATGTTTCGGGCAGAACTTCTTGAGCATAAGTTTCTTGAGGTCATCCCATGGCAAGGCCATGGCAACCTCAGCGTCAAGCGTGCCCTTCTCACCATTCCACCAATTGAGGGCATTCTTCTTAAGCTTGCTCGAGGCGTAATTGGTTTTCTTGTCCTCGGGGCAATCACAGTGGAAGAATATGCTCTCCATTTCTTCGAACCATTTGAGGAGAACGGTAGCACCGTCGATACCGTGGTATTCGGGCGGGTTGGCACTCCTGAATTGTTTGAGGGGGTAAGCAATTGGGTTCGGAGTTGTGGATTATGAAGACACTAAGTAAAATACACGTGTCAATATCTAAATTATTCATTCATATATCAAATTTCAAAAAGCACAAACATTGTCTTAAAAATAACGTTACAAATCGATAATAAATAATTTAAAACAAGAAAAAGTGTTCTTCAATCATCAAGCAACCTAAGGTCTCATCTACTTCCAATACTTGATTCATCCGATAAAGCTACATGCGCCATGCGTGAAAATATATATTTTGTTAACATAAAGTTGAGCAAGTAAACCACTATTTTGAGTATATATAATAATAAAAATGCCAATTCCGTGCGATAATTGTAAATCACTACAACTAGTATAACAATAAATAAAAGTTATCTTTTCACTCGAATCATTTTGATAACGAGCTAATTCGATGACGTATGATCATACTAATGAGGATGAGGATGAGGATATCAACCAACATAAAGTAAACACGTAGTCACATTTGCACATATCAACTAATCGAGCAATTTCAGTTACGCATATAGTGGAATCATAGTGAAAACAATAATTTAATTGTGAACGCATAACGCCCTCAAAACTTAAAATAATAAAAAGGGGGATGTGAATTTACTTACCTTTAATGAGTGGACTAAGTGAGGAGAGATAATACGAAAAAGAACTAAGATGGAAAACGGTCAAGCTCCTCGAGGTTCACCGACAAATATTCCTAGTTGTTGATGATAACAAGAATTAGATAAAATCAACGCGAAATACTAAGATTTATGACGGGTTTTGAGATTCGATAAGGTTGTGCGTAACATTAAAATATTGATTGTTACATCTTTGTTTATTATAAGGGTTATTATTATATTTATTGATGTTATTGTTGTTGTTGTCTTTGTTATTATTATTATTATTATTATTATTATAGATAAACTAAATACTATATACAATAATATATTAACGGAAAGATACGAGATAAAATAGTTTGAGCGTTGATAACAATACGTCTCATTTAAGCGATTGATAGAAAGAATTTATTGTTATTTTTATCTATTATATGTACAACTAATATATATATACACATATATGTATATTACAAGGTTAATAAAAGTCCAAATACAAGAAACATTACATCCGGAGTTCTTTTTATGAAGGAAATGTGTATTTAAGTATATATAAAAGTATTGTTATAAAACTATTTGATTACAAGTAAATAAAAATAACAATAATAATTAAAAACATTCAAAACCGGGCCTGGGGAATTTGAACCCGCGCCCAGGCCGGTTTGAACTTTAGGATAACACGCGCTGGCCATCAGGCTAGCGCCTAACTTGTTTATAACACTGATTCAAATAGTATATAACATATCTGAACAGTTTATCTTCTTCCTCAATTCAAACCCTAGCCTTTAAATTGGTTTAATTGCTTGGTGTTGATTCAAATTGACTTAGGGTTTTTGTTTGTTAATTAAAAACGAATGTAAAGAAAGGCTTATTTACCGTAATTGATGATGAGATGAGGGTGAACGACGAGATGGGTTTACGGCTCAAGTTGGTGACGAATCTGGATCTTAACGAGATGGTATGATGTAGATATGTTAGGGTTATGGTTCTCGAGGTCGAGGTGAGTGTGTGTGTACGATTAATTGGAAAATAAACAAGTTTATATAGGGTATTGAGTCGATGGCAGTCGTCGTTCGTTATTAATGAAATTAGTTGTCAATTAGTTAGAGTTTTCCATGTATGGAGTGTCGGTGTGATGCGATTAAGGTAAGGAATGATATGGTAATATTAATTTCGTCAATAAGTCCGTAAATTATGGTTCAAGAAAAGGGGGGGTCTTGGGGTCGGCTGTGAGAGGGGAAGAGGAAGGAGGAAGGGGATTTGGATAATAATTGCAATTGGGTCCTTAGTCTTTGAGGTTGGATGCAAAATGGATCAATTGTTAGTTTCGGGGTAGATATTACATATTGTTCAAAGTTGTAATCGATTATAATTAAATAAATAAAACTTTAAACAAAAACAAACTTTATTGATAAATTACCCGAACCCGGGTCGGGTAATGATCACAAACCGAAAGGAAATGGAAAAAAAAAACGAAATGTTACAGCATTCACTACTTTAGGAAATTTCATCATGAAATTAGAAATTAAGCCGTAACGAAGAGGTGCGTGTACTTGGACTCCATTTGGTCTTTACGTTCCCAAGTGAACTCGGGACCACGTTTAGATTCCCAACGAACTTTGACAAGCGGAATACGACTACGCTTGGTCTCTTTGTCCATATTATCCACGATTTCAACGGGTTTCTCGATAGCACGCATAGATTCATCAACTTGAACTTCATTGAGGGGTATGTGGAAATTCCCCTCGACTAAGCACTTCTTGAGATTGGAAACATGAAAAGTTGGATGAACATTGGAGATCTCATCGGGTAGATAAAGATGATAAGCAACTTTACCAACCCTTTCGACGATCTCAAATGGGCCAACAAAACGAGGAGATAGTTTATTCCTTTTGCCAAAACGAACTACTCCTTTCCAAGGAGATACTTTGAGGAGAACTCGATCACCAACATTGAACTCAAGAGGTTTACGCCGCTTATTGGCATACCTCTTTTGACGGCTACGAGCGGCAATAAGATTTTGACGAATAAGAGCGATTCGATCGAACGTTTCTTGAACAAGCTCGGGACCGGTGATTTGCGATTCACCAACCTCTTTCCAACAAATCAGGGAACGAAATTTTTGGCTATAGAGAGCCTCAAAAGGTGCCATGCCAATACTAGTGTAAAAACTATTATTATAGGAAAACTCAACAAGTGGTAAGTGAGTATCCCAATTTCCACCAAAATCTTGTATGCAAGAACGGAGTATATCTTCGAGAGTTTGAATTGTTCTCTCGGATTGACCATCGGTTTGCGGGTGATAAGAGGTGCTTAGATCAATACGGGTACCCAAGGCGGTTTGCAACGATCTCCAAAAATGAGAGGTAAACCGACCATCACGATCAGAAATAATGGTTAAAGGTGTTTCATGGTGGCAAATGATGTTTTTGACATAAAGTCGGGCTAATTCGCTTACGGAGGATTTTTCTCGGAACGGTATGAAATGAGCTGACTTGGTCAAACGATCAACAATCACCCAAATACTATCATTGCGGCTTTGAGTAGTGGGGAGTTTAGTAATGAAATCCATGGCTATGTCTTCCCATTTCCAAACGGGGATCGGAGGTTGCTCGAGCAAACCAAAAGGTTTTGATGCTCGGCTTTAATATTAGAGCAAGTGAGGCATTTAGATACATACACCGCAATATCTTTCTTCATTCCTGGCCACCAAAATATGGTACGAAGATCGGCATACATTTTATCCGCACCCGGGATGGATAGAGTATCGTGACTTATGAGCGTCATCGAGGATGAACATGCGAAGACCGTCACGATCGGGAACCCATAACGGTCCAAATAATAGAGTAAACCATTAAATTTGGTTTCAATTTGGAGTTCGGCGCCACACGACATCTCGTCGTGTAAGTTACCCTCGGTGACGGAGACGTGTTGTGCGTCAAAGATGCGGTGTTGGAGGTCAGATTGGATGGTGACACAATGGAGCAAGACGGATTTAACATGACTCTTACGACTAAGAGCATCGGCCACGACATTCGCTTTCCCGGGGTGGTAGCGAATTTCGCAATCATAATCGCTTAACAATTCGGCCCATCGTCTTTGTCGCATATTGAGGTCCTTTTGGTCGAAAATGTGTTGCAAACTTTTATGGTCGGTGAAGACCAAACATTTCGTGCCGTAAAGGTAGTGTCTCCAAATTTTCAAGGCAAACACGACCGCACCAAGTTCGAGGTCGTGCGTCGTGTAATTTTTCTCATGCACCTTGAGTTGACGTGAAGCGTAAGCAATGACCTTGTCTCGTTGCATAAGAACACAAACAAGACTTTGAATAGAAGCGTCACAAAAGACAACAAAATTGTCGTTGCCCTCGGGAATAGCAAGGATTGGAACATTGCAAAGCATGTCCTTAAGAGTTTGAAACGCTTCCTCTTGATCGGAACCCCATTCGTAAACTTTCCCTTTGTGGGTTAGTGCGGTAAGGGGTGAAAATTTTCGAAAAGTTGCGGATAAAACGACGGTAATACCCCGCTAAACCAAGAAATGAACGAATATCCGTTGGAGAGGAAGGGGTCGACCAATTTTTACGGCTTCAATTTTTGCGGGATCAACGTGAATACCCTTGTCGTTAACGATGTGGCCCAAGAATTGAACTTGCTTTAGCCAAAATTCGCATTTGGAGAACTTAGCATAAAGTTGTTCTTTTCATAACAAGTCGAGAATGGCGCGCAAATGGTCTTTGTGCTCGGTCTCGGATTTAGAGTATATCAAGTTATCGTCGATGAAAACAATCACAGACTTGTCGAGGTAGGGTTTACAAACACGATTTATAAGGTCCATGAAAACAGCGGGAGCATTAGTCAACCCAAAAGGCATAACTCGAAACTCAAAGTGGCCATAACGAGTACGGAAGGCGGTCTTGGGTATGTCATCTTCGTGGACACGGAGTTGGTGATAACCCGAACAGAGATCAATCTTAGAGAAACATGCGGTTCCTTGGAGTTGATCGAAAAGATCATCGATACGCGGAAGGGGATAACGATTCTTGATAGTAAGCTTGTTGAGCTCATGATAATCAATACACATACGAAGAGTACCGTCTTTCTTCTTAACAAACAAGACGGGTGCGCCCCATGGAGACGAACTCGGGCGAATAAAACCCTTTTCCGTGAGTTCTTGGATTTGCTTAGAGAGTTCTTGCATCTCGGAAGGAGACCATGAAATTGAACTGAATTTTCCACGATATGAATGGTGCTTGATTTGATTTCGAAATTTTTGGTCATTTCAGGTGAAGCCACTCCATTGCCGTAGCCTTCGAGAGTTGGCTTGGCATACTGGCTCATATTCGGCTCATTGTTCTGGGCCGCCATCATTTCTTCGATTTGATTTTTTTATTCTGATGTGGTGGCGTCTACTGATTCGTCTTTGATTGCTTCGGTGGTTTCTGCAGCCCGTTTACGTGCTCGTCGACAAAAGAGTCGTTCCGGTTCAGAAATTGGAGAAACAATCTCAGGCTCAAAAGTAGATGACATACATGGGACTAAATCAAAGTGAACACTAAAGTAAAAGTTTGTTAAAGTTAAACTAACAGTTAGTAGAAGTTAAACTACGAGTTAGGCTAAGCTATTTTAAAAGTAAACTATGGTCTAAGTTAATTAAGCTAAAGTAAAGGTAAGGTAAATTAAGGTTAAAATTTAGGCTAGCCGTAAAATTATATAGTTAGTAATTAATAAATAAAATAAAATGAAAGTTAAAAAATTTGTACACTTATAAACAATGATTAAATTAAAACTTGGATCGTTCTTAGAAATGTACCGTGTCCCCGGCAACGGCGCCAAAAACTTGATGTGTGCTGTGTGTAGCTTGTAAAATGTAATGGATTAGATATTTGCTTTTGCACAAGATCGTGTTTTAAATTTATAAAAGTGATTTCTACAAAGACTAAACACACAAAATAGGCAAGTGTACCTATCGTATATGTAGAATAGTATTGGTAAGAAACAAGTATCGATCCGTGGACACAAATGTTTCTAATGATAAATATTACTTTAATCGGAGGGTTTAATCATTTTGGGGTTAATTTTTGAGCTTTTTATAAAATATGAATATTTATATATAATATATAGGTGACCAAGACGAGAGATTCTAAACGAGTAGTTCAATTACGTGAAGGTTACCATCAAAGATCAAGAATCCACTCCGTTTTAGCATTGATAATTAATATTCAAACATGTGGTAAACTTGCCGTAGCAATATATGATAGATAGTTCCTTAAGCCTTAAGTGAGCATCTTTGGCACTAGGGAGGTAACATGCGCATTTTAAAGTCCATCCTTTCCTAATGTCATGTTACCTCAAGAATGTCAATTTAAGTTGGCAAGTAGTTTCGTAAAGTAAAAAGATTAGGATTGACTTCGATTTCTCAAATACCAATTCTAACAACTTCGGGTGGTTGTTGTTAACTCACACAACCTCCCCTTTGTTGATTTATGTAGGTTATAATTACACATTCCGTTAACATATGATTTCTTTAACTAGCATGATATCCTAAGCAAAGCCATTTTCGGATTACCAAGACTTAGAGAAATACATCATGACTAGCTTATATCTCATCATTTCTAAGTACAATATAAGGATCCATGTTTCGATAATGTATCAAAGTATTTCTGTCTTTCAAGAACATGAATTGATCATGAACGATTGCCAATATAATTGACAATCACCAACTTTGAATTAGTAATTTAAGATGGTGAAACATTTCTCATCAAAAGATAATTGTAAGATAACCATGTACTTTACTAGACTACACCACATGTTTTAAATAATCATCAAGTAAAACAAAGCTTCTTCATAGATTTTAGATGGTAAATGGAGTTTAGCTCATAATGAGCATGGTGATTAACATTAGGATGGATGATGATAACAAACACACGATTAAACTAGAACAATCTAACCAAATGTAGATAGAATTTCCTTCTTAATGATGATGATGATGGTTGATGATGATGGTTGATGGTGATGACCTCCAAGCCTTCAAACTCTTTACTAAATCTTCTATGTGAGTGTTAGTGTGTGTTTTTATAAGAGAAAACCGGATAGAATTCTTTTCAATGTATACCAAATGAGTGCAACATGAGCCACTATTTATAGGCAATTTGGAGTTAGAGGCACGGCCCCGTGCTTACGTAGGCACGCCCCCGTGCATCTTTATGACATATGCCAAATTCATTTTTGTCTTTTCTTGTAGACGACCACGGCCCCGTGGTTGAGAGGCACGACCCCGTGCTTTTGTTCCCATTTTTTGTCTTTTCTTGTTGATTTTTGTCTTTTCTGATGTTCAGAAGCATGGGGGCATGTTTCTTGAGGCATGGGGGTGTATTTCTTGTTTTTCTTGTGTTTGCTTTCGTTTTTTTTCGTCTTTTAACTTGTTTCTTCGTTTGGGGCTTGATTTCACCTGAAATTACATTTTATTATGATAAGTAGCCTTTTGTGCTATGTTATTTAATAGAAATTGCAGTTTTTAGAGATTATTTGATGCCGAAAAGATGTATAATTATATGTACATTAATTACTCACCTTAGAGATAAGGTAGATGGTAGTGAGAAGGCGGTAACGGTTACGGTGAAGATAAGTTAGTCAGTTCCATGAGAATTCTCGACGGTAATTCCTTAAGTGTTGAACTCTCGTATAATAAGAAAAATATAATCCGATGAGTTGATCAAATATCTTGAAAACTTTTTATTATGATGGAGTGGTGACTGTGCGATTGGTTAGAAATTGCCGAAAGATTGTTACGTTATTTGATAATGATGATTGTTCATGACAACACGGAGGATGGAAGAACTCGGAGAAAACAATGTGATGGTGTCTTATGAAGTTTAAATTGACGTACAACGAAGAATAGGAAGATAATCACGGATGTGATTTGGTTGACTTACATTTAAAACCATATTATAAGCAGAATCTCAAAATCACCCTAACAAAATTATTCTTTTAGTTTCTAAAATAAAAACAATAATAAAGGTAACCATTATGTCAAATATTTTTAAATAATACTTAAATTTACACATCTTTCATTTAATGGGTTGATTGAGTTCATCGATGAGCCAAACCCCCACTTTTTTTTTTATCAAATATAAATTACAAAACAACTAATTTAACGAATTTCCCACATACAATTTCTATACGACGGTTTCACCATTTAATAAGTTGTATAAACTTAAAATTTTAGGTTTTAGAACAATCGGGTTGTTACGATTATTAAATAACGAGGATCCTAATAATAAATTAAGAATAAAAATTAACGGGTCGGATTTTCGGGTCTGAAAATTAACGAATGTTACAGGAACGTCGCTCCCTTTGAAATGCCATAAAAACACCGACTTTTTTCATTTTTTTTATATAACAATATCCTACTCATGTTAAAGATAAATAAACGCTCGTTAATATGGTGCACTTTTTTCAAAAAGATAATAACGTATGAAAAAGTTATGGATGTTTAAAAATGGGGGAAGATGACATAAAAAATAAAATTAATTTCCTAAAATATCGAGAGAAAAAATAGGTGAAAAATCAAATATAGATATAATTATGTATTTGACGAATTAAAAAATGACATGTGGGATAAAAAAATTTAATTATCTTTTCTAAGGGTTGATGGATTGCCACGTGTAACGGGGAATGAAGAGACTATCCACGTAATCAGTAAATGAGACTAAAAGCTTGTCACATCAGCTTCAAATTTACTTAATTATTGTATTTGATTGAGCTCAAGCCTTTTAATATTTTGGGTTATAAAAAATAATTTTTTGGGTTAAAGTTGGGCTCCAATTTTAGGGTTAAAGTTGGGCTCTAAAATAGTATAACAAGTTTTTGATTATATAATTTTGCCCCAAAAAATATACATGAGATGGAGATATGAAGTAAATTAAAATAAAAAGAAGAAATTAGGCGGAGTCTACTTTTAACCTTTTTGAAAAACGTCTCTCAAAACCGAATAGACGAAGCTCTGATACCAATGAAGGTCCTAAATCGGTAAAACACGAACACAATAATTTGGCTAACTCCCAAACTATATTGATAACCTCTAAGAAACTCAACACAAAACTTGGATATGAAATCCGTACCCAATAACGCGGTACATATAGCTAACCTAGACGCCTCAGACTATAAGTAGGATTATTATTAATTAATTACAAATTATTCTTCCTATATATATCCTAATCAAACAAACATAGGATTCTTTGAGAATACTTTCTAATTAATTAATTAACTAGTAAACAGCCCCGCGCTTCGCTGCGGATTTTACGTCTGTAGTGTACAGTTAATTAAATAAACATATGTATATATATACACATACCTAACTCCATCAACACGCGTTGCAATGCGCCATTAGTTGTATAGATTAAAATAATACAAAGCCGTGCATTGCATAATGCCAAATATAAGAAAATAAGAATAACGCTTTAAAACTAACATTTATCCTACGTTCTTCAAAAACTTCATCCTCTAGTGTCAAGTATATTGTAATTTCTTAGCAGTGTAATGTGAATATGTGACATCATTTCCAAGATAACTGTCACTCCCCCATCAACATAATTAAATTATTAAAAGTGGGTAACGTGGGTGAATGACAACCAATAAGCTATGAATAGTAACTTTTGTGTGTAAACTAACACTTACCTTTTAGTATATATATAATCATTGCTTGACTTGCACTCCAAACAATCCACTTTAGCCCAATTAGTTGACACGACTCGAACCTGGATTGGTTGAGTCGGTAATTAGGCCCAACATGTTAATTAACGGGTCTTAAAAGGATAACATGTCACGACCACGGATTTAATCATGTACAAGACGTGTTGGCCTGTTTAAAACAAGAAATACGTTTACATCTAGTCGTTTGTTTTGTATCATACTAACAGGTCCATATAAAAAATTGTCCACCGTAAACTAAAGCCCAGCCCATCACCTGCCCAAATACCCATCATCGTCATCATCTTCTGTTGTTTCTTTTATATACTTACGAACGTTTCTCCTGCAAGCAAAAAAGGGCGACGGTTGTTACTTAGGGTTTTGCATCATGCGGAGTCGCAATCCTAATCGCAAGCGCAAGCGTGAGATGAGCCCGTACGTATTTATTTTAAACTGAATCGAATGAAAGTTATTGACTGATTCTCATGATTTGTTTGTTGTTTATGTATGGTGATTAATAGTGCATCACAGTGGCGGATCTAGACTAGATTTCAGGGGTAACATAAAAAAAATTATCGTACTTCATATAATGTAAACGAAATAAATAAAAACACGATAATCAATAAATTTAAAGACATACCTAATAGATTTCTCCTCTTCGGCACCTTAAAGCTTGAAACCGAGCCATAACATCGTCTTCTGTTACTTTATCAAATGTTTCTCTTTCAACCGCACAAACTAAAGCATTGTTTAAATACACTTCACCCATTCGATTGCGTAAATGTGTTTTGATAAGCTTTAGTTTAGAAAAACATCTTCCAACGGTTGCGGTTGCAACCGGTAAAACCAGTGCTAGTTTCAATAACCGATAAATTAAAGGAAAAGCACGATTTTTTCCTGTTTCCACCATTAGACGAGTAAGGTCGGATATTCCATTTAGTTTTGCAAACCTATCATCTTCCTTTACAGAATGATAAAAGACCTTAAGATCACCCAAAAGACACCCCCTTTCAGTCATACTAAAATCATTTTGATACATTTCAGAAAATGCCACTACTTTAGATATGTCAAACTTAGAAAACCAATCACACGGAACTAAACCAGACATATTTTCTATCAAAGTGGTTGATACCTCATCGAATCGATTTCCAAATTATTGAATTTGCATATCCAAAACCGTATTAAAAATTTCAACTTCAAAATGATGTCGATTAGTAATGATATTCTTTCGGCTTCTTTGATTACCATATCTTTCATTCATATCTAACATCGGAATCTTGTTTATTTCACAAAATGATGTCACTTTTTCCAACATCGCATCAAACCCGTTTTGTCTTAAATCATTCAATGCTCGTTTTGTTCCGTTTATCAACTTAGCCGCTTCTAATAAGTCTTGACTCTTTTTTTGAAGATGCTTTGAGAGAGTATTTGTGAGCCCTAAAATATCTTCCATCAAGTGTATATAAAACACAAATTCAAGCTCTTGAAAATATGTTAGAATACCATTTGCATTAGATTTTCGTTGAACACCATCTCCTTCTTCTTTAATGTAACGAAGTACGTCTACAACTTCTGGAAATAATTTAAGCAAACTTATGATTGTTCTATGATGAGAACCCCATCGTGTATCTCCAGCTCGTGCAAGGGAGACCTCTTGGTTTAATCCTTTTCCCGTCTTAATTTCACCTTGAAGAATTTCTTTTTCCACTCTAGCTTTTCTTGCTTCTCGTATCATATCTTTTCGTTTGCAAGAAGCGGAAACCGTATTAACAACCATGGAAAGGTATTCATAAAATTATTTAACACCGGTATATTTTTTTGCAACAACCACAATCACTAACTGAAGTTGATGAACAAAGCAATGTATGTAATGTGCTGACGGATTATCTCTCAAAATTAAAGTTTTTAACCCATTAAACTTTCCTCGCATGTTGCTTGCACCATCATAACCTTGCCCCCTAACCTGTTTCAACAAGAAAAGAAAACTATAAGATACATCAGATAATCTTTAATTTTTTATTAAAGTTTATGTAATAAACGTATGTAACTTATTACTTACTTGATCTATGCTCAACTGGTTATCTGATAATAAAGAAACAATGGCTTGTTTTAGAGTTAAAGAAGATGTATCTTTCGCATGAACAATTCCAATAAAACTCTCTTTAACAACTCCGAGTTTATCAACATATCTCACAATTACAGCCAATTGCTCCATTAAAGATACGTCACTAGACTCATCTACTAACAACCCAAACACATCATCTTTAATTTCTTCACAAATCATTTTGGTTACTTCTTTCGCAAAGCATTCGATAATCTCTTTCTGTATTGATGGAGCTATCAATTTGTTATTCTTTTTTGCATTCCCTAACGTGTACTTACCAATATCCGGGTTATTGTCACTAATTAACTTCAAAACTGAAAGATAGACACCTTTAGAAAGAGATTCTTCGGATTCATTATGACCACGAAATGACAAAGTATTTTCTAAGCAAAATCTAACACTGCGAACAGAACCCATTAATCGAAACTTATTTGCAATCTTTTCTTCCTTACTTTGCTTATTGAGTTTCTCATGAATGGACCGATTTTGTTTCAAGAGATTGTCACATTTTTGCACCGCCTTATTATGAAAACTGTCAACTAACCCAACATGATCTTTTAAAGCACCCGGTTTACTCCAATTACAAAACCCTTCACTTGAAAAAGTATCTCTTCCACCTTGATTACCAACATTTTCTTTAAACAAGTAACAACATAAGCAATATGCTTTGTCTTCTTTAATACTATACTCTAACCAATCAAATTTATCAAACCATTGTACATTAAATCGTCTTCGGCTACCACTATAGTCTTTGAATGGAAATGTATGACCTCGTGGTTGAAATGCCTTTTTAACCAAATATGCTCTTCTTATGTCATCTATTTGATTAGGGTGATAGCTCGCTATAGGTGGTCTACCAGAGGGATCCGAAGGAAGATCATTCAAATCAACTGTATTTCGTATCGGAGGAATTGAAGTCGAAGGAGTAACTGGACCAATATCATCATTTTCTTGCATGTCATTAGTAGTATTTGGACTTGGACCATCATCTTCTTCTTGAAATTTTCTTTTAAACATTTTGTTTATAAGAACTTGTTTAGAATGTGATTTCATCTTCCAAATTTTCAATTCCCAACCTTTAAAAGAAACAAAACATTATAACCAAATGTCCATATACTCATACTAAAATACACTATTACAATCATTTATAATTGATTATTAAACAATTTTATAACATACGACATATAAAAATATATGTATATATATATCACTTTTCAGAACTTTTATACACACACAAACTGACACACGCAATCAAGCATGGCCCACAATTATTTAAACAATCTTATCCTATCCTATCAAATTAATTATTCAAACTCACCAACTAAAGAAAGTTCTCAAGCGGCGACAACAGAGAGGCAAGGCACTATGATGACGTCTGGTACTCTGGTGATCCGGAAAGGTGGAAACGGACTGCTCACAGCAATGGTGGTTCTAATTGATCGTTTGGCAGGGGCTGTTCCAGTTCGCCGTTCGAATTCACAACCTTAGGGCTAACACAAAGAAAATGAACTCGGGCTTTTTATATAACTTGGGCTTTTAAGTTTTAATAAATACTGGACTTTTCATTCTATAGTAGGCTTTCGTAAATATTTGAGGGGTAACGTAATATTATTCAGGGTTAACGTAGACACCTAAAACGTAAAATAAAATTTGTTTTTCCACTTCGCCGGAGAAGTTGAGGGGTAGCGGGTGCTACCCCTGCCACAACAAGGTGGAACCGCCCCTGGTGCATCATCATCAGCAGTTAACAATAAGATGAGCAGAAGCAGAAGCAGAAGAGTACTGCCTGAGGTAAGATTCGAATGTCTCATTAGTTTTATCTAATCAGATTCTATCTTTGAATTGATTTATCTATTCGTTTAGGCCAAGCGCGAGAAGAGCCCGTACGTACTAATTACTTTAAAGTATTCAAATGTAAGTTATTGACTGATTGATTAAGTTCTCAAACAAAAATTTGTTTGTTGTTTATATATGCATGGTGATTAACAGTGATAGGGATGCATTACCAGCTAATGAAAATAAGATGAGCAGATTTAAAAAACGGGTACCATCGTCATCACTAGTTTTATTTTAGAGTCTATTTGTTGACATCAACGTCTAAGGAAATTATATTTATTTGTCTGATTTATCTGGTTAGCTCCTAAATATCAGGAGGCCTGGTAAGCGTACATTTAGTATACCATTTAAGATCGGGTCGTATGCTCCTGGGACTGCACCTCATCGCATTCCATATCATTTATATCTGTTGGTTAACCAAGCCGTTGGTCTCATGAGGAGGAAGAAAACCTTAGATGATTCAGCCCTAAAATTAGTTGACAACAAAATTGGTTTTTTTTGTGACTACTTCTATTCTCATCTGGAAATAGTATCTTTCATTCATTCAATCCCGCCATTAAACTATTATATTATATCTTATCTTTATTAATAATAATATTATTATTAGTATTATTGTTCTCAATGTCTTGCTTGCAGCCAACGGTACAATGCCGCCTCCCTTGTTGCCGGCTATGACGCCTCTAGGCCTAAATAAAACATGTCGGGCTTTGCCCTTTTGGGACACCCACTTACTGATGAGTTTTATCGTATTGAGACCCAACTATACAACTATCAGCTTTTTGAGATCATGAGGATTATTCACTCACGCAAGACCCCTGCTCCAAACACATTTCAGCAATGGAATGAGTATCAAATAGCATTCTATTGCAAGTATGCTCTTGTTTTGGCATCGATTATCAGCGTCTAGAGGCTGCTTCCAAGAATGATGTGCGTTTGATGAACATGGGCATATCAAAAATGGGCAATGGTCGGTAGGACCTTTTTTTTATTTATTATACGCATGTTCTCATGTTAGTAAATTCCTATTCCTATTGATGATGACTGACATTGTGTTTTGTTCAACAGTAAGAGATTGGCACGAGGAGGTCCATATCACAAGTGGGTTGGAAAGACTCATCGAACAAGGATGTAAGGATAATATTTTTTTTTGTATATAAATTTATCGTTGTTGTTGTTGATATTGTTATTGTTATTGTTTGCTTTCGCTACAGGTTTACGTGTTTAAGCACATGAGGAAGCTTAGCAGCGGTGATGAGGCTTTTGAACTCTCAATGGAAAAGATTTTGGAGATCTTGCGTATTGTTACATGCTCACCCGGGTTACCTCAGACCAAGCTTAATCAATGGAACGAGTCTCAGATATCATTCTATTGCAAAATGTGTTCCTGCTTTGGCGTTGATTATCAGGTGATCCTCGTTGATACTTAATCTTCAGCAAGTTACAACTTCACCATGCTTATCTACTGTTGATGGGATGAAAAGCCGGATTTCATTTACAGTTTTCTGTGATACATGTATATATAATGTTTGTGGTGGTAATGACAGACTTTATATGTCCCTTTTGCTTGAACTTACATGTTTGTTTTCGAAGCTTTGTTTAGATGTTCTGCAAATCACATGTTTGTTGACTGATTTTGTTTATTTTCTGATTTTTGTTTGAATGAGGGTTGATGTTGATCTGACAATGAGCTGCTGCTGTTGTCTGCCTCTTGTGTTTTAATTGTGTGTACATATAGGTGCAGTTTGTTCTTTGCTTTTGGTTATACGTTTATATATAGCAGCCTCTTCAACTTAATGTTAGAACCTCATCGTGTTGTTATCGAACTCTTAAGAAGTTGTTTAAGAATGGCACTTCTGCTAGGAGTGGTGTTTGTATAGAAGGTATAGCACTATAGCCACTACCTGTACCCAGAATTTTATACCGTCCAAAGTTATGACCAATTTATGTGACAATGGTTAAGGGTTTTATTTTTGGGTAATGGCTAACGTCATCTGGACCCCTCGCGTTGGTGGTGCTGTAACTGAAAGTTGATAATTCTGTGGTTGGGAGGGGTAATAGGGGAGTCTGTTATTTGTGTTGATTTTTTTTTTTTCTAAATTAAAGTTTAGTTTTGTTATTATTTTTTAAAACCCAGACCACTTCTATATATTTTATATATAACAAAATATGTATGTATACGCCGTTAATTTGAACATTTTATTCCATAAAATTAAAATTCAGCATTGTATTTCTCTATAAAAGCGACATGTTTTAAAACATTGCAATGCATTACCATTTATGCGTTCTGGGTATCTCATTTACAAGTTGCTGATATATGCTCATGTATGCAATGAGTTTTGATCACTCAGTGCACAATGTAGTTATAAATCTGCAGCCATTTTTGTTAGAAACTCGTGTGTGTGGGTGTGTGATGCAAATGCCCCAACCTTAAAATCCTTAACTTTCCCAACATGACCCAAGTTTTTGTACTGAGGAGACGCATTGGAAATATAACCGACGAGATTGATGAACCATTTAAAAGCTGACATGTGGCAAAACTCTGACAAGTCCGATCGTGTTTTTGAACATCTTGGGGGTCGTCCAAATTTTTTCTTTAAATCTTTTGGTAAAAAACAGTCTATCCAGACGGTTTTTTAATGTTTCCTACCTTGTCCTTTCAAATTGTGATTACCCCTAATTACTTCTTCTTCATTTTCATCTTCACCTTCATCTTCATCTTCATTATGTACGTAAAATTAACGTAAAATGACTCCAATAAAACCAAGAATTATAATATCCGGGCAATGAACAAAAAAACTAAGATGTAACACTGTGTTCTAAAATATCTATAATTTGAACACGGGTATGTGAGAAATCAGGTTGCAGTTCATGAATACTAAAAATCCACATCATGAAACCACTAATCCAATAATATGACCATGAACAATAATTAATTATAGAGAGCCATAATAGGAAGCATATGTTAACAAAATATAACTTATAAAGGAATCTCAAGGTGTCACTCATGAATGATACTTAAAACCGAAATATTCTAATGCAAGAATTTCTAAAGAAAACCAATAAGTAATCACACAACGAAACGTACATAATGTGAAAAAATATACCTATTTGATATAACAATAATGATATAAATCCAAAAGCAAAATGAAGAAGATGAAGATGAAGATGAAGTTAGGGATAATCAAAATTTGAACGAATAAGGTAGGAAACATAAAAAACCGTATAGAGAGACCGTTTTTTACAAAAGGATTTAAAGAAGAGATTTGGACGAAAACTCCAATATTTTCAAAATTTTGGTCGGTTTTGTCAGAATCATGACACTTGTCAAATTTTAAATGGTTCTCGAATCTCGTCGGTTATATTTCCTATGCGTCAGCTCAGTACAAATTAAATAGATTATTTTGGGAAAGTTCCCTTAAGATAAAGTTGAATTAGTTGGATCCCTGTAAATATCTGAAAATTGAAATTCAGCAATGCTGAAGTTCCAGTGGAGTTAATTCTGTTTATAAATATTTAGAAATGGAGTTCAAGTCCCCATTTTGAAGCAGAGTTGCTGGGTGAATGTCACACCCCAACCTGCGACGGAAATGTTGGGGCGTGAGCTGATTGTCACAGCTCTCAAGGTTACTATCATGCAACATTATAAGTTTCAATATCTATTTAATAATTTCAAATAAAACAATTACAATTAAGTACATCAAGTATAACGAAATTACAACAATGATTAATTAAGTTTGTATCCTACAAAGCATCTCTACGTGATCTTCATCTTGCTAAACAACCAAGCTGATAACCTGCAAATGCGTTTAAAATATATTTTTGTCAACAACACGTGTTGAGTGAGTAAAACACCAGTTTAAGACACAACAGTAATAGCATATATAATATATAAAGAAAAATGCAAACTGTTCCTGTGAGACAAACAGTTAAACCATAACACATACACAAACAATCAAACATAAAGAAAGGGCTAAACCGTTGCCATGCGAATGGGCATTGGTTACCAAAAATGAGGTGTCGGTGAAACCATTGTCAATGCGTCGGACGCCGGCAACTACGACGGTCGTATGATCATACTAGACTGAGAATATGTTGGACCTCTCCGAATGCGATTCAAGTAAGCAAGTAAGCAAATAGCAAGTTAGGCATAAACTAATATACACACAAGGATTAAACAGTTGCGATTTTGAATACTAGATAATAGATAAATAATTTGATAAATGGTACGCAAGTGTCCCCAAAACATTTGAAAACAAGTAAAATAGGGGAGTGATTACTCACTTGATCGGATGAACGAAATATAAGTGGTGATGTGAGAATGATGAACCATTCGGGATTCACTGACAAGTATTCCTAGTTAAATAATAGTAATAAAATTAATTATAGAGATATAACATAGTTTAATGATTTAAAATTTCGATGAGAATTAAATTATGTCTGGGATTGGAATGTTTATAAATTGATCGATGGATTTCTATAATAATTATTATTGTAAAAATAAATATTATTGCTTCACATTTATTTATTAAAGTCATTATTTTTATAGAATTACCCTTATTTACTTTATGAAAGATATATAATCAAATTTATAAACTAATAATTTAGATAACTAAAAATGATGTAAAACATACTTATAATTATCCGAATGAATAAGATACTAACGTATAGATAGGTAGATAATCATAATAATAATGCGTAATTATTTAGTTATAATATGTAGTAATATATAAATAAATATTTTGTTTGAATATTTTAATAAAATTTATTTAATACGTTTACTTAATATGTATGTGTATATATATATATATATAACTAATATAATCAAAATAACGATGCTCAACGACTAGAAAACACCAATATTGATTTCGGGTTTAGTAAAGTAACGTTGATAATGATTATTAAAAATACACTTAAAATACATATATATATATATACACCCACGTAAACGAAAGCATTTTAACGAGATTTGACGAGAACAAAACTCCAAGATGTCGATTTTAGTAAAAGAAATGTTTACCTAATAACTAATATAATGTATTATTTATTAAATTAAATATATTAATAAGAACGACTAAAAAAATAAAACTAAAACCCCTGGTGGCCAGGTTCGAACCTGCGACAACCAGGTCCTAACCCACACGCAGTACCAACTGTCCTAACAAGTAGAGATGGCCAAAAAAACCGGTTGGGGAACCGGTTTACCGGTTTAAACCGGAAACCGGTTTTTACGAAAACCGGTTTTTTAAAAACCGGTTTGACCGGTTTACAAACCGCCGGTTCGTCTTTCGGTTACAAGTTCTAGAGAAAAAACCGGTTACTGAACCGGTTATGGAAAAAACCGGTTAATTTTAAAACCGGTTATTATGAAAAAAACCGGTTATTAACCGGTTATTTTAAAAAAAAAAACCGGTTAATTAAAAAAACCGGTTATTAACCGGTTCTAACCGGTTTCTAAACCGGTCCTAACCGGTTAGACCGGTCCGAGTTTTGCACCAAAAAAACTTGTTAATAAACCGGTCCGGTTATTTAAAAACCGGTTTTTTTCCAGGCCAAGAAAAACCGGTCCGGTTATTAACCGAACCGGTTTTTTTAAAAAAACCGATTTGTGCACCTCTACTAACAAGCCATCTGTTAATTAAATGGAACCAGAATTTTATAAACAGAAACGAACAAAACCCTAGATCTGCAATTGCCCAAACCCGTTAATGATTGATCGATTAAAGTTAGGGTTAATGAAGAACGGTTAAAAACGATCAAGATGCAGTGTTTAATTACCAGCTATGAGTGGGAATTGACTGTGAACGGCCAATACATCTTCACGGCGTATTCTGGTCTTCGATGGAAGGCTGGACGGAAACAACCATAAAATTGTTTATGGTTTTAGGATCGCCGGGTCTCCAAGATGGTGTAGTTAGATTTAATTGTGATATAATTGATTCTATATGGCATATCGATGTATTGCTAATGACGGGTCGTTTTATTGTTAATACGAATATACTTTGATCTTGTTTCCCAATTAAATTGACAGTGTTAGTTATAATACGCGTATGAACGATCTGAAAAGATAATTTCCAATTAAAACGCGGAGATTAAGCTACAAGAATACGATATGGTAGCGGGTTTGGTTTCTAAAACGAGTATAGGAAAACGGGTTTAGGTGATGGATATGGTTAGATTATATTATAATCTTTAAAAATGTTACAGATTGGTCCTTGGAGTTGTTGTGTGGATTCATAAAGAGTTAGAACTTACGTTAGGGTGAAAGATGTATATAAAACAAAGTTAATTTGATAAAATGGTTAAATATAATAAACAATTATATTACTAACGACTTGATAAACGCGATGCTCTGATGATTAAAATTTTCCAAACATGAAATGGGTCGGGTTATTTAAAATGAAAAAGATCGAGTTGTTACA
This sequence comes from Bidens hawaiensis, assembly GCF_021521415.1. Classification (NCBI taxonomy): domain Eukaryota; kingdom Viridiplantae; phylum Streptophyta; class Magnoliopsida; order Asterales; family Asteraceae; genus Bidens; species Bidens hawaiensis. The sequence goes on along the minus strand of NW_027493993.1, from coordinate 172,757 downwards.
GTGAATATGCCGATGGAGCTCTAGCTGTCTTAACCCCTAAGTTATGAGTAACGACTAATTCACGTGATAATGGTTTAGGGTTTATTTTCGGGTAAAGGCTGTGTCTGTGAGCTCCAGGTCGTCCGCCCTCTACCACGTGTTCTGGACTCCTCGCGTCGAAGGATTATTAGCTGAGTTAATAATGGTATGGTTGGGAGGGGCAAAAGGGTCAACCGATCCAATCCAAATCAGAGCCATTGACACACTTACCTAGAGGTACATAGATTAAGTTCTTGGTCCAAACAGGAATTTATAACCTAGGTTTGGGTATAACTTAGTAACTGGTATCAACAAAGGGATAGGGTCGGGTCCAAACTGTTTTTATATTATTATTATTTATTATTATTATTATTATTATTATTATTATTATTATTATTATTATTATTTTAAGCCTATTAGTTGGTCATAAAACGAAATAGAGTTGACCCACTAACATTAAATTATTGGATATGGAGGTAAGCGGGTTACTGTTTAGGGTAAACGATTTTGAAGCTTAAATGGGCCGACTTGATTAGAACTGCATAGAAACGGGGTCACCTGTTATGGCACACAACATTCTTAACTAATCATGTCAGATATGTTAAGATGTTAACATGCCATATTTATAACTTGTTTATGAAAACAATGTAGTTTTGTAACCTACAGAATTCAAACTTCACGCTTATTATCATATGTACTTTTATTTAAAGGATTATATAACCACTAGCATAGCCTAGTGGCAAATGTGTATTTGGTTCAAGTCCCACTTGGAACAAAATAAATAAAGGGGTTTTCCAGGTTGGACTAGAGGGTTTTCTCACCAAAGGTGGGCTTCCTCATGTGAGGGTGGAGATGATCGCGTTTGCCCGTGGCCAATGAGTGATCCAAATTTCCGTTTAAAAAAAATTAAAGGATTATATGGGTTTTAATTTTTGGTAAGTGTATATTACATTTAGTCCTGTTGACGTCTTGCCGAGGCAATAAAACAAATTTAATTATCTAATACAATAATAAAGTAACATGTAAGCTGATGTGGCAAACAGATTACCCTCCACGGCCACATGACAAGCAGGAAATCCCTTCACTACCATGTGTCATTATTGTGATTTAATTAATTAAGATTTTTTATGCCACGTGTCATTTTCTAATTCGTCAAAAACATAATTATATTTTATACTTTGATTTTTCACCTTTTTTTCCCGTTCGATATTTTAGAAAATTAATATTATTTCTTATGTCATCTTCCCTCATTTTTTAAACGTCCATAACTTGTCCATACGTTATTTAAATATGTTTAATCATTAAAACTTTTTTTCTTTATTTAAATTAAAAGGATAATCAAAATTGGTAAATGATTTCGTAACCGACACTTTCTTTAAATATATCCCTTCATTAATGAATTAATTATTTAGTAACTAATAATAATAATAAGGTAAAACTATTGTAATTTTTGAGACTCCGAGAATAGAAGTATCTTTACCGGAAATGAGTCACATGAGCGCATATTATTCTTCCATGAATCATCATCATCATCATCATCATCATCATCATAATTATTAAAAATACAAGATTAAAGGACTTAGCTTAAAAAATCAGTGCTCGGTTTTTATCATTCAATATTATAGTAATATTTATAATTAATCATACTATATATACAAGTGTTCAATTCAAAACTAATTTAAAGTAGAAAATTGTGAAAATCACACAAACACTTATACATCTTGTATTAAAAATATAATCACATGTAATGAAAGAGAGTATATATGTCTATATTTGTGTTTGTGCCATTTTGCAAGGTTTTGTTTTCAATCATTAAAGCTCTTTTTCTTTAAAAAAATGATCAAAATTGGTAAATGAGTATTCTGTAACAAACCTTTTGTTATAAAAAAAATTATATTAATTTTCATATAATTTATAACACACATGCTGACTTTTTGTGACTCCCTAAATCATATATGACGTAATTGATTTTCTCCCTTAGTGATATCATACACATAATCTCAAACAATTCCATCTATCAAATTACAGTTTTAAATTTTATCTAGATAATCAAAAATCAATCATATAATCTCAAGCTATTTCATCTTTCAAATCTTAGTTATGTCGATTTATATGTAAATACTTTCATGATTTATCCAAAACTCGATAATACACGTATAAGGTTTATGATTTGTTTGCATGTTTGATTTTGGTTGAATTTATGAAAATCTAGGTTAACGTCTTAAATTTTTTACAATTCTATTGAGTTTGTTAAATAGTATTTTTTTCTAATTTCTATCACTATATATGTGTTTTTATTGATGATTATGTTACATCTGCTTATATCAATGGAGCTTTGAACCCATAGGGTTCCCATGTAATTTCAAATTGAGGAAAAAGTTTATGAGACTTTACAAACTTAATAAATTTGATGTAAATGTTACGCTTATGACTAATTTGAGAACCGATAATGATACATTTGTAGAATATGTCTACTTTGTTGATATAATTGATGAACTGTGTAATATTTTGTCTTTTTATATCATAAACGAAACGGTGTTACAAATCTATGTATTGCTTCTTATTTTTGTAACTAACTTATCTGCAAAGTTGACGTACATTATTTCTTGTAAAGAGTATATAAGTAAAATAAATATATGTATTTATTTATGGATAATCATATGTATTTCATAGTTTAGCATGAGTAACTTTTTTGTTAAGATTATATTGGGTTGTCCATTTATCATAATCATCCGATCATCTTTTTGGTAGTTTCTCATATTTTGTTTGTAAATCAAACATATATAATTTAATGTTACTAGCATAAGCAGATACGCTTGTACAAAATTTTCCAGTAGGACCAAGTTTCTTTAGGGTTGTGATGTACCCCGAAAGACTTTATATGAAAAACATGTTAATACATTTTTTGTTTTTATACTCTTTATGAATCAAAATATTTGATTAATGATATTCTTTACTTATATAATGGGTGTTACTAGCTACACGAACGCACAATCATATATAAACAATCTTTTTTTATATTTTTGATAACTTTATCATGATTCTTTTTTTCTTTTGTAATTTGTAATTTATTTGACTTTATAAATCTTTATATTCATTTATTAAAATCAAAATATTATCTATTCAACCCGTGTATCACACGGGATACTAACCTAGTACAATAATAAAGTAACATGTAAGCTGATGTGGCAAACAGATTACCCTCTACGTCCACATGACAAGCAGGAAATCCCTTCACTACCATGTGTCATTATTGTGACTTAATTAATTAATATTTTTTATGCCACGTGTCATTTTCTAATTCGTCAAAAACATAATTATATTATATACTTTGATTTTTCAACTTTTTTTCCCGTTCGATATTTTAGGAAATTAATATTATTTTTTATGTCATCTTCCCTCATTTTTTAAATGTCCATAACTTGTACATACGTTATTATCTTTTTGAAAAAATTACAGCATAATAACGACTGTTTTTTTATCTTTAATATGAGTAGGCTATTATATTTTTAAAAAAATTACACCAAAAAATTCTTTTTAAAAAAATTACAACATAATAACTGCTGTAATGGGCGGCCCTATGAGGGGGACAAGGAAGACGAAGGGTCCAGTCAAAATTCTTTAGAAAATTTAGATATTACATATTTAGACCATGTGTAGTGGGCGTGAACTTGGGCGAAAAGGGGCTACAACACCGCCCCCGGGTAAAATTTGGGGCGAATTGTGGGGGGGGGGGGTGGGCAAGCTTTTGTCGTCGGATTGTGTTGTTTGTTGGGAGGGGGGGCAAATGTGTTTTTATAATTATTATATTGTATTGAGAGAGAGGGATATATATATGTATATATATAATTCTACAACACCATTACACCCTAAAAACAAAAACCTATCCTTGTTGACTGTGCGCCACACGACGCAAAACACCCCATTTTGTAGCCCCTCCACTACGCATAGCCTTACTCGGTGACCACTTATTAACGAACAACATTGTCAACTTTAACCTCACAATATCACCCGTCACTTCTAACTTGATGTAAACTTATATGTGATGTTTATTAATTTATTTTTTTACTTTTATTATAATTATTGCCATTCTTATTATCATTGTTAATACTAATAATAATTAAGTTAACAGCGTAATTTTGTATGTATCTAGTCAAACATAATATATTTGTACTTCTTTATTAATATACTAGTTTGATCCTCCCGTGTTACGAGAGTTTATTTAAAGTTTTGTTTTTAATCGTTTTGCTATCTTATGATGATTTATAGTATTTTTTAACGAAGTTATGTTTTAATTTAATACATATACATTAGTTTGTTATTATATTTTTTAACGTGTGGGTTTATCAGTTGAGATGTTTAGGTTTTAAGATTTTTAACGAACACGAGCATGTTGATTTTTTTAAATGTACAAACATGAACACAAATATTTGTCTAATGAAAGAAGGGGCATTGATGTAGTTGACAATGGTGGGTAGTATCGGAAGTTAACCAACGATGGAGATGATAGATCAACAACGTAAAACATGTATTATAAATTAAATTAGAGTTTGATGATAAAAGTTTTTGTCAATAAATTAGATCTTATAAACAATGAGGGCTATTAGAGTTTGGTAAGACCTATAACCCGTGAAAATTATTCTTTGATGATTAAGGGGTTATTTTACAAATAAATGAGATGTTATAACACGTTTAAGGGTTATTCGGGTTTAGTGAGACCAATAACCCGTGAAAATTATTATTCGATTATGAAATAGTTTTATAAATAAATGAGATGTTATAACCCATTTAAAGACTATCCGGATTTGGTGAGACCTATATCCGCGAATTCGGGTCAAATGCATGAGAAGCCTCCATTTATAAATCAAGCAATCTGATGGCTCTAGAGAATGGGGGGAACAACATGAGAGCGACACCTATGATTTTATGGTAAGCAATTATATAGATAGTTAGATACTCTCATTTTTTAACGCTTAAATTTACATTGTAGGTTGTTGAAATTCTTTATTTTCGTTTATTTCTTTATCTAGACTAAAATATTTAGATACAAGTTGTCGAAGTTTTATTGTTTCTTTTGATGTCACGGCTGCAGCACGTGTTCGTCCCGCTGAAAGCACGGGTAAAAAAAAAACTAGTATTAAACTTAAAAGGGAGAAAATGGAAGTCGTGTAACATATGGATAGTTTCATATAACTTCAACAATAACAATCATACCTAGTAGTTACTTAGGTGAACATATTTCGGGTTTATAAAAATCACTAGATACCTGACCTGAAAATTACCCGAACCTGACCCGAAGGAATATACATATATTTGCTGGGTATAGAAATTTGTCTATTTTGATGATTGATTTATGATGTCTATTGTCAAGTTGAATTTGCTTAAACTTGTTGAAACTTAATTTGAAGATTTAGAAGTTAGATATCACGCAAGTAAGTTTTGGTATAGCTTGTTAAGAGTCTTAGTTAGCAAAAATGGTTGCTTTATTGGCAATGAGATATATGTTCTCGAGGGAGGGAATCATGAGTCGGTAATTGTAAAGAGGGCATAGTGAGAGTGGAATAGTGAAGAAACACGGATCTACTCTTCTAGACGGGTCCTAGATCCCATGAGCCTACAGGGTAGGATACGGTTAACTGTCAATATGATATGAACTCAATTCCCAAAGTCCAGTGACGTGAACCTGTAAAACAGACACCGTGAGCTCGTTACGGGAAGGACAAGAGGGGGGGGGGGGTCTTCCCGTAACCACCCTCCGACGTGAGAATAAGTACAATTCTGACAAAGATTAGATAATGCACTTAAGTAAATAGTGATAGTACAGTGGGAGTGAATGAATACCTCATGATGATCGAGAGGATATTTATAGCCGAAGGGGGTGGGAAGGTGATTGGGCCAGCTGTCCCTTTCAGAAGATGCTCTTGTAACCACCTGGACACGTGTCTTCAAATGATAGATTCAGTTATACGTTGCATGTGCATGTATAACCACCTAGACACGCGTCCCTTTGATATAAGTAAATAGGCAATACTGGCCATGTGCACGGTTATAACGGCCTTGCCAGGTGTCCCTTGTCAATTGGTCGGGAGATCACGTATTGCCCAAGAAAGCATCTTTGATAAATCTTCTAGAAGGTAATTGGTTATTGACAGCTGTCCTGGAGCATTACCCCGTGGTTATTTACGCGGGGGAATATTCTTTCTTGCGGATGACTTCTGAGGGTGCCAGGATGCTTCCGCATGTGCCGTGAGGGTGTTTCATCCTTCGATGATTATGCGGATGATTCGTATGCCCCGCGGGTGACTTGTGATGCACTTCTGGTTGACCCGCGTGTATTACTTTGAGTATTTGGGTCTTTTTAGTACCCTACCTCTATAAATCCCCCAGTCCACTGTTTCTTCCATGTGAAGTACTTTATGCGGGTGAAATTCTGGACTCAGAGTGTATTTGGGGATTTTTTATTTTGCAAGTTGTTGAGAAATATCATTTGTTGCTGTGGATAATCATGAAAAAAGGACAAGTTGACCACTCGCAGGCATGTGTGCAGGTGACAGGACGTTTATGACTGTTGTCACTGTACCCGACTGTACAACTTTTTTCCTTATTCGAATTTCCCGCGTGACGTGGCGACGGCCTATTGGGCGTTTTTTCTCTCTCCACTATTCATATCCCATTGCATTTATTGCGATGAGTATAAATAGAGGGAGTTAACTTCTTTTTGAAGTTTTATCGCCTTTGAACTCTGAATATTAACTTGTTTTCTTTCTCTGAAACTTTCGATTATATACCCAATCTTTCTTGAAACTACTTGATAGTATTGTTATAATGACAAGTACTATGGCTGAAGTCGAAGAGATAGAGGTTCAATGGGACCTGGATGAGTATCAGAAACTCATCGATACGTATGGTATCCCAACGGAATGGGGACCGGAGTTCCCTTCTGCCGGTTCGATTGCCAGTTTCCCGCCTCTTGGGAAGATGGCTTTATATGCTGATTACTTTGTTCACAGGAACTTTTGTCTTCCTGTTACAAAGTTTTTCATGCGAGTGATTAAAGCGTTTGGGATTCACTTATCCCAACTACATCCTCGTGATGTCATGCGAATTCGTCACTTCGAATTCGTGTGTATGGCGCATGAGGTGGTACCTCGACTGGACCGATTTGCTGTATTCTATAAGATGGTCAGTCGGAATGGGTGGTTCACTTGTCATGCTTTGACTGACAGGGTCATCGGTCATGAGACCGAGACAATTTCTAAAGATTGGAAGAAAACTTTTTTCTGGATATCAGAGGACGTGGTGCCGGAGGCCATGATTCGACGTTCGGGAAACGAGGCTCTTCTTGACGTTACTCCGGCTGCTCATGAGAAGCGTGATTGGTTCCACAAGCTGACTTCCTCACCAACTCCGACGCGGGCATTCCTGAGGAAGCCCTTGTATGGGCGGGGTTGAGCCTCTTGTGGCCTTCTCCATTCATGGAGCCTGTTTTTATTGGGCTAGATAGCCGTAAGTTTACTACTCTGTCTTCTTCCCTATTATTTCTGAAGTTCCGTTATTGAGTTCTTTACTTTGCTTTCAGGTTTGGGATCAATGTTGAATGCCCTGTATGATGACAGAGGCTGTGTGGAAAAGAATATTCGCAACGTAAAGGACACGCCTGTCCTTGAGAAGACTGCGAAAACGGTCAGGCGGATGTTACCGGGATCAATTCGTTCTTGGGACGCAGGGTATTGGGGGCGTGACGTTGGCAAGAATCGCACTTTCTGATTTCTTGCACAGCGTCCAAGTGCATGTCTGGCCAATAATATCCTCCGTTCATGATCTTTGCAACAGTCATTCTATGACCCGCGTGTAGGCCACAAATGCCTTCATGAATCTCTCGTATTAGATAATTCTCCTCTTCAGCGTCTACACAACGAAACAGTGGTCCTAAAAATGATCTCCGGTATAACACGCCATCATTCAGTTGGTAACTCAAAGCCTTGTGCTTAATCTTCCGGGCTTCAGCCTTTGCTGCTGGGAGGGCTCCAGATGATAAGTAAGCTTTAATCGGTGTCATCCATGATTCAACTCCTGTTTGTATTACCAAAACTTGACTTTGTGGAACGGACGGGTGATCCAGGACTTCAACGCGAATGTCTTTAGCAAAGTGTTCGAAGTTTGTCGAAGCCAGTTTGCTAAGAGCATCCGCAGACTTGTTCTCACTTCTCTTGATATGAATAATACTGAAGGAAGAGAACTGCGGGATTAAGTCCTTTGCTTGCGTGAGATAAGAAGCCATAACGTTATTTTTTGCTTAATATGTTCCATTAATATGTCCCGCAATTAGCATGGAATCCACTCGTGCTTCCAAAAATTTCACCCCGAGCTTTTTGGCTATCCGCAAGCCTGCCAGAAAGGCTTTGTATTCCGCATCATTGTTGGTACTTTTAAAGTCCAATTTTATGGCGTATGTGAATTCGTGTCCTTCAGGATTGACTAGCCTTAGGCCTGCACCGGATCCCTCGCTACTTGAAGCTCCATCCGTGAACAGTGACCATACTTGTCCTTCTTCCGGAGGTGCTTGGGGTTGCTGCTCAATCAAACATTCTTTTACTTTGTGCTGCGGGACTTCGGTAACGAAGTCCGCCAGCACTTGTCCCTTGATTGCTGGTCTGGGTTTGTATTCGATCGTATGTTCACCCAATTCAATGGCCCATTTTGCCAATCTTCCAGACAATTCAGGTTTACTTAACACGTTCTCGAGTTTGTATCAAATCAGGACATTTATGGGGTGTCCTTGGAAATATCTGCGGAGTCGTCGGGCTGCATAAACCAGTGCCAATACAAGTTTTTCTAACATTGAGTATCTGGTCTCTGGATCTGACAACGTTCTAATGACATAATAAATTGGAGTTTGGACGTTGTTTCTATCTGTCAGTAGCACAGCCCCGACGGCAATATCAGACGCGGATAGATACAGTGTCAAGGGTTCACCCGCAAATGGTGCTGTTAGAGTAGGAAACTCCATTAAGCAGTTCTTAACCTCTAAGTATGCTTTTTTGGCTTCTGCGGTCCATTTGAAATGTGCATTTTTGAGGCAATTTATAAGTGTTGACACGAATGGGTAAGACTTGGCCGCGTGATTTGCTAAGAAACGATTTAGCGTCACGAGTCTTCCATTAAGTGTCTGGACCTTTTTGAGGGAAGAAGGAGAAGGCATGCGGGCTATAGCCTGAACCTTATCGGGGTTGGCTTTAAAGCCCGCATCCGTGACTATGACTCCAAGGAATTTTCCTTCTTCCATCCCAAACGAACATTTTGCCGGGTTCAATTTCATGTTGACACTTCTCAGTGTTTTGAAGGTTTCCTCAATATCTCTTAGCATTTGATCTTCTTCAATGCTTTTGATTACTAAGTCATCCATATAAACTTCCAGGTTTCGACCTATCTGACCTTTGAATGCTTGATCCACTAACCGCTGATACGTAGCACCCACGTTCTTTAATCCGAAGGGCATTATTTTATAACAAAATGTCCCCTGGTCAGTGCGAAAGGCTGTCTTATCCTCGTCGTCCGCTGCCATGCGGATTTGGTGATAGCCTTTATATGCATCGAGGAAGCACTTGAACTTAAACGGAGCTACAACATCTACTTTGAGATCTATTTCAGGTAATGGATAACAATCTTTTGGACATGCTTTGTTTAGATCTTTAAAATCAATACACATTCGCCATGTTCCGTTGCCTTTTGGAACAATGACTGGATTAGCTACCCATGTCTGATACTTGCTCTCCCGGATAATCCCTGCATGAAGAAGATCTTGTACCTGCTCATTCATAGCTTTCGTTTGTTCCGGGCCCATCTTTCGCTTTTTCTGGACAATTGGGGTAAACATCGGGTTCACCCTTAACTTATGTTCCGCAATGCTCCGCGGGCTGCCAGGCAAAGACATCCACGTTTTTGGTCAACAGTTGCATTAAAAAAGTCCTTACTATCTCGGAGACAGCAGGTCTAATCATAATTGTTTGATCGGGAAATTTCTTGTTCAAAACCCACTTTTCCGACCCAGTCCTTAAGGTTTTCTTTGGGATCTAGCCGGGCCTTGAACTCTCAGTTGCAAAGCAATGTTGGTTGACATGAATTATTGCCACACCGGTGCGAGTCAGGACTCCTACCGCACCGTGGGCTGTGGACGGGTGGGCGTTGAAGTCACTGGTCGCCTCACGTCCTAAAATGATGTCATGCTTAGAAGTTGCTGGCAGGACCAAAAATTCAACTTCCTCCGTCCTTGAATGAATTCCATCGCTGAGTGTTACCGGAAACGATATCACCCCTTGCGGATGCATTATCTCTCCTCCGAAACCGGAAACGGGAGCATGAATTGGCTTCAACCTTTCTTTGTCTTCCTCATCTAATTGTTCGAAACATTGTTCGTACATGATTTCGGACGTACTACCAGTATCAAAGAACACATATTGCGATCGATAGTGACCAAAAAGAGCAGTGATTATCATCGGATTCTTGTTACATGGCCCGCCTTTGATTCGAGGAAAAATCACGGGCTCATTTTTCTATTCTTCATCTAAATACTCCCTCCGTTTTCCTCCAACCCATTGTCCACCCTGAATCATGTGGACATTTAAATCCTTAACTTGCCATTTAGCCGGGCCTTGGCTGTCCCTTGCGGGAGGCTTGCCAGTCCCTGGTCGTGTGTCTTCAACCAAATGTTCCAGTTTACCATTTTTAACAGTTGCTTCAATTTCATTTCTAAGAGCCACACACTCGTTCGTGTTGTGTCCGATATTGTTGTGGTATGAGCAACGATTTTTTTTATCAAGAAATGACTTCCTTGGTATTGGTTGAGGCTTTCTGATGGTCAAGTTCTAAGTAGTAAGGATTTCTGAGGGAGTCTTTGAAAACAGGGTCCAACTCTTGTTGGAGGACCGGGCTAAGAAGTTATTTTTGTTCTTATTACTGATCAGAGATCTTGCATCAAATTGCTTTGGTTGTTCCGTATTTGGCTGTAATCTCGACCAAATTGTGCCTTTGGCCTGTCTATTCGGTCGTGGAGTTTGAAACTCGACCCTTGGTAATTGCTTCTGACTACTGGATCGCAATTTTTTTTTCAGTTCTTGCAAATAATTTAGATGCCTTCATGATTTCGTCCCAGGATTCGGGCATTCCGTCTCTTCCCGTTAGAGTACGGATCAAAGCATCACTATTCACATTCTTGCGGAATGCTCCCCGTAACATATCTTCACTCACCCCTCCAATGTTAAGGCTCTCGTTGTTAAAACGAGTAATGAAATCTTCGATGGATTCATTATTTCACCTTACCACATCTAGTATTTCTGACGGGTCACGAGTATATTTCTTTTGTTGACTGAAATGTTGAGAAAACTTTGCTACAAAATCCTTCCAACTTTTAATTTGTCCGCATGGTAATTTTTCAAACCATTCTCGCGCCGCTGTGGTGAATGTTAATGCGAACATGTGAGACCAATTTGGAAGAGTCCAACCACTGACTCCTCCAAATGCCTCAAATCTCAGCAAATGATCACTAGGAACCGTCATTTCATTGTATGTTCCGACGGACGGTGGAATTTTTGCATTTATCGGGAACGGTGCTGTCGCGATACTTGAAATGAACTTTGATTTTTCAGCAAAAGATTCTGGACGATATGGTTTGGAAAAATCATGTCCGGCGTCGCTGTTGTATTCCACATGGCGGACCACTGGTCGCGGGTAACTAGCCCCTCCATAAAAAGGTAGGCGACTGTCTCTGCTGTAATAACTACCCTCCAGATGATACGTTGAATAATGTCCATCAAGTTCGTCCTCATAGGACGGTACCCGCATATCTATGCGGGGAAGAGGACATAACCTTCGGATTTCACCAAGGTTTTGCTCAAGTGGCTAACTGTATTGAATGTGACTTCCCCGTATGGGAGGAGAAACTGATCTCCTGGGAGAGTCATCATACGTCAGGGTACGAGCGTGAAAACGCTCGTTCCGTACCCTACGTTCGTACTCGGCTTTCAGATTATCTTGTTGGATACAGAGCCGCTCATCCGGAGACAAAAGTCCCTCGGATCTGGAGTTATGATGCCGAACTCTTCTTGGAGTAGAGTTATTAGAGTTCTCTTCCAAGCCTAACTTTGAATGAGTTCGATTAGCATCTCTCGTAATTCGTTCCAAATCTCCCATATTGGAACCCCCTGGAGTTGTAACACGCCCCAAGTCAGTAGTTGGTGTAACAACGTTTCTGGTGTCTACCGGAGTAACACCTACTTGTTGAGCAAACAATCCCCGAGCCGTCGAACCACCCAAGGAAAAACCTCTAGGGTTTTCGGCATCGGTTCTTGCAACAGGAGTCGAGGTTCGATCAAACACAGACGTTGCTCCTTCATGTGTTTCGAGGTTGATACCACGTGAAGACTATGCCTGGTTCTCCATCGGCCCTTTAGGTAACTGATTCATATCGTAAAGAGAACGGAGAAACTTCTTGTTGTTCTAACAAAAGCACGGATGGCGCCAATGAAGAAACACGGATCTACTCCCCTAGACGGGTCCTAGATCCCATGAGTCTACAGGGTAGGACGTACTGTCAATACGATATGAACTCAATTCCCAAAGTCTAGTGACGTGAACCTGCAAAACAGACACCGTGAGCTCATTACGGGAAGGATAAGAGGGGGGGGGGTCTTCCCGTAACCACCCTCCGGCGTGAGAATAAGTACAATTCTGACGAAGATAATGTACTTAAGTAAATAGTGATAGTACAGTAGGAGTGAATGAATACCTCATGATGATCGAGAGGGTATTTATAGCCAAAGGGGGTGGGAAGGTGATTGGGCCAGCTGTCCCTTTCAGCAGATGCTCTTGTAACCACCTGGACACGTGTCCTCAAATGATAGGTTCAGTTATACGTTGCATGTGCATGTATTACCACCTGGACACGCGTCCCTCTGATATAAGTAAATAGGCAATACTGGCCATGTGCACGGTTATAACGGCCTTGCCAGGTGTCCCTTGTCAATTGGCCGGGAAATCACGTATTGCGCAAGAAAGCATCTTTGATAAATCTTCTAGAAGGTAATTGGTTATTGACAGCTGTCCTGGAGCATTACCTCGTGGTTATTTACGCGGGGGAATATTCCTTCTTGCGGATGACTTCTGAGGGTGCCAGGATGCTTCCGCATGTGCCATGAGGGTGTTTCTTCCTTCGATGATTATGCGGATGATTCGTATGCCCCGCGGGTGAGTTGTGATGCACTCCTGGTTGACCCGCGGGTATTACTTTGGGTATTTAGGTCTTTTTAGTACCCTACCTCTATAAATAGTTTACGAGGAGAGAAGCTACGATCCCGTTCCACTCGTTTTCTTTTCATGATCGGATGTGGAGGGTGACTAACATGTGTCGTATTATTTTCAAATTCTAGATAATATGGAAATGTGTATTGTACTCAAACAAAATAAATATATTTTGATCATTTTTTTTCTTTTTTCGCGTGTCCAATCTTCTTTGATTGTGATAACCAACTCACTTATACAATGGTTTCAAAGGAGCATTCTTCTAGTCATCTTTTCACTTGGGGGTGGTTATGTTGTTGCCCAGTTTAATATGAAAGTGAATTCAGTAGTTAGATTAGATTGTAATAGACAAATTTTTAACTTTGATCTAAAATCATGCTTTAAGTGAAAACCACCCTGTCTAAGGACGGTTTTGCTAAAAGACAAAAGCAACATTGATAAGTGATGGGTTACTGATGGGTTTAAGTGGGTTAGTGAGGCCCACTAAGTCGTTGCACTGAAACCTTCCTAAATAAGGGTGCTTGCAGAGAATTGTGCAGCTACACTAACACATTTTTTTTAAAAAGTGAACTTCATTGCTACACTGACACCTATTGACTAGAAGCATTTTGCAAAGATGAACCCGTCCTTGGTAAAGGCGATTATACCATTTTTAACATTTTTCATGCTGACTTGTCATTTACCATATTGTTTTCATAAAATTACCAATCATAAAATAAATTAAGAATATTACCGTTGCATGTGAATGGAATATAGGAGGCATTAATTAAATATGTTTGATTGTTTTGTTAATTTGATATAAATTACACCCAAACCAAATCAACACTTCTCAAAATTACAAAAATTCATTTCAAGATAAAGAGAGAATTACACTAAATTATAAGTTAAAATATATATAAAAACGTTCATAAGTAAACTAATCACTATAGAACTTCTACATCAAATACAATAATTAAGTAAATTTGAAGCTGATATGGCAAGTATTACAGTCTCTTCATTCTCTATTCCATATGGCAATCCATAGGTAATCCATCAGCCCTTAGCAGGGATAATTAGATATTTTATGACACATGTCATTTTTTAATTCGTCAAAGAATATAATTATATTTATATTTGATTTTTCACCTATTTTTTCTCTTGATATTTTAATATTATTTTTTATATCGTCTTCCCCCATTTATAAACCATTTATAAACGTTCATAATTTTTTCATACGTTATTATCTTTTGAAAAAACTGCACCATAATAATTAGCGTTTTTTTATCTTTAATATGAGTAGGATATTTTTATATAAAATGTTAAAAAAAACTCGGTGTTTTTATGGCGTTTTAAAGAGAGCGACGTTACCATTACGGTGTTGCGGCTGGGTTTTTTTATCTACGTCTAAATATTTATAGTTATATGGTTACAATTTCATTATTTTTTTAATACACGTCGCCCTGCTGCAAAGCGCGGTTAAAAAACTAGTAACAAATAAAAGTACAATTACCAAACTATCTTTAAAGCATCAAAACCGTTAACAAACACTGAACACAAAAGCCTTATGAAGTTTAGAAATATGTACTAAACAAAAAGCAAATTTGCAGGTGTGCGAAGCACCATTTTGACTAAGGTAAAAACAACAAAACAGAGAACAGAGTTTGACTTTTTGGTCAACCCTATCCAAAGTGACATAAACGCTATAAATTATCAAGAAAATATGTGATTTGGGCTGACTTCCCAGTAATTTTGGTCAACCCAACCTAACCTTGTTATTTAATAAGACAGAATTCAGATCGGTTTGGGCTGGCGTGCGAGTAATTGTAGATTCAAGCATTGCGATAAAAGTTATGAGTGGAGTTATATCACATAATAGGGTAGGTACGATTAAGAATAGAGATGGTTATCGACTTATTTCAACATCTGTTTACTCCAATAGGTCGATTTGAGTTGTGTTTCAACTCAAACAGGTCAAGTCAAAAGTCAGGCTAATATTAATACATGTCGAAAAATTTAAAGCTTGCCTAAAGGACCGTCCGAGTGTTTACCCGCTTTGACTCGATTAGTAAAGCATCAATTGTTTTAGTTATTTATTTTCCTTTCATGGTAGCTGACTCGAGAACTGCGACCATGTTGAACTTTTTTTTTTTTGAATGGCGGGGATTTTATTAAAAAGACCCAAACTCTAGCAAGGAACTAGAGGGGAGCAAAAATACAAATACAAATTGTCATTATAAATTAAAGAGGCGCCAATCTTTCCATTCGATGTTTGTTTTCTTCGATCTGTTCTTTACCTATAAAAAGCTTGTGGCTTTGATATCCTCCAATATTTTGTGAATAAGAGCTCTCTTGTTCTTGAATATCACCTCGTTTCGTGCACGCCATATCATCCATATTGTAGTTAGTATGACCGCATTTATGGCCTTTCTTTTAATGGTACTGCCCCCACCTTGTTCATGAATTTGTAGATGTTTAAAATTGAAAGCAAAAATAGGTGGAATTTTGCAGCATTGCGAGATTACCGACCAAATAATATTTGCCACTTGGCAATTGACGAATAGGTGCTCGGCTGACTCCATGTCTTCTCCACTTAACTTGCAAATGCCCGAACCAATATTTCATGAGTGCAATGTACGTAGGAATTCTTTCCATTTCGGCTCTCCACGAATGAATGTTTAGTTTTTTTGGAACTCAATTGTTCCATTTAAAGAATTGAATCTCTTGATTTTCCGGGATCTGGATCATCCTTTCTTTAATGTATCCCACAGAGAAAACCCCGCTGGAATCCCCCTCCCAAGCCCAAGTATCAACGGAATCAGATAGGCATGTACGCGAGAGGGCTTTTTCACATCTATGTACTTGAGCATCATGTAAACTGGGCAAGAATCCATTGTACACCATCATTTGTTACTCTGCATCTATTGCTGATTGAGCACCCTTTTCCAGTTTCTAGCTCATATAAGGATGGGAACCTGTACCGGAGAATCTAATGTGGTTGTCACATCCCACCTTCCCAACAATTAACCTATCCAAGTATATATCATTTTCAGTGCCAATACCCGAGATGTTTTTCCACACACTTGAGAATTTTTCTTTTGTCGGAATGTAATCCCCAAGACCTATATTACAGCCTTCCAGATATAGTTGTGTTCAGTGACAAATCTCCACCACCACTTTAAAAAGAAGAGAAGGCTAATATTTGTAGCTTGAAGAGAGCCCAAGCCGAGTCCGCCTTTGTCTTTTGGGAGAATTACACGGTTCCAAGCGACCCAACTTATTTTATGCTGATCCTCATGCCCACCCCATAAAAATCTACGCCGGAGCTTTTCGAGGGTTTCAATGCCTCCAACGGGGGCCTTGAAGAGGGAAAAGTAGTAAATAGGTAAACTATCCAATACTGATTTTAACAAAGTCACACGCCCGCCAATCGATAATGTTTTAGCCTTCCAAAGAGAAAGTCGGGATTCAAATACATCAATAACCGGTTGCCAACTTCGAATTCGGTTCATATTTGCACCTACTTGGAGGCCGAGGTATTTAAATGGGAGGGAGCCCGAATTGCAATTCATTAAGTTACACATATCAGAAATTTCATTATCACCGACTTTTATTCCAAAGAGGGTACTTTTTTGAAAGTTTATCTTGAGCCCAGATTCCAGAAAGAAACATCTCATGATACGCATGATGTTTGATGCGTTTGAGGATGACCAGTCACCAATAATTAAGGCATCATCAGCGTACAGGAGATGGGTAAGGTAAGGTCCGTCATTGGGGCTTTGAAAACCATGGAAAATGCCAAGGGAGGCAGCGGTCTTGAGAGCAATAGTAAAGGCTTCCATGGCAATGATGAAGATGAAGGGGGAGAGAGGGTCTCCCTGTCTGACCCCACGGAAGCATTGGAATTAAGATGTTGGACTCCCATTGATTAACACTGAAGCACGGGCAGAAGATAAGCATCCTTTAATCCACATGCGCCACATATCCGGGAATGACATTTGTTCTAGAATCGAGTCAATAAATTCCCAATTAAGAGTATCAAAAGCTTTCTCAATGTCCAATTTGAAAAGCATAACTTTCTGATTGTGTTTTTTTTCCCAGGAGATTACTTCATTAACGATAAGAGGTCCATCATGGATGTTGCGGTTGGATAGGAAGGCTGCCAACTTCGAATTCGGTTCATATTTGCACCTACTTGGAGGCCGAGGTATTTAAATGGGAGGGAGCCCGAATTGCAATTCATTAAGTTACCAGTAAGATTTGATAAATAGAAAATTAAACCCGTCGGGCCCAGGAGCCTTGTCATTGCCACAATCCCAGACGGCCAATTTGATCTCCTCCGAAGAGAATGGGGCTATAAGAAAAGCACCGTCAGCATCAGAAATTTTTTATAAGACGAGTTCAAGAATTTAGGCCGGGTGTCCTTGAATTTTTCAGAATAAAAGTTAAAGATGTCATCTTTAACTGTCTTTGGGTCGGTACACCATTCATTGTTGATCAGAAGTCCTTTTATACGATTAGTGGACAGGTTGTTGTTGATTATTCCATGAAAGAAACATGAATTTTCATCCCCATCAATGGCCCAATTGATGCGCGCTTTTTGCTTCATGTCTTTAAGTTTCAGATTTTCAATCTCCAAGATATCATTTTTAACCTTTGCTCTCAGATCAAATTCATTAACGGATAGTGGAGCCGATTCTGCCTTGAGATCCATTTCTAAGATTTCATCTTTTAGCCGAATTAATTGGGCATACTGGTCACAGGATTGCGCTTTCCATTTTTGAACCTCCTTTTTTATTGCCTTCAATTTCGCCGCTAGTCTCTTGTCAGCTGGTCCATCCAAGTTGACCAAAGAGATGGCTTTAATCACAGACTCGTGAAAACCCGGTTTATCAAGCCAAGAGTTGAAACATTTGAATGGGATTGGTCCCCATTTGTCATCCGGGTTAAGATGAAGTATTAGCGGGCAATGATCTGAGAGATGGAGAGGTAAAGCAGTGAGGACAGCAAGAGGCCAAAGCTGCATAAAGTTAGAGCACACAAGTATTCTATCAATCTTACTCATCTTGGAGCCGTTTCCATAGACATAGGTGAATTTGCTACCCCCCATATTGTATTCCGTCAAATCCCCATTATAAATGAAGTCATTAAAGGCACTAGAGCTGGCCGGATTAAACTCAAAGTTGAGTCGATAATCCAGCAATCGAACCTCGTTGAAATCACTGAGTAATATCCATGTGCCCCCTTTATCAAGTTTGAGTGTCAAAATCTCATCCCATAGGCGTTTCTTCCGGGTCATGGGGTGCATAGACATTTAGTACATTGAATACCACCAAATCTGCCAGAAGAGTTTACAGCCAAATAATCAAAACATGTTCAATCCCAAAACTTGTCCACTTTTACTTTGTTAAAATCCGAACATTGAGTTTCTTGGATAGCAATGAAGCTGATTTTATATTGTTTTTTCATCGATCTAACCCAATTGGCTTTTAGGTCACAGCCAATTCCGCGAATATTTAAAGAGAGGAAATTCATTGGGGAAACACACCATTATCATCATTAATAATATTCCTTACCTGAGGAATGAAACCCTCCATCTGGAAACCCACACCGTGTCCTACTTCAACTGTATTGGAGGTTTCAATATCAACCAAAGAAGGCACATTATGATCAGATTGTGTGCTCGAGGGGTCGGGATTAGGTTTCGGATTAGGCCGCAGGGGGAGCCACATCGTTCACTTGGCTGGGTAAAATGGTGACTGAGCTTGGGTTTTGGGTAAGTTTCGAAAAACGACGAAAGGAGCGGTGAGGACGGGAAGAGGAAGGGATCACAATATTGGTGCCACCGGAGGGAATGAGAAATTGAGGTCAGGGAGATTAAGATTATCGAAGTGGGTACGGGTCCTTTTGTTTGGCCGAGATTCACCCGAGGGGCTAGAGAAATGGGATGGTGATCTGGGCCCAATATGGATTTCAAGTTGCAAAGGATGGTAATGTCTCTTGTTTCACCAATTAGACAGTGATTTTCCAGAACCATGAACGCACAGGTGTTGAGTTCCCCAAGATTGATTGATTTTTGGTTTGAGGAGGGTCTTCCTACGACAGCTTCCTTGAAAGAGTAATCTGAGTCTAAGTTATAGGAGTGGGGGTGTTGATTGGGTTGGTAATGGATTCTTGTTCAGAGGATGCCGTAGTTGACTTTCCAGCCCGATTGTATTTTGCAAAATTAACCTCCACCTTAGCATCAGAGTACCTGATGAAAGCAAAGCGGTTGGTTACCGAGTTTATCTCTTTTTTCGGTAAAAAGACGTCTTCCAAAAATCTTCAACTCATTCCATACGTCCGCAAGCATGCATTCTTCTGGTAGATTTGAGACCAGAAAGTTTGTGATAGAGGGATCATCTTCCAAGAATCTTTTGTGTGTGGCTGCCAATCTACGTAGTTCTTTGCGTCTTCGTCTTCCTATTGCTTCTTCCCAGTCTTGTCCCTTCATCTCTTTGTCCCGCCGTTAAGTACCAAGAATGAGAAATGATAGAGCCTTGTTGACCTTTTTTCCTACCTTGACTTGAAATTTGAGAGCATCCGAAATAAAAAATTTGACCAAATAAATCACATTTTTATGCAGTTTTCATGAATTATAATTTCATGTTGTTGCTTTTTTTTAAATGAAATTTTAATCTTTTAATAGATATAATATGACAGGCATTTTCCAAAATCATTTTTGTGACACATTTTTAGTGGTAAACTAAGCTTCAGTTTAAATACAATTAATATATTATATTATTATACAAGAAAGATTTGCAAGGGTTTTGTTGATTAACTTACAACAGTCGAATAAAACACAACTAAAATTTGCAAACATCTGAACAAGAATCAAAGGGTGTCAAATCACCTTCATTTCATTTCTGACTGCCATCACTTGTTCCTTTGATTTCTTATTTTTTGCACTGCCCTAAATTTTCGAAACAAAAAAAGGCCCGGATGTTTAAACTATATTATAATAATAATAATAATAATAATAATAATAATAATAATAATAATAATAATAATAATATGGGCTTTGGGATTGTTGGATACTGAAATTTGAGAGCATCCGAAATAAAAAATTTGACCAAATAAATCACATTTTTATGCAGTTTTCATGAATTATACTTTCATGTTGTTGCTTTTTTTTAAATGAAATTTTAATCTTTTAATAGATATAATATGACAGACATTTTCCAAAATCATTTTTGTGACACATTTTTAGTGGTAAACTAAGCTTCAGTTTATATACAATTAATATATTATATAATTTTCCAAGTATAGTTTCATGAATAGTTTTCAACTTGTTCTTAATATGCTACATAGCAGTGTAGCACATAGCTAGGTGGTTGGTGTTCATATTAGATGAATTTTCCAAGTATAGTTTCATCAATAGTTTTCAACTTGTTCTTAACTACTCACTAAGTCTGTATTAAACAAAGCTGAAATACATGTAAGTGTGAAACATATCGGCATCTTTGCCTGTTGCTTAGCTTCAATTTAATTCTTGATGCTTGCTTTTGCATCTGGATCTTTCAATAATAATGAAAGAAAAATCCATAAGATACGCAAGTATATAATCTTTTCATGATTACGCATATATGTTTCTGTGACATATTTAGTTCAATTTTTCACATTTTGGGAAAATGAATTGTGATTACAGGTACCCCATTTTGGCGAAAAAGGCCTCCAGACAAGTCCATATGCGGGTCACGTTAAGGATCACTTGTGAACTACACACCACTTCATGCTTGATCCGAGCCTGATGATCTGAACATGTCCACTCAGAACCAACAGACAAAATTACTAAAAAGATAACAGATATACAAGGCGACACCACTAGAATTATTCCTGGTAGTGGTGGGTGGTTTTGGTCGCAGTGGGATTTCATTTGACTACCATAACCAGGCTTTTCGGAAAGTGTTTGATGAAGATACAAGCAATAGATCAAGTTCTGGCTCTGCTATGTCTAATTTTTATGCTATATGCAAGTATATTAGCAGAGCAGATGCTCATTGACATCACCAAAACCATATTTTCCTCCTCTCTGTTGTATATTACTTTAGTTTTTTTTATAACATTCCTTAGATGATTTTTGCCAACAATTTACTATAAGCTTTGTACATACTGATCTCATCTTCTCGCTGTGGTACTTCTGTGGTCATTTTTTTCCGCTTTACTTGCATACAAGTTCAAAATAAATATGTAAATAAATTAAATAATTAACGGTAGGCTTTCATGACCTTATCTGATTGAATTACACTTCTGCGGTTTAGCTATTCCAAGAAGTTTCATGTCTAATTTCCTGTCATCTAATAAATCAAACACATATTATTAAATTTACTTTAATAATAGGTGTTTTCAGTTTGAGCACGTACTTCTCCACTCAGCATTTTAGGTAAGTGACCTGATAAACCGGTAAGTTTGCTACCAAATTCTATGCATCTACAGCTGAACTGCCTTTAAAAGTCATAAATAGGCTTTTGCTGTACACAAAATATGATAAATCACTTGTACTAAAATAATGATTACCCTCATTTTTTTATAGCAGGGTTGCTTCAGTTTTCTTACCCTCTCAGGGATCCATAAGAGGCCCTATATGCCTTTTGAGGTTTACAAGCTATATCCCTCTATCGCCATTCCTCTTCTGGTTCTTCCGGGGTATTCCTACGGGCCAAAGAGGATTTTTTTTCCATGTCCATTCTTTAACGCATTGTGTCCCGGGTATAGGCCCAAATGCCTTTTGTTTTCCTTGCGTCCTTCTTAGTTCCTTCTTGCTAGGTCCATTTCCATCAGGCTTCAGTTTTCCTATGCATTGCTGTTTCAGTGTGTAGGATTGTGAACGGCCCATTGCTTTTCAGTGAACCAGGCTCTCCGCCATAGCAGCCCACTTCTAGTCCCCTTTTCGGTGAACCAGGCTCTCCCCTCCTTGAACCCCTACTGCTTTACAATACACACAATACTCGTGGGTCCATATTCTTTCTGTTGAGAAAAACGACCACCTAGCCACGAACGGTAAACAAAAATGCGGAATTAATCTTCGTTTGGCTAAACTTTTTCCCGACCCGAATGAACCAATGAGGATGCAAACAAATAGGATAATTAAAAGTAAAAGTGACACAATAAATTTTAGCGTGGAAAACCTCTCAAGGCGAGAGTAAAAACCACGGGACTACTAAAGCCGCTTCAAATCCACTATCACCAATAATGAGTAATACAAAAGTTCTTCTCTAGGTAAAACTAGAGGCATACACAAATCATCATATACTTGGTACAAACAATCTTCAAGTATATGGAATAAAATAAAGAGTAAGAGGTAACACCAACGAGAAAAATACCGATCTCTTGAACGTCTCTTATCTTCAAATAAAACACCAAAAAATCTCTCTTTGTCCTTGGTTGTCTTCGACAGTAGCAAAAGAAAGAACCCAAAAAGAACCCACAAATTCTTTCGTAATATTTGCTGTGCTTGTCGGCTGTTAAGGTTATTTGGGCACACCACAAATAAACCTTTTATAGCATTCTTGTTTCTGGTCCTTCACGTAGTCAAGCCCATCTCAAAATAACCACATCAATTAGTGGAGTTCATGTGGGTCAAGCCCCACCAAAACCCAACGTCATTTACTTTTTTTTTTCTAAAAAACAATAATAATAATATAGATAATAAATCCCATGAAGGTTAAGATTGTTGCCGGGTTTTCTCGTGGGCAAAAATACCCCAACAAATCTCCTCCTTTTGTCTATGAGAAAGAACTCACCACCCCGGCGAGCGAGCAACAAATCTTCAACTTCTCACTTGTCAAAGCTTTGGTCAACATATCGGAACAATTATCATCGGTATGAACTTTATCAAGTTCAAATAATTTGTCTTCAATAGCATCTCTAATCCAATGATACCTCACATCAATATGTTTTGTTCTCTTATGAAACATAGCATTCTTAGCAAGGTGAATAGCACTTTGATTATCACAAAGAACCACGTAGCGCTGTTGCATAAAGCCAAGCTCTTGCATAAATCTTTTCAACCACAATAATTCTTTGCATGCTTCTGTTGCTGCTATATACTCTGCCTTGGTAGTAGACAAAGCAACACACTTTTGCAGTCTTGACTGCCATGACACGGCTCCCCCTGCAAATAACATCAAATATCCAGAAGTGGATTTCATGTTGTCCTTATTTCCTGCCATATCAGAATCCGTGTAACCAACAAGCATCGGCTCCCAATTTCCAAATGTTATACCCAATATGGAAGTACCACGTAGATATCTAAGTATCCACTTAACAGCTTCCCAATGCTTCCTACCCGGATTTGACAAGAATCGACTAACAACACCAACTTCATGGGCAATATCAGGCCGTGTACATACCATTGCATACATCAAGTTTCCAACCACTGATGCATATGGAACACCATCCATCTCTTTAATCTCTTTCTCAGAAGTAGGGCAATCTTTTTCAGTTAACTTAAAGTTGGGAGTAAGAGGTATACTAACCACATTAACTTTAGACATCTTGAATTTGCTAAGCACCTTTTCAATGTATTGCTCTTGTGACATGTGCAACTTCTTTGAAGCTCTATCTCTAGTAATCTGAATGCCAAGAATATTCTTAGCTGGCCCCAAGTCTTTCATAGAAAACGACTTGCTTAACTTTTTCTTCAGCTGGACAATTCTTTCCGCATTCTTGCCAACAATCAACATATCATCAACATAAAGCAATAAAATGATGAAATCATCATCACCAAACCTCTTAAAGAAAACACAGTGATCAGACGCAGTCTTTCGGTAGCCTTGCTTCCCCATAACTGACTCAAATTTCTTGTACCATTGTCTCGGTGCTTGCTTCAACCCATAAAGACTTTTATGAAGTTTACAAACATAATCTTCTTTACCTTTAACCTGAAAACCTTCAGGTTGCTCCATATAAATCTCCTTATCGAGATCACCGTGAAGGAATGCTGTCTTGACATCCATTTGCTCAACCTCAAGATCAAGACTAGCAGCTAAACCAAGGATCACCCTGATGGAACTCATCTTCACAACTGGAGAAAAAATCTCATCAAAATCAATACCCTCTCTTTGACTGAACCCTTTGACCACCAATCTCGCCTTGTACCTAGGCCATGATGTATGTTCTTCAGTCTTCAATTTGTAGACCCACTTGTTTTTCAAAGCTCTTTTGCCCTTAGGCAACTTCACTAACTCAAAGGTATTGTTCTCATACAAGGAATTCATCTCATCTTGCATGGCTTCAAACCACTCTCTTTTATGCTTATGTTCCATGGCCTCTTTATAATACTCGGGCTCTCCCCCATCAGTGAGTAAGACATACTCACCAGCCGAATAACGAGTTGAAGGTTGACTGTCTCTCGTAGAACGCCTGAGTGGGACAAATGCAGGTATATCTACTGGTAACTCAGGATGAATATCCTCATCCAAATCCACCTGCTCTTGATTATCAACATTATCGGTACCATGTTGTTCGTCATTTTGAATACCATCTTCGTGATGTGGCTCAGAACGCTGAGTAGGAATAGGGTCCAAATCAAAGAGACCATCAATATACTGAGGAACTACATGTGTCTTCTCAATATCTTTCAAACTCTCATCTTCCACAAACACAACATCAAGACTTCTAACAAGATTCTTTGAAACCGGATCATATAGCCTGTATCCAAACTCATCTTGCCCATAACCAAGGAATATACACTGTCTGGACTTCACATCAGGCTTTGATCTTTCATCTTTGGGAATATGCACAAATGCTTTGCATCCAAAGACCCGCAAATGACCATACGAAACATCTTTGCCACTCCAAACCCTGTCTGGAACATCATTATGCAAAGGAATACAAGGAGTAATATTAATAACATGTACCGCTGTATGTAAAGCTTCTCCCCAAAAGGAATTAGGCAACCCTGCATGTAAGAGCAAACACTTAAACCTTTCAACCAAGGTTCGGTTCATCCGTTCTGCTAAACCATTCAACTGTGGTGTCTTAGGAGGTGGCCTTTGGTGTCGAATACCCTTCTCTCTACAATAAGCATTAAAAGGACCAATATATTCACCTCCATTATCTGTACGAACACACTTGAGCTTCTTCCCAGTCTGTCTCTCAACTAGGGCATGAAACTGCTTAAACACATCAAATACTTGATCTTTAGATTTTAAAGTAAAAACCCATACTTTCCTCGAATGATCATCTATAAATGTGACAAAATATAAGCAGCCCCCAAGTGTTCTAGTCTTCATAGGACCACATACGTCTGAATGCACCAAGTCAAGTATACTTTCTTTTCTATGAGACGGATGACTATGAAAAGAAACTCTCTTTTGCTTACCATTCATACAATGAGAACACTTCTTCAAATGAACATCTTTCACACCAGATAAGGCATCTTTCTTCAATAAAATAGATATCCCCTTTTCACTCATGTGAGCAAGTCTCTTATGCCACATATCAGTCGCATCAGAATTTGTCAATGAATTAACCGAGTCTCTGGAAATCTTTGGATGTGCCATGTACAATTTTGAATTTCTTTCACCTCTTGCCACGATCAACGAACCACGAGTGAGTTTCCAAATTCCACCACCAAAGGTACTGTGGAAACCATCATCATCATCTAATGTGCCTGCAGAGATCAAATTAAGTCTAATATCCGGAACATGTTTCACATTGTGTAAAACCAAATCCATCCCAGTATCAAACTTCAAAACAAACATCCCCAACACCAACGATCTTTGATAGCCCATTATTACCCATCTTGACA
This sequence comes from Bidens hawaiensis, assembly GCF_021521415.1. Classification (NCBI taxonomy): domain Eukaryota; kingdom Viridiplantae; phylum Streptophyta; class Magnoliopsida; order Asterales; family Asteraceae; genus Bidens; species Bidens hawaiensis. Next base: position 146,674 of record NW_027493993.1, on the reverse strand, counting down.
TTCCCAAAATCACCAGGAGTATAAGACGAATAAAAATCCCTTTGTGATGTCACATGACAAGTAGCACCACTGTCAACAACCCAACTCGAATCATCACGTGCAATGTTCACCCTATCATAATCACAAAAAATATAAAACTCTTCGGTGGCAGTGTTAGTTTCAGAAGTACCTTCATCACCGTCATCTTTCTTGTAGTTGTTCTTTTTATTGTTGTAATTAGCCTTCTTGTTCTCCTTTTTCAGTTGCCTGCAATATTTTATTGTGTGCCCTTTTCTGCCACAATGATGACACTCATATTCTTCAAACTTCCCTTTGGACTTACTGTGGTGCTTTGCTCTATTACTCGGACCTCTACTATGGCTTCTCCCCCTACTTTCGGTAACCAAGGCATCTGAATGTGAAGAGGAACCTTGTGACTTTCTTCTCATCTCTTCATTTATAATATTACCTTTAGCCAATTCCATAGCAATGATACCGTTAGCTGCGGAGTTGGACAATGATGTCCTAAAAGTCTCCCAAGAATCCGGTAAAGTACCAAGAAGCCACAAACCTTGTATCTCGTCTTCAAACTTAATACCCATACCTGCAAGCTGATTAATAACACCTTGAAAAACATTCAAATGATCAATAACAGGAGTTCCATCACGGTATTTCAAGTTTATCAACTGTTTAATCAAGAACAACTTATTGTTCCCGGTCTTCCGAGCATACAACTCTTCAAGCTTGGTCCATAGAGTACAAGCATGACTCTCCCCGCTAATATAGTTCAATACATTATCATCAACCCATTGCCGAATATACCCGCAAACCTTACGATGCAAAATATCCCATTCTTCATCAGTTTTATCTTCAGGTTTATCGGTACTAAAAGCAGGCAAATAATAATCCTTCACATAAAGAAGGTCTTCCATCTTGCCTTTCCAAACATAATAATTTGAACCATTCAAACTCACCATCCTACCCGTATTAGCTTCCATCGTTCAAACAAGTCTTAACCCAAGAACAAGAGCCGAAGCTCTGATACCACTCTGTTGGGAAAAACGACCACCTAGCCACGAACGGTAAACAAAAATGCGGAATTAATCTTCGTTTGGCTAAACTTTTTCTCGACCTGAATGAACCAATGAGGATGCAAACAAATAAGATAATTAAAAGTAAAAGTGACACAATAAATTTTAGCGTGGAAAACCTCTCAAGGCGAGAGTAAAAACCACGGGACTACTAGAGCCGCTTCAAATCCATTATCACCAATAATGAGCAATACAAAAGTTCTTCTCTAAGTAAAACTAGAGGCATACACAAATCATCATATACTTGGTACAAACAATCTTCAAGTATATGGAATAAAATAAAGAGTAAGAGGTAACACCAACGAGAAAAATACCGATCTCTTGAATGTCTCTTATCTTCAAATAAAACACCAAAAACTCTCTTTGTCCTTGGTTGAAGCAAAATAAAGAACCCAAAAAGAACCCACAAATTCTTTCGTAATATTGGCTGTGCTTGTCGGCTGTTAAGGTTATTTGGGCACACCAAAAATAAACCATTTATAGCATTCTTGTTTCTGGTCCTTCACGTAGTCAAGCCCATCTTAAATTCACCACATCAATTAGTGGAGTTCATGTGGGTCAAGGCCCACCAAAACCCAACGTCATTTACTTTTTTTTTCTAAAAACAATAATAATAATATAGATAATAAATCCCATGAAGGTTAAGATTGTTGTTGGATTTTCTCATGGACAAAATTACCACAACACTTCCCACTAAGTTATACAAAAACTGTTGAAAAAATCAAGTCATGATTGTTATGGTCTTCTTCTTGTTGGTGGAACTTGCTCCCATGATGACGTATTGTGGTTGAACCTGCGAGTTGCTTCATTCCAGCCTTCAAGTGCCTTTCTTTCCTGCATGTATGAATTAGAAGCATTGGACAGTTCCCAACCCCTCCATCTCCTTTGTTGATTAGAATTCTGGATTGCCCTGTTAAATATGACACAGCAGTTCAATCAAGAACTAATCTTGATTCTTTAATATGCAAAACAATAAAACAAATATTGTTTTCTTTTGCTTTCTTGCTTCTGTGCGTACAGTAGCAAATAGAGAACAAAATCTTTGGATGATGGCTGCACTATTCACAATTGCAAACACAGTGGACGACAAAGAATTTTTGACAAACAAAAACAACTCAATATTATTATTAAGAAAACGAACACACGAAAAACTTAATAAACCTATGTGAACCAAGGGTTTATATAACACCTTTAATACGAGTCCTACTCGTATTCAAATACACAATTTGAATCTAACTCAAATAGGTTTTAGGATAAGACTAACTTAATAAAAATAAGACAAACTTATTAATAAATAATAAACGAATTATTATTTAAATCTCCACCGAGCCTCCGCCCAAAATCTCCCCGGTACATTCTTGTTGTGCATCATGCTTCCGATCATGTCGGTTAGGGTGTGATTCTTTCTCTCCGAAACCCCGTTTTGCTCGGGAGTATTAGAACACGTTAGTTGGCGTTTAATTCTATTTTCTTTTAGAAACAAAGAAATTCACGGGATGTATACTCGCCTCCATTATCGAAACGAAGACACTCGATGCTCCTCTTTAGATCTCGTTCGGCTTCTAACTTGAAATCTTTGAAACGTTCAAACGCCTCGGATTTCTCTGTCATGAAATATACCCACAAATATTTCGAATAATCATCAATAAATGATATCATATAACTCATACCTTTAATTGACGGTTGTTTCACCGGACCAAACACATCGGTATGAACTAGCTCGAGAGGCGCTTTAGCTCGATAACTAGAATTCTCAAATGGTTTCTTATGAGCCTTTCAAAACTGACAACCGCAACACACCACATCCGTTTTTACTTCGAGTTCGGGTATTCCCGCCACCAACTTCTTTTTAACAATTAATTGAAGTTTATCATACCCGACGTGGCTTAAACGTTGATGCCACAGATCTGTGTTTAGATTCCTTTTCACCTTATTCACATACGAAGTCCCGGCAGACAATACATAACCGAGTCTTTCTTTCTCCCTTGAATCACCGGTATGATTTAGTTTCGAACTTATCAAAAATACTCACCTCGTTTGGCCCAAATAGAACGTATCGTCCGGTGTCGGTGATTTGAGGAACCAACAACAGGTTCTTTTACATACCGGGAACATGAAACACATTTTTAAGAACAAAACCACTTTCCTCAGAATCTGGTGAGAGATCAACCTCACCGATATGAGCTATGCCGTATCGCGAATCATCGGCTATAACTACCACCTGATTACCCTCGTACTTAACCGGGTTATTTAACCGCTCCTTTTCACCCGTTAAGTGATTCGAACAACCCGAATCCACAATCCAATCATTTAATAAATTTAAAGAGGGTTTTTCCGTAGCCGTTAACGCATGAACTTCTCCAATTCCGGCATAATGGGCCTCGACATCCCAAGGCTCTTCAGTTCGATTTTGCCTTGTCGCGGCGTTTCCTTCTTCAGTTGCACTCGCTGTACAATACTTTGCGATGTGCCCTCGCATGTCACAATTATAACACTTAAAAGATTTAAACGACGGACGTTTACCCTTTTTATTACGGTTCCAATTCTTTCGATCAACGCTTCCTTCCTGTTGGTTTTGTTCCTCGGGTTTATTTCGATCCCACGGTTTCTTTTTGTTGTAACCGTGGTTGGGTTTGAACTTTCCTTTTCCTTTTCCGCAAACAACGCCTCGTTTTCTTGCTTCGGTACAGCGGAGACCGACACACTGGCCATCTGTTTGGCTAAGGATTCCTGTCCGGATAATAAATTTTCAAATTCCGAGAGTGACGGTTGATTCGGCCAACCTTGAACAGCAGCGACAAACGACTGAAATTCCGGCCTCAACCCGTGAATAATAATCCGTTTCATCCTCACGTCTTCGATCCTTGATTGCTGATCTAAATCGGCAATCTCGCGACAAAGCGATTTCACTTTATGAAAGTACTTTGGAATCGTCATATCTTTCTGAGTAACCGAAAGCAACTCGTTTTCAAGAAGTTGTAATCGGGTGTCGTTTTTCTTCGTGAATAGTCATTCAAGAATATCCCATGCATGCTTCAGTGTTTCGGATTCTTGAAAGTGATCTAACAACTCCTCTTCGACTGTTGTTTTTAACACGAACAACGCTCTCCCGACTTTTACTCGCCACTTTCCGATGGCACCTCCGGTGTCGTTTCTTGGCACCTGCGTTTCGGTTCCGTTGGTTACCTCCCAAAGGTCCTGACCTTGAAGGTATGACATAACACATGTCGACCAAACCCAGTAATTAGTTTGGTTCAAACGCTTGATTCCGGCGACAAACGACGTATCAGCCATCGTTTCCTTCTTCGTCAGCTTCTTTTCTCACCACTTCGATCGACTAAACTCGATTACGTACTTACGTTCGGTGACCGGCTCTGATGCCACTTGTTAAATATGACACAGCAGTTCAATCAAGAACTAATCTTGATTCTTTAATATGCAAAACAATAAAACAAATATTGTTTTCTTTTGCTTACTTGCTTCTGTGCGTATAGTAGCAAATAAAGAACAAAAGCTTTGGATGATGGCTGCAGTATTCACAATTGCAAACACAGTGGACGACAAAGAATTTTTGACAAACAAAAACAACTCAATATTATTATAGAAAACGAACACACGAAAAACTTAATAAACCTATGTGAACCAAGGGTTTATAGAACACCCTTAATACGAGTCCTACTCTTATTCAAATACACAATTTGAATCTAACTCAAATAGGTTTTAGGATAAGACTAACTTAATAAAAATAAGACAAACTTATTAATAAATAATAAAAGAATTATTATTTAAATCTCCACCAAGTCACCCCATGAGATTTACCGAACCGCCCTTAAATACCGTCTTGTTTAACATGCCCCTTCTCTTAACACTCATATTTGTTCCCATATCAACAATGAAAGGAACCTCGGACAAGTCAAGGTTCTCACTCACCTCACAATGCAAGCAGAGTCTCACATGTGCTAAGTGTACCACCTTTCCCTCCCTGGTTACCCAATAAACACTCTGAATAGAACCCCAGAAGTCAACCCCCCTCCCAGTAGGATGGACTTTAACATTTTTTGTTGCTCCATTCCCGAATGAATGATTGCCTTGGAATATAGAACATACTACACCACTTAGTTCCAAGTATGATATTAGAATTGATATACTAGCTATACCTATATTGATGATGATGATGATGATGATGATGATGATGATGATTAAAATGTAAAGATTTACAATTTTTTTAAGGTAAAGCAATCCGCATACCTTAATAAAGCTCTTCTACCTATAATTTCAGTTTCAAAACATGGCCATCAACTAAAATACCACTTTCATCATAGAATTAATAAGGTATCCTACATATCTAGGAAAGCATAGTGCATTGTTACCAAGCATTTAACACTGTAGAACCAACCTTTATTTATCATGAACATTGAGCCTAGTAACCCATTGTATTTTAGCCACCACAATTATCAGACCAAGTAAAGCATATCTGAAGAAAGAAACGGACAATATTCACAATATCCAGAGAAATAACAAAGTCACAACATCCAAAGAAACAGAAACAACCCTAGTTCACTTACCTATTCTCCTCAGTTTCCTCCTCCTCCTCCCCGTTTCATCATCCGATTCCTCCAATTCGTCCTCATTCGACGGCATCGATTCATCAGACTCCTCGTCTTTGAGTTCCCTTTTGTCCACTCGAGTAATGAAGCCCAAAAAGTGTATGGTAACCCAAGCTTTGCCATTCTTTCCCCAACTCCTGGAATACAAATTTTTCACCAACACGTTGATTTGTCCATTTTTTCTGACATAAGCTCCTAGAACCATGATCTGAGATATATATAATTTTTTAAAGATTTATCACACTTTGTCAAGTTTTAAAATTGTTTTCACCTAGACTTAACCACACACACAAAAGGCAAGTGTACCTGTCGTGTGGTAATATAGTAACGGCGAGAACCGGGTATCAATCCATGGACACGTAAATTTTAATATCAATCCTTTGCAAATATAATAACCATGAGAGATGAGTTTAATTGATTTGTTTTTAAGATTAATTTTTAGGAGAACTGGTAACAATAATTTAAAACAAGTAACACGATAATGAAGATAAACAAGAATTAAAAAGCTATCACCTTAACTTAGAATCCACTTGACTTCTGATGATGGTAAACTTAAATATATGATAAATTCACTATTTTGTTTTAAAAAGAATAGTTTCTAGTTATAGATAACCATCCAAGTGATTTTTTGGGAAAACTTAGTATGAATTATACAAACTAATCACCTCAAATCATACTATAATGTAAGTGAACTTTTATGTTGAAATTTAAAGATATAGATTATCATTCAATTACGAAACTCAAATCTAACAACCGGTCAGAAAGATTACATGAAAAACACATAATCCACCTATGGTTGATTAAATTAGACTAAGTTCAAGTATTCTCTTGATATATGAATTTTTAACCCAAATGCAATATTAAAATAGTTGTGTTAACAAATTATTTATAATATTACTTAACAAGAATATCAATTCATAACAAATGTTCAATCTTTTCAAATCTAAACATGAGGATATGTGTTTAACCAATTTTCATGTAGCATACAAGAATTATTTTAACTATTTCTAGATTAAAAGTGATAAAGTTGCATGAACAACATTTATAAATAAATGATAAAATCAAGAGTCTTTCAACATAACAAGATGTACCATTTATAATTCTTGTATATTACTTTCAATTGTTTAAACACAAAATTTCATCAAAAGATAACCAAGAACTAGCCATTATTTTAACATAAAATTATCATATATTAATTCCAACCATCAAAAGTTGTCAAGTTTCATCATCAGTTAAGGTGATATAAAGAGTTTTAGCTCATGATAATTATAAAAGATACAACAAAATAGAAGAATATAGCATTCATGTTTAATATTAATATAATCTAACCAAGCTAGATAATTATGATGATGCTAAGACTTCCTTTTGATGTTGTATGAAGGTTCAAGAGCTTCTCTTTCTTTAATTCTATGGATTATGAGAGTCTAAATGGGTGTGTTTTTCTCCAAATTTGTGCACACAAATGAGCAACATGCATGGTCTTTATATAGGCTCACTGTGCACAAGGCATGACCCATGCTTAGAAGGGGCACGACCCATGTTGGTCCCCTTGTAGTACACCACGTGCTCCCTGATTTACTATTTAGCATATATCTAGGCACGCGACATATCTGGTCTAGGCTTGGGCTGTGTTGGTCCCTCATCATTTAATGTGTATGCACTGATTGAACTTTCTTGGCAGGTTTGATTGGCATGGGGGATGTCTGGCTGAGGCATAACCCTGTGTGTCTTCAAAAAGGGGGGCAATGTAGTAAAATAATAAATAACTAAAATTATACTAATCTAGACACTAAATTATCTAGACCCTTTAACTTAACTTAAACTACTAACCGACAAGTGAACCGATCGACTCTAGTACAGCTAAGAAAGTCCGGATATCGAACCCACGAGACTTTTTAAATTATGAAACTAGCAAATAAGACTCAACTTCAAGACACGACTATTTATTAATAATATTTGAGGGGTAATTTAATACTAATAATTAAAACTTGATAATAATTAACTAATGATTACTTTAATTAACTAATAATAAAACAAATAATATAATAATAAAACCAAACCCTAATTATTATAATGATAATAAAACATAATCATTACCTTAAACTTAATTAATTAATTAAATAAAACTTAACCCTAATTTAATTTAAAAACTAATAAAAACAATTAAACGCTTAGATTAACTCAGATGATGAAGATAATTGCCTAGGCCAGAATCCCCAAAGTTACGGTTATTAATTAAATGGATAACTCACGTTATGGAACTGGGATCATAAAATAGACCCTTGACAGAAAACCCGAACAGGACCTTTGAACTTCAAGAAGACGCCTATGGATTTCTAACAAGTTTTAAGACTCGCCAGTTTTATATTAAACTTCCTTATGGTTATTTAATAGCTTATGTCTAAGTATCTTTTATGACGAAAACCTACCTTACAGCGCAGAATTCAAAAGATAGCAAAGGAGACCCAATTAATTTAATAGACTAAGCTGACAATCAAATCTAGACGGACTCCTTACGAAGAACTAAATCTAGCAATCCCGACAAGCAAAGATTTATCAACAACCTATCACCTTACAGCTTTCTAGGCTGGCAGTTCACTTTTATCTATTTACTTGATTTTATTGTTTCTATGATTTTAATGCATATTAATCACAAACTAGCCAAGAACACACAGTAAATGACGTAACAAAACCCTATCATATGAAACAATCAACAAGGGCAATGTGAAACAATAAATTCAAGTAAACAAAAAAAAGTAATCAAACGCATCAATCAAATCAAACTCAACTGTTACTTAGAACACAAAATCCATAACGAAACGAAATCCAGACTTAAATCAAACCGAACTAAGGTTCATCACGACCTAGGCAGTCCATGGAATTTAGCCTAGCATCATAAAGTCTAAATCAAACAAAACAAGTAAATAAGAAAACATGGTGAAAATATAAGAAACGGGGAATCGAAGATGATAAAACCCGTAAACTCGAACGTGAACGGGTAACTCTTCACCGGATGTCCTCTTGCCTTCAAAATCACCAACAAACGCGAAAGATGCTCCAAGAACTCTCCAAAATCGGCCAAGGGTTTCCAGGTTATGTCAGATTTAAGTTAAAGGTGTTTAAATACCCAAAACAAGGCCCAACTAGTTGCAAAAACTAATTAAAAACCCATCAGTGACCCCTATGCGCCGCACGACCGGGTATAGGGGATCCCTCCGCGCGGAGCGGCGTGCTTTTCCATGGCCGGTCTGACCGGTTCTCTGCTCTAGCTCCTTCCTGACGCATTCTGGATCTCCGTTTCGGCTCGTTTTAGCTCGTTTTTTGCCCTTTTTAATCACGATCAAATCCCGGAACCTACGATACACAAAAACGTTAGTAATATACAAATCTTGACAAAAAACGAACAAAAACAATTAAATTATTAAATAAAATAAACAAGGGAAACATATATATTTAGCATTATATCAAATATCCCCACACTTATTCTTTTTTCGTCCCTGAAAAAGTTTGATGCAGTTGGATCAGAATCGGAAAATTACAGTCTAACAAACATATAGGTTAATTTTTAAAGCTCAGAAAAACGCAAAAACCGCGATCAACGATATTGTTGTCCACTTAAACCCATGCCTTTATCTTTACCGGGACAAATATGATCCGACAATTTGTTACTCAGTGGTTTACACAATTAAGACTCGCTTATTTTCAGATTTTACCGGACCAGACCACCCCACTTGACTTAAACCTCAAAATTAGCATATTTAAAATTTTTGTTGTTCTATTTTTTCTTGAATAGTTAAGACGATCAAGGGTATTGTTTATCCACCTAAGCTTAAGCATCAAAGTCTACCAAGCAGCCATTAGATATTATTAAGGTACAATTATTTTATAGCTAGTTTTCCCCACAACATGACATACCTCCGTTATCAAGCAATACACCGAACCATTACCATAGGTGAGTATGCAAAATTTCATCTGTAAGGCTTACATGTGGCGTGTACCTTGTGGTCCATTCTTAATGGTAATGAGACGCGAGCAAGGGGACCCCACATGGCTAACAGCGTGGATGATCAAGTCTGTAATGCATTTGTACTTTTGTACTTTTTGTGATCATGTTTAAAGATTTAAGTGGCAGAAAACTGCGGGTTTGCTCTTTTTAGTTTTATTTTAAATATTCACAACCCCATTTGGAATTGTGAATACCCAGCTAAATAGTCGGCATACAGACCCATGGTCTTTGGACCCAGGGCATCCCATCAATACAATATTTAAGGTTATAAAACCATACGCCAATGATGTGTAAAACACTAAAACTAACAGCTCAAGATTTATATCACATGATACACGGCATACTCTAACGTTAAACCTACCCAAGCATCATATGATAACGTATTCAATTTTTTAAACTTTTTAAACTTTATGATATTTCCACTTTTTCATACCAAGAATTGAGGCTTGAGTATGGCCGACCTTTCATTACTTATTTTCTACGGACAAAACGCTTTACCCACAAGAGATTTCCGACCCATTTTATCAAACTTGCCCTTTCATTTTCAAGGCTGAGCCTACCGACACATCCCAAGTTAAGTGCATTTTCTTTTATTTATCTCATATTATTAGTAGTTTGAAAAACCAATTTCCGATAAATATCATCATCTCCCACTTTTACGCAAAAAAACTAAATTCAAGGGACATTTTTAAACATTTTTCAATTTTTATTTTTTTATTTTTTTAAACATAAACTCAATTTAAACTACGACTCAAATATCTCATCCCCACACTTAAATTTTGCATTGTTCTCAATGCAAGGATAAGGACGACTCAAAATAAAAATAAAATTAAAATAAAGTCGGACTACAAAAACTAAAAACCTAAAAATAAAAAACAAAACAAAAAAATAAAATAAAATAAAAAATAAAAAGTTAACAAGCTAGATAATGGAAAAGACTTAGCTGGTAATATGCGTATGAAACATGATGCCAAAGTCTTCTTTCCATGACTGCCCTCCAACTACGAACGTGCTCAGCAAATGGTAACTCCTTCTCACGAACGTAAACGGCAAAAACAAAACAAACATATATAAAAATATATCTTATCAAAATGATAGATATTAAGCAATTAAAGTACTTCACCAATCCACAAATAAAACATGAATAATCAGGAGCAAATGATAATAAAACATAAAGTATACGGCTCCACTGCTACTCCATCCCCACACTTGTCTTTTTCATTAAATTCTTCCTTGGGGATCTTCTCTCTAGCTCGCTCAATCTTCAAACTCGCAAAACTCAAAAACACAAAACAAAGTAGAACTACAAAAAACTACGCTAGTGACTCGATGAATTATACAAACTCCGCGAAACCTCCCCACACTTGAACTTAATCAGGAGGTTTCTCCTTGATCTGGACCCTGTCCAACCCGTTCAGTTCCACCCGGAATTTATCAAATAGTAATATATCAATGATGGAACCGCAAAATATTAAATTAGAATTAAAAATCAGTAACCGGTCAGACCACCTATATTTAAACTTACCTGGAAAGAGCCGAATGCGTTGTAAGTATCGAGAAGATTGGTCGTGTTTGATATGCAAAGGCTTTTTCATTCCAGTAGACCATCTTCTAAAGTATACGCAACTTCAGTTTTCAGGTAACCTATCATCATCGGCCTTATACCGTGGTTTTAATTCTTGATCAGCATTCAAAACACAGTCCACGGGCCGGCAATGGTGTTCTTCTTCTAACACCACATCCTCATCTACACTGTCCTTTACAAGTAGGGCCTCGAAAAATGCAACATCCTCATTCACGTCCAATTTGTCTCCCCCGTCATAATCCGACAATCCATCCAACTCCAGATTCAGGAATTCATCTTCCTCGTTAAGCTCATTATCAACCTTAACCATATCCTCAACACCAAACATCAACTCGAGCGAATCTCCCAAATTTACACCATCCTCTATCTTATCCTGCAACCCAACATCCTCAAACTCGATCGTCGGCTCATTAAATTATATTTGATACTTTAAACCCAACCGAAAATCATCCATGATATCTGAAAGTTGTGCTTTTGGATTAATGTTATGGATGACACGTAAAACATCGTATAATATCTCTTCTGGATGTGGTATGTGATCCATCATTGCACCAAATGAGTCTTTACAACCGATAATATTCCCCATCCTATCATACACAACGCAGAATTTAGGCTAATAGCTGTTTTTATCTAGGTTTAAACCTCTTTGATCTTTATGAGGATTTTCTTCAACTCTGGTCCCGTAGTAACAATCCATGACAATCACTGCAAAGATAAACTTAAACAGAAAAGGATCACGAGCACCAAATACTAATAATAAACAATATATTAAAGAAACTATACTAATTTAAAAAAATAAAATTAAATTAAACTATATTAACCTAACTCCTACGACTCAAAACAAACTTTAAAAAAAATTACTTAGACTCTTACAACTAAAAAAAAATCAATAAACACGAAAAAATCTAATTAAAAAAAACTACTCAAAGCAAAAAAAAAAAAAATAAAATAAAATAATAAACACGTAAAAATCTAATTAACTAAAACAAAAAAAAAAACTCAAAAGCAAAAACACAATAGCACGTATATAGCAAGTAAGTCCAATGAAAGCTAATATCGCAATCGCCAAGAGTTCCCCGGCAACGGCGCCAAAAACTTTATGTGCTAAAAGTAGTCAAATAATAAATAACTAAAATGATACTAATCTATACACTAAGTAATACTCTAGACCTTTTAACTTAACTTAAACTACTAACCTGCAAGTGAATTGATCGACTCTAGTACAACAAAGTAAGTCCGGATATCAAACCCATGAGACTCTTTAAATTACGAAACTAGCAAATACGACTCAACTACAAGACACGATTATTTATTAATAATATTTGAGGGGTAATTTAATACTAATAATTAAAACTTGATAATAATTAACTAATGATTACTTTAATTAACTAATAATAAAACAAATAATATAATAATAAAACCTAACCCTAATTATTATAATGATAATAAAACATAATCATTACCTTAAACTTAATTAATTAATTAATAAAACTTAACCCTAATTTAATTTAAAAACTAATAAAAACAATTAAACGCTTAGATTAACTCAGATGATGAAGATAATTGCCTAGGCCAGAATCCCCAAAGTTACGGTTATTAATTAAATGGATAACTCACGTTATGGAACTGGGATCATAAAATAGACCCTTGACAGAAAACCCGAACAGGACCCTTGAACTTCAAGAAGACGCCTATGGATTTCTAACAAGTTTTAAGACTCGCCAGTTTTATATTAAACTTCCTTATGGTTATTTAATAGCTTATGTCTAAGTATCTTTTATGACGAAAACCTACCTTACAGCGCGGAATCCAAAAGATAGCAAAGCAGACCCAATTAATTTAATAGACTAAGCTGACAATCAAATCTAGACAGACTCTTTACGAAGAACTAAATCTAGCAATCCCGACAAGCAAAGATTTATCAACAACCTATCACCTTACAGCTTTCTAGGCTGGCAGTTCACTTTTATCTATTTACTTGATTTTATTATTTATATGATTTTAATGCATATTAATCACAAACTAGCCAAGAACACACAGTAAATGATCTAACAACACCCTATCCTATGAAACAATCAACAAGGGCAATATGAAACAATAAATTCAAGTAAACAAAACCAAGCAATCAAACGCATCAATTAAATCAAACTCAACGGTTACTTAGAACACAAAATCCATAACGAAACGAAATCCAGACTTAAATCAAACCGAACTAAGGTTCATCACGATCTAGGCAGTCCATGGAATTTAGCCTAGCATCATAAAGTCTAAATCAAACAAAACAAGTAAATAAGAAAACATGGTGAGAATATAAGAAACGGGGAATCGAAGATGATAAAACCTGTAAACTCGAACGTGAACGTGTAGCTCTTTACCGGATGTCCTCTTTCTTTCAAAATCACCAACAAACACGAAAGATGCTCCAAGGGTTTCCAGGTTATGACAGGTTTAAGTTAAAGGTGTTTAAATACCCAAAACAAGGCCCAACTAGTTGCAAAAACGAATTAAAAACCCATCAATAACCCTTAGGCGCCGCGCGACCGGGTATAAAAGATCCTTCCGCGCGGCGCGACGTGCTTTTCTATGGGGGCCGGTCTGACCGGTTCTCTGCTCTGGCTCTTTCCTGACGCGTTCCGGATCTCCGTTTTGGCTTGTTTTAGCACGTTTTTCGCCCTTTTTAATCAAGATCAAATCCCGGAACCTATGATACACAAAACGTTTGTAGTATACGAATCTTGACTAAAAACGAACAAAAACAATTAAAGTATTAAATAAAATAAACAAGGGAAACATATATATTTAGCATTATATCAGAGGCGTGGGACATGCCTGGCTTAGGATTGGCCCATGCTTAGCTGATATGTCTGGCCCATGCTTAGCTGATATGTCTTCAGATGGAAATGGGGCATATATAGTAACGGCGAGAACCGAGTATCAATCCATGGACACGTAAATTTTAATATCAATCAGTTCAAGTATAATAACCATGAGAGATGAGTTTAATTGATTTGTTTTTAAGATTAATTTTTAGGAGAACTAGTAACAATAATTTAAATCAAGTAACACGATAATGAAGATAAACAAGAATTAAAAATCTATTACCTTAACTTAGAATCCACTTGACTCCTAAAGATGGTAAACTTAAATATATGATAAATTCACTATTTTGTTTTAAAAAGAATAGTTTCTAGTTATAGATAACCATCCAAGTGATTTTTTTGGAAAACTTAGTATGAATTATACAAACTAATCACCTCAAATCATACTATAATGTAAGTGAACCTTTATGTTGAAATTTAAAGATATAGATTATCATTCAATTACAAAACTCAAATCTAACAACCGGTCGGAAAGATTACATGAAAAACACATAATCAACCTATGGTTGATTAAATTAGACTAAGTTCGAGTATTCTCTTGATATATGAATTTTCAACCCAAGTGTAATATTAAAATAGTTGTGTTAACAAATTATTTATAATATTACTTAACAAGAATATCAATTCATAACAAATGTTCAATCTTTTCAAATCTAAACATGAGGATATGTGTTTAACCAATTTTCATGTAGCATACAAGAATTATTTTAACTATTTCTAGATTAAAAGTTATAAAATTGCATGAACAACATTTATAAATAAATGATAAAATCAAGAGTCTTTCAACATAACAAGATGTACCATTTATAATTCTTGTATATTACTTTCAATTGTTTAAACACAAAATTTCATCAAAAGATAACCAAGAACTAGCCATTATTTTAACATAAAATTATCATATATTAAATTCAACCATCAAAAGTTGTCAAGTTTCATCATGAGTTAAGGTGATATATAGTGTTTTAGCTCATGATAATTATAAAAGATACACCAAAATAGAAGAATATAGCATTCATGTTTAATATTAATATAATCTAACCAAGCTAGATAATTATGATGATGCTTAGACTTCTTCTTGATGTTGTATGAAGGTTCAAGAGCTTCTCTTTATTTAATTCTATGGATTATGAGAGTGAAAATGGGTGTGTTTTTCTCCAAATTTGTGCACACAAAGGAGCAACATGCATGGTCTTTATATAGGCTCACTGTGCACAAGGCATGACCCATGCTTAGAAGGGGCATGACCCATGTTGGTCCCCTTGTAGTACGCCACGTGCTCTCTGATGTACTATTTGGCATATAGCTAGGCACGGGGCATGTTTGGTCTAGGATTGGGCTGTGCTGGTCCCTCATCATTTAATGTGCATGAAGTGATTGTACTTTATTGGCAGGCTTGATTGGCATGGGGCATGTCTGGCTGAGGCATGACCCTATGTGTCTTCAAAAAGGGCGACAATGTACTGTGTACTTTATTTTGTCATCTTCTGAGGAGGCGTGGGGCATGTCTGGCTTAGGATTGGCCCATGCTTAGCTGATATGTCTTCAGATGGAAATGGGGCATGCCTGGCTGAGGCTTGGCCCATGCTTAGCTGACAGACTTTCATTTTTCTTGATTTTTTTCTTTGTTTTTTCACCATTTTTGGTTTCCTAAGCTCATAATTCCTATGAGAACAAATAAAGGCTTATTAGAACCGATTCTCAATAATATTATCAAGAAAATAACATGAATTGGGTATGAAATGATGCAATAAATATGTATAAATAATTATACATCAAACCAACACAACATGTTCAGCTTTGTTCAAAGCAAATCCTATCTTAGTATGTTTCGGCCCTGCCGGTTGTTCTTTTGTACTCTCTCTTGCCATTTCACTATTGATATAATATTAATACACCCAGCAACAACTGGTAGCTTCTTGGCACCCTTTTTCAGAAAGTTGTGTATAAGGTCTTGTTTGATAGCCCTAAAACTTGCATAGGTGCTAAAATTACACCTCAAGTTATACCGTGGGGCATTTTCATCATATGTATATTCATGCACACTTTCTTCAATTTTTAGGTGACACAATACCGGAGGCGCACTTGAGGTGCACAAGCATGAGGATGCTACACATATAGCTTATTATGTTGTAATAAGGTTGTATATATATTACATCATATATAGAGCTTAATAATATCTAAAATTTGGTTAGGTGATGCTAGAACCCTATGAGAATTTTTATTTATTTATTTTTTTTGCATCAATAACTTGCGCTTTGCGCCTCGTGCTTTAACTCTAGACCCTGTTGACTTATTGCACTTCACGCTTTTTGAAACCAATGTTTGATTTGGGGCTAATTTTTTTTTAATATAAGTAGTTAGCTACATTTATAACAAGTACCATGACTTACAAAAAAGAGCATATCATTTTGTGTTTGGAACTTGCTAGCACGACGTTAAGGATCATAATGTGGATCTTTCTGAGCATTATCGTTATATTGTGTTATAATGGGGACCAGGGGAAAAGTTTAATTTTTAATAAAGGGAGGAGGTGGGCAAAAACATCTTTTAAAAGAAGAACCACTTCTATACGTAAAGAATTGGCTTTAAAATAATAGCATGCATAAACATAGTTTGTTTAAGTTAGGCGCATCAAAACAAGTCATAGACTTAAACGTTAAAAGGAACAAGTTTTCTTTGGAGTGTGTAGATACTAAATGTGAAGTGATCTGTGTAGAGTTGTCGGTTATGCTGTTGAGTTGCTTGCTTAATGTTATGAGTAATTTGGTATTTTTTGCTTTTACCTTAATAACAAGTTCAAATGTGAATCTGAACACACCAGTGGTCTTATTTGTAATCGTATAATGAGTTTGTAGCTTCACTACATGAAATTATATCATGTAATACCTGATAGCCTTTGATAAAATTCACCGTATGTATCTTTGTTTATTCACTTGGTATATAAACACAATTACAACATAAATTTAGGAGACATACAAGGAAGGTATTAACAACTTTGACTAAATAATAAAAGACATTTATTATGATGGATAAAATATATTTGGTGATGATTTATCTCTAACACCCCCCTCAAGCGTACAGGTGGCGGACGAACGCGTAACTGGTCTCGGAATGATTCAAAGAGCGGTCTCGGAAGCGGTTTGGTGAAAATGTCGGCCACTTGAAGCTTGGTTGGCACAAATTTGGTGTGCAACTTGCCTGAAGTCACTAGCTCGTGTACGAAGTGATAATCAATATCAATATGCTTAGCTCGACGATGAGCCACCGGATTTTGACTGAGAAAAATGGCACTTAAATTATCACATAACAGTGTAGGACAGTCCGAAGGCAAGGAATTTAGATCACGGAGTAAATGAGAAATCCAAATAAGCTCCGCAGCGGTGTTAGCCATAGCTCGATACTCGGACTCACAACTAGAACGTGAAACAGTAGGTTGCTTTTTTGCACTCCAAGATACAAGATTACCGCCAAAAAAAATCGAGTACCCGGAGGTGGAGCGTCTAGTTTCAATACAACGAGCCCAATAGGCATCAGAATACCCAACAAGTGTGGACTTTGTAGGGTAAGAGAAATGAAGGCCATGAGTTATAGTGCCTTTGACATACTGCATGATTCTTTTAACCGGCTGAAAATGTTGTTCTGTTGGCGAGTGAAGAAATTGACTAGCCTGATTGACAACGTACGAGAGGTCAAGTCTAGTGATAGTCAAATACTGAAGTGCACCAACAAGAGAGCGATATAAAGTGGAGTCATGAAATGGCGTTCCAGTGCTAGTAAATGTGTCAGTTGTGGCGAGTGGAGTCCCCACTGGTTTAGAGTCTAAAAGACCAGCTCGACTTAGAATGTCATGAGCATACTTTGTTTGACTAAGAAACAAACCATCATTTGTATAGGAAACTTCCAATCCAAGAAAATAATTTAATTTTCCCAGGTCTTTAATGGCGAACTCTTTTTGCAAACAACCAATGAAACGCGTGATGGAGGGTTCATGGTTTCCGGTAAGAATTATATCATCCACATACACTAAAAGGTATAGAAGGCACGAACCACGATGGAATATGAAAAGAGAGGTATCGGCTTGACTACACTTGAATCCTTGAGCAATCAAGAAGTTGCTTAGCCGTTGAAACCAAGCTCTTGGTGCTTGTCTAAGACCGTAAATTGCCTTGTTGAGGCGGCATACATAGTTTGGATTACTCGAAGCAACATATCCCGGCGGTTGTTCCATGTATACCGTTTCCTGAAGATGACCATTAAGAAACGCATTTTTTACATCTAGTTGATGTAAGTGCTACCGATTTGTCACAGCGAGGGAGAGAACGAGACGAACGGTGGTAGCTTTAACAACCAGGCTGAAAGTATGAGAGAAATCAAAACCGGGTATTTGCGTGAATCCTTGAGCCACAAGGCGGGCTTTATAACGGTCAATGGTGCCATCGGCGTGATACTTTGTCCTAAAAACCCACTTAGATCCAATAATGTTTACAGAGGTGGGTCGAGGAACGAGTGTCCAAGTATTATTTTCATGCAAGGTTTAATCTCTTCATCCATGACATCACGCCAATGCTCATGTTTGGATGCGGATTTGAACCCTTTTGGAACGGTAGACATTAATAAGGCCGAATGCAAGGTTGATGAAGAAATTGCAACCAAATTTAAAAAGTGCCTTGGTTTAACAATACCGGCTTTACCCCTTGTGATCATCGTATGTGTGGCAGTAGTGTTGGAAGGAGGTGTTTGAGGTGTCGGTGAGCTGGTGGTGTGGGATATTGGATCTGATGATGAGGATGTAGCCATGGGTGAGATAGGTGGTGAATGTGGAGTGGGAGTAGGTTGATTTGGAATTTGTGGATGGGGCTGCATGCATGAAAAACAAGGTGAAGGTGAGTGGCTTGGGTTTATATTAGTGGATGAGGTGGTTGGTACAAAGGCTTGTGTATTTGGTTTGGTGGATGGAAAGGATGATTTGGTTGGTTTTGGGTCAGTAGTGGAATCAACCATATCATCTTCATATTGGCTTAAGAAAAGTGTTGTAAGGTTTATTGTGGAACCAGTTTTGGTAAATGGAAAAGATTCCTCATCAAATCTCGCATGGCGAGTGATATAAATACAAAACGTGTTGGGGTCCTAGCACTTGTAACCTTTATATTGTCTGCTGAGAAAAACACACTCAATACTTCGTGGAGCAAGCTTATGATCCGCATAAGGCCGTAAATATGGAAACACACGGCATCCAAAAACTTTAAAATTGTTGTAATTTGGAACGGTGTTAAACAGAAGCTCGTACGGCGATTTATCTTGTAACACTTTGGTGGGAAGACGAATAAATATGGGCCGCCGAAAAGAAAGCATCCACCCAATAGGTTGCCGGAGCATTTGCACCAAATAACATTGCAAGACCGGTTTCGGTTATATGTCGGTGTTTGCGTTCGGCGCGTCCATTTTGTTGTTGGGTGTATGGACAAGACATTTGGTGATGAATACCATTTTCTAAAAATAAAGTTCGAACTTGATTGTTTACGAATTCAGTACCCCCGTCACTTTGAAAGACCTTTAATTTGCAAGAAAATTGATTCTGAGCGAAATGCATAAAAGATTTTAAAACTTCAAAGAAGCCCGACTTGGTTTTAAGAGGATAAAACCAAGTAAATCTTGAGTAATCATCAATAAAAATTGCATAGTATCGATAGCCATCAACCGAAGTAACGGGAGCAGGGACCCATAAGTCACAATGCACCATATCAAGGACATTTAAAGAACGTTTACTATTTAAAGGAAAAGGCAATCGACGTTGCTTTGAAAGCTCACAAGAAGAACAAGTATGCGGTTTAGGTAAGGTAGATGTAAGGTTTAAACAATCATGCTTATTTAAAACTAAAATAACATCAAAAGCAACATGACCAAGGCGTTTATGCCATAATTCAAACGAAGCCTTGGAAGGAGAAAAAGTAGAGGCAACAAGTGCTTGACCGGGGCTCAAAATATAAAGGCCATCCTTATGCTTCCCTTTGGCTAGAATGTCCTTGCTTACCGTGTCCTGGATAGCAAAGTAAGACCGAGAAAACAAGAAATCAACCGGGTAATCATTAGTGAGTTTGCTAACCGAAAGTAATTTTTTTTTGAGATTTGGAACGATAAGCACGTCCTTTAATTTCAAGTTTGGAGTAACGGAAAGAGTACCAATACGAGAGATAGGAAGGACATTACCATTGCCAAAGGAAACTTTGTCATTTCCATGATAAGGCACAGAGGAATCAAAGTGTGCAGTAGGTGGTGCCATGTGAGCCGTGGCGCCGGTATCAACACACCAATCTTGAGTGGCATCATTTAGCTTGCATTGTGCATGAAAAGCTTGGGCCAAGTGGGCTGCAGAGTATGAATTCTTTTGAGCATAATTTTCCAAGTCAGGACATGAGGTTGCATAGTGTCCCTCGCGTCGGCATATCTGACAGGTAATCGCCCGTCTGCCACGCCCTCTAGAAGAGAAACCACCTCTGTTAACAAACCGACCAGGCTTGCCTTTACCACGAGATTGATGTGATGTGGAGGCATGATGGTTTGCTGTGAAGGCAACCTGAGACGGAGAAGAGCCAGGAGGGATGAAATAAAGAGTTCATGACCCTCGGCTTGTACAATTAGGTCACGAAAAGTGGGTTTAGGTCGAATGGCCCGCTGGGCAGTAGCAAAATTTTCAAAAGCCGGACCTAACCCAAACAGGAAGTATTGGTTCTTGTCGAAATCGGGTACCGATTTTCCAATAGCAGCAAGTTTGTCACATATGGTTTTGAATTGTTTGGCATAATCTGAGACAGAAAGATTTCCCTTTTTTAACTGGCGCAACGTGTCTAGAAGATGTTGAGAATGTTCCATGGAGTCATTGCTGTAAGCAGACTCCAGGGCTTGCCATATTTCTTGAGACGAGGAGAGTCCCAAAACTTCCCCATAGCTTCTTCGGTCAAGGAAGATTGAATAAGAAGCAGCACACGCTGGTCGGTTTCAAACCAGGTGGTATATTGTGGGTTTAAAGTTTCTTTGTTATCAACTAAAATAGTTTTTTGTGGAGACGGGTATGAACCGTCAACAAAACGGAGCCAATTTTGGTGAAGCAATAGAGGGGAAATCTGACTTTTCCATTGAAGGGAGTTGGTGGATGATAGTTTTATAGTGAGCATGTGAAGATGGGTAGCCATAGGAAGGGAAGACTCTGATGAAGAAGCCATGAGAGCAAGGAAAAAAAGAATTCGCTGATGAAGATGAAAGCGGCGGTGGGAGGACTGGTTATTAGGGATTTGGGAATTAGAGAGAAAGGAACGGGATTAGGCTGATACCATGATAGCCTTTGATAAAATTCACTGTATGTATCTTTGTTTATTTACTTGGTATATGAACACAATTACAACATAAATTTAGGAGACATACAAGGAAGGTAATAACAACTTTGACTAAATAATAAAAGACATTTATTATGATGGATAAATTATTTTTGGTGATGATTTATCTCTAACAATACCATTAGTTGAATATAAAACGGTTGCCATTAGGATCAAATACCAGTTTCTATTAGTGACAGTATTATAATACATATGACATAGTATAAGTCACAGAATCAAAAGAAATTTTCTTATGAATGAACAATCTAACATGCAAAATTGAATTTAAATCACAATTTTGTAAATAAAAGACTTCAGCTAAAGGGGTAGGAAATATTTTAAATAAAAAGTGATATTGATATAGACATCTCAAAAAATAGGATTGAATGCTTATCAAGATCAACAGCCGGCCTGTCGATGTTACCGAGGAAATAACAATATATGGAATGGCTCAAAAGTATTCAGGCTTTCGAAAAATCCATTCAGTAGTACTTTTCTTCATCTTGTGATGTGTTGCTTTATCCAAAAATACGCTGGTGTTCCCTGTATGCCTCCTGTTAAAAAAATTTACCCAAAAATGGACTCATAGATGCAAACAGATCGAGGCAATTATGGCGATAGGCATCCTTATAATCAATACTATAAATCTTAGAATTTCCTTAGCTATCAATTGAGCCTTTGAGTTTGATCAGAAAACATCCTACCTAGTGAATCAGATCTGTACTCAGTAAATCACATATCAGTCTATTGTCATCTTTATATGTGAAGAAATGAAATTAATTTGTTAATGCTATTCAGTACCAACTTATGCATCAGGAAAGGATATGATTAGTTGCCTACATGGTATCAAATGTTTGATTGGTTTGCCTACGTGACACTGACACCAATAGAGAACTATTAGCATGCTATGAGACATGACATCTTTTGCATTGATGATTGCTTTATCCATATTTATCCATTCTAGGACACACACACACAATATATATATATATACATCTGTAAGTGCGTGTTTGTGTATGCGTATAGTTGCATGTTGGTCATTGTCACCTGCCCCTTGCATTTTCCTCACCCAAGTTTAAAGGTGGAAATTGTAGTGGCAATGAAAAGTGAAGAACTAAGAGATTATTCTATGTTATATGTGAGGTACCTGGAAAGGTTAGAATATTAAGAAGTGAAGGGGTGTCTCACTACAGGTTTAGAAACTTTGGTGTAATGGAAATGAATAAGCAGATGGGTACGTACCAGATGATATATGTTTGGAATGTGACCATCAAGCCCAATTAGAGGTGACAAAATAAATGGGCAATGGACTGCAGGTAGGGAAATGAGTCGGGTTGAATTGGTCGATCACTTGGTCCACCATCATTTCTTGTTGTTTTCATTTTAATATATATCGATCGAGTTAAGGAATTCAGCATGGTTAATTAAGAAACCCATCTTACTACAAAAAAAAGGTATCATATATATGATTGACCCTTTATTAGGTTAAACAAGTCGACCAAGTATGAATGACATCAGTGAAAAAATGTTGGTCAGAAAAGAATCTGATTCAATCCTTGAACTAGAAAGGCAACAATACAACCAGCCGTCTCTAGCAACCACACCATTACACAATACGGTATAGGCACAAATATGTTCGTGGACAATGCTACTTGAAGGCATATATTTTTTTGGGAAATATTGAGTAGATCATAAGTATTATATATATCCCCCAAGGGTTTCAGGGGAAGTTTGAACATAAGCACAAAACTCAACAAGTTTTACTTCTAGACTTGAGTAAATCGACCCTAGTAGCACGAGGATATAATTGGTAGACTGTCAACGTAGCTTCCAGGGATGGGCAATTTTAAGAACTTGATTCCCATTCAGAAGAGGTCTCGGGTTTGAATCTTGCTTCCACTAGTTTCTTACCATAACCTATTGAAGAACACCTTAATTACCATCACAAGCTGCAATTTACCTGTTATATTGTTGCTTGGCTAAGTATTGCCAAGGTCTTGTGAGTATACTAGTAACGGGTTCTCATGGTCACCAAAAATAATAATTTTTAACATGTATACGAGAATTAATAGGGGAGTGAGTTAGGTGAAGTGCTCAAACATTATAATGAGCCGAGGAAAATACACCATCTGCTTGATAAATACAGCGCAAGGTGCCTGTAACATGTGTTAAATTGCATAAACTAGACAATATGCCCAACTGTCCATTTTACCATCTTAAATATAAAACCGATTCATTACCTTCACTTTAAATATATTCTTTTTCGGTCATTACAGTGTCATTATAGTTTACATTAATTCCTATTTTCTTTACAGGTATCGCGCGTACTACCGAGGTGCTGTTGGTGCTCTACTAGTATACCCGTCATGCTACTTTTGAGAACATCCAGAGGTGGTTGAAGGAGTTGAGAGACCACACCGACCCAAACATCGTCGTCATGCTAATCGGTAACAAATCCGACCGACCTCCTCCACCTCATTGCCGTCTCAACCGAAGACGGGAAAACATTAGCCGAAGCCGAGCCCCTCTACTTCATGGAGACTTCTGCATTGGAAGCAACTAATGTTGAAAATGCTTTCAGTGAAGTGATTACACAGATTTACTGAATTGTGAGCAAGAAAGTGGTTGAAGCTGGTGACGAAGGTGGTTCTGCTTCGGTTCCTGCAAAAGGTGTGAAAGATGAATCCTCGGGTCCTAAAGGGTTCGGGTGCTGCTCTAATTAGGTGGTAGTTTGTGTTAGTTTGCATGGTTTGGGTGTTGTTCATGAGAATGCATTAAGTACGTAGTATTTTAATGGAATTGTTTGAGGATGTTGAGCAGCTCAAAAGGGTGTGTTATAGTTATGATTTATGAACGGGTCTTATTGAACTGCACTATATTTATTTTTATTTTTATTATTGTTTTGCTTACGAATTTGTGGGTGTGTTTATATGAGACCATCCGTAGCCAGGCGTTTTGCCGGCTTTTTGGCACCCAAAACGCCGGGGAAACGCCCCCCTAGGCGTTTTGGGTGGGAGCTTTTCCTGCAAAACGCTTCTTTGGCTCTTGTTTCAATGTAAAGTAGCATTTTGATTGGGTAAAATGGAGAGAGTGGTATTTTTGTTGATGAATTAAATGAAAAAAAAAATTACCTAGCTACACCCATTTTGCCAAAAAGCCTGTGTGTCACGTGGCGCACAATGCTTGGCACACAGGCTTTATGACTACGGATGATCTGACATCCTGTAGTAAAGTACAAAGGTCCTACACTTAATAAGTCTTAACACTCACTTCAATTAAACTAAAACTAGAAGGTTATGTTTGCTCAAAAGCGGTGAATTGTTATTGAGCAATTTTTGTGACAAGCAACTTAAAGATTGTTTGTCTATTAGTCGAGTCATTTGTATCTCAGCGAATTACGTAAAAAAGTCCTTTTTATGTATATTTAGGTTAAGCGAATTAGTTAGTTCGCTATAGGTGACCTGCGAACCACTTGCTTCGCTAAGTCTATCTAGAGAACGAGCTGATTCTCTAGGTTGTGGGTTTCTAGAGGTTTGGGTCTTTAGAGAACCAACTGGTTCTCTAGGATTATCATAGTATAAATAGCTAGTGTTGGTCATCATTTCAAGGTTAGACATAAAGAGAGAAACTTTTTGTATGTGTGAGAGAAATTGATGTAAACTTGCTATTTTTGAATGGTATGACACAGTGATTGAGATGATCTCGTGTTTGTTTATCATTTGATTCTTGTTCACGATCACGTCAAGATACTTTAAATTTTGCATGTATCTTGATAAACACATCTACACGTCAACTGATCTACAACTAAACTGGGACGTACATGTGGTATCAGAGCCACGACTCAATTTTTGAGTGTTGTAGATGCGTTTTTGAGTGATTTGTATCTTGAATCTAGCTTGTTACACGATTTCTGGATCGTTTTGGATAATTTGAGTGTTGGTTCAGATTTGGTGTTCTTCATATTTTTAGATTTGGTGTTCTTCATATTTTTTTTGCAACTTTTTGGTACTAAGATCATCATTTATGGATCATATGATGTTTGGTTTGGAGTTTTGATTAGCAAGCTTTGGTTAGATTTGGTAATCCATCAATCCTTGTGGATCAATTTGTTGAAAACATCAATATTTGAAGATTTAGAAAAAAAAATTACTTCAACAGACTCCCTCTTGATAATCATCTCTAAAGATGTTTGTCACTTGATTCCAAATCAACTCTAACAATTGTTTTGAGTAAAATTCATATCGAAACATATAAAAATGATGCAAAGGTATATTCAAAACTTTATAAACGTTATACAAACAGATTTATAAAAGGAAACCAAATTGACTCCGCTTGATAAAGAAAACCAAAATTTGACTCGGCTTGATAAAAGAAAACCAAAATTTAACTCGGCTTGATAAAAAAACCAAA
This sequence comes from Bidens hawaiensis, assembly GCF_021521415.1. Classification (NCBI taxonomy): domain Eukaryota; kingdom Viridiplantae; phylum Streptophyta; class Magnoliopsida; order Asterales; family Asteraceae; genus Bidens; species Bidens hawaiensis. The sequence continues at coordinate 120,747 of NW_027493993.1, read as the reverse complement.
ATTTGAATCGGCTTTCGTATTTGAACAAAATTGACATCTAGTCGTTAATATAATTATTCAGGAGGTAGTAGGGACTTTTATTATCTTTTTAACGTGCTCATAATCCGAAACAAAAAAAATGACAATGATACTACTAATAATAATGATATTAATATTAATAAAGCAATTAATAAAAGTAAAAAAAGGAAGTAGAAGTACACATGTTAAATGGTGTACCAGAAATAGATTAGAAAACACTTATATCAATTCACCTCGCCATAACTCTATACAACGTAACAACGATTATCATTATTAGTAGATATATCACACATGATACATTGATACATCCAATGTTTACGTGCATATTACTAGCTAATGTATTGTTGCATGTTGTCTATATATCTATGTTGTGAACGCACACAAGTTATTTACCGACTACTTCTATACAAACCTCCTAGAAGTAAAGATATGATGGCCATTATTTATGCTATTTAGTGTAATATTTTGTAGTTTCATGTCTAATAATATCAAGATAATACGCTACCTGGTTTCAATGGCGTACCCACATATTGCTAATAGGGTCAGCCGACACTCGTAAAATTTTTTTGTTGTTGTTATATATGGGTAGAAACCTCAATTGAAGTGATAATTTGATTGTGAATATTTGATATGTTATGTGCTAATGAGTAAGGTGACTTTGGATGAGTTTCAGTGAGATGACCATGCAAAACGAATATATCTTTTATTAATGTTTTTCTGCTTGTTTATTACAAAAGGGATATATACATATATATATGATCTCGGGAGGATCTCCCTTCTGACCGTTATTCTTTGGACTCTCTCTATTATCCGTTGGTCCTTTGACTCTGCCAGGGAGTTAGCTATTATCCGTTGGACCTTCTTTTCCCTCCAAGATTATGTCAACCTCAGCTCTGTGATGCTCAGGCTGACAAGGACAGGTCAGTCCTTGACTTTGAGCTTTGTCTGGAAGGCATGGGATGCTATTGGGCCGGACTGGGCTGAACTGTGCTGGACCTCTTGGGCTCTGTTTGGGCCTAGCCAGACGTAGTCACTTCAAATCCCCCCAGTCTATTGTCATTGTTATTCGTGACAACGGTGATAAACTTGACTCAAGCCCACCTCGCTTTTTATCTCTTATATCTTCTTGCTATGAGTTAGTGTCCTATGGGCTTGTTATGCAAATCAGGTCGAGTCCCCGTTTCCTTGAGTCGCGTGGTTTCTGGCCCATTTGAGTCCGATTTAGAGGCAGTAAAACTTGTGGTCTAAATTGAATTACATGCTTTTCCAAGTTACCATTATATCGAGGGTTTGCCATCCTATCGCCATAATTTTCACCTGCCATCTCCTCTTACCTCTCTCCGGCGATTTATCATTTTCTACCAACCCTTCATCTCCCAAATTGGGAACAGGTTAGTTCTTACTGTGTTGTTTTCCATTTTCTTCTATCATGAGCCATGAAGGCTTGTCTTCGATTACATCTACTCTTACCAAAGAGAAGATGCTTACCCTATGTGCTCGCTATCATATTCCTGTCTTTATCTCCTGTTTTACCCGATCCTCACGAGACGGCTATTAGCCGCCCCAATCTTATTGCATTGTACACGAAGAATCTGGAGTGTGCTAACATACGTTATCCGCTCACCGACTTCCAGATGGTCTTGTTGAAATATCATAAATTAGGGTTCTCTCAAGTTCACCCATTAGGCTTTCTACGGGTAACTCACTTCGAACTGGCTTGTCGAGCTATGGGAGGCTTAGCAACACTCCCTCTATTCCTTCGATTTTACTGTCTAAAAGTGGACGGCGATTGGTTTACCTTCGAACGTCGTCCCGTGAACAAACAGCCTCCCCGCTATTCAAAAGTGCCTACTGGGTTTAGCCCTAAAGAATGGAAATACAGTTTTTTCTTTGTATCTCCAAATTTCGCTCCTGGTCTTCATAGCCACCATCATACGGACACAATCATTCACGATATAGCTCCTCGCCCTCCCACGAACCAAGCCTACTTGTGAATAATCCTATTGAAGCTATGACCTATCCTGAGCCATTATTGTATATGGCTGGGATGAGCCAAATATGGTCGGATCCTTCCACCCGGCCGGCTATGTTTGAGAATGGCCGAGGTCTTTTAGTTTCCCGTTGACTCCTTTTCTTTCTCGAACCACCGTTTGTTTTGAAAGTTGCTTGATATACATCTATTTATACATCTTGAATCCCTTGTAAAGTTGTGTTAATTTAATATTTCGAGTTCGTTTTAGTTCGTGTTTCGTTTATCTTTTATTGATTTAGGTTTTGAGTCAAGTTTATTATATGTTTACATGTTTTATATCTTTTGGTGTCTTGCATGTTAAACTTAATTCTTTCTATCTTTTCATGCGAAGTTTAAGTTCGTTTTGCTCATCATTTGTTACATGATTACTTCACTTACGAGTTTTGATTTATGTCCATCTAGATGGTGGTTTGGTGATCAAGGGAAAGGATGTCCAGAAGTTTCTATGCGTTACTTGGAGTTCAAGAATGATATCTAAGATGATTTAGCAACAATTAACAAGAAATAACAAACGAGATTCGTGGGCTACATCAGAAAAATGCCGCCGAGCGCGACCGGGGGAGGCCATTCCCGTCGCGGGGCGCCTAGGGCTTCCTGGTCACACGTTTTTGCAAGTCCAAGCCCATTATGCGTTCTATATACACACTTTTATACCAATACGAATTCAAGAATATTGCAGCCGATTATGAGAGGGTTTCCAAGGGTTTGAAGGTTATTTGGAGCTAGGAATCAAGGAGGATCATTAAGCTTTCATCCAAGTGTTCAAGGGTCGATTAAGACGGGTTCTCTCGTTCTTTATCTTTGTTCTTCTTCATTACCTTTCATGATGTTTCCTTTTGTTCTTTAGTTATTTATCTTTGATTTTGACTATGCTAGGCTAGACTTCATGTCTACCTAGGTTTGATGAACATGTTTTTGACTTGATTCTTGCTTTGGACAATTGTTTGATTATGGTTTCATTTTATTAATAGTAAAAGACTTGGTTTTGTTTTCATGATGCGTATAAGTATTCATTATCTTGATTGATTATTTAACTATTGCTTCACATGGATCTTGTTTTCTATTGATTGTGTTCTTTAGATATTAAGGTTCATGTTTAATCTTTACTTGGTGTTTTGATTATTATGGTTAAATAGGCCTATTAGATCATAGATGCTTTTTAATTGTTGATTAGGATTTTGAATGTTTTGCTAAATTCCAATAGTTGTAAGGTGAGGAGTTGTTCATGTGTCTTGGTCAATTGCATGCTAGGATAGATAGTGACAATATTCTTGCTTATTGTGTTGATCCATGTTCATGATATCATGTTTAGCTTATCAAGTTATCTAGGGTTTAGTTTTTTGTAAGATTGCTTGCCTATGATACTATTAATTAACTCTTTTTGATATCTTTGCGGAAATCAATAATACTGATTGCTTAATAATCTAATAATTTTCTTTGGGAAGTCGTTTGATTCGGTCAAGGGTCCTTTAGGGTTTGTTAAATGAATACGTTTAGAAATCAGTTTCCATAATCATGTTATTTGTCCATTGATTGATGATTGTTGATACATGGGATTCTTACCTAGGTAGATTCCTTCTCTGATTGGTTTCGATCTTGAGTTTAGTTGCTTATTTCTCGTTTGCTTGCTTATTTATTTTCTTAGTTTAATATTAGTTTAAAAACCCCCTTAAAACATTAATAATATATAGTCGTGTCGTAAGTCGAGTCTAATTAGTTAATTTACGTAATTTATAGAGTCCTGTGGGTTCGATATTCCAGACTTACTTAGCTTTAGTACAATTGACCGGTTCACTTGCCTGTGTTTTGCTTAGTTGAGTCTTAAGTCTAGTTTTTATTACTTGTTTAATTTAGTCAATATTTAATTGAATATTTTTAGCACATCATGTTTTTGGCGCTGTTGCCGGGGACTCTTGGCGATTACGTTATTAGTTTTACTTGGACTTATCTGCTACATCCGTGCTATTTGTTTTATTTTTGTTTGAGTTGTAGGAGTCTAATTTAAGTTTTAGTTTATTTTTAAGTATTTGAGTCTACTCACTTCATCTTTTGTGTTTTTCAGGTTTATGCCACATCTTCGTTCGCAAGGACCACCGCTGGATAATCTTGGAACTTCTCCGTTAAAGACCGAGGCTAGTTCATCAGTAGAAGAACAACCGTCAGAACCCGCATCTACACCAAATTCGTCACCGCCCAGTTCACCATCCGAATGTCCTAGACGTCAAGATCCAAGGGCCGACAATAGGACTATTGCTGCTTAAGCATTCGATGGTTTAACCGGAAACCAGTCATGCATCGTCGTTCCCTATATCGAAAATCCCAACTCGTGGCAAATTCCATCATACTTCATGAACAACATCGTTCAAACCAATCAGTTTAATGGGAGTGATGACGAGGACGCACCGGCTCACATTAACCGACTTTACCGCGTTCTCAAAACTTTTAATTTTCAAGGTGCTACCGAAGATGCTATTTTCTTTCATCTGTTTCTGTTTCACTTGCAGGTAAAGCAGCTACTTGGCTTGACACGCAACCACCTGGCACGTTCACCACTTGGGAAGCACTACGTTCTGCATTTATCAAGAGATACTTCCCACCAGCTAAAGCGGCTATTCTTCGCGATCAGATTCACTCGTTTCACATGGAGCCGGGAGAGCAATATTGTCATGCTTGGAAACGTTTTCAGAACATGCTAGCTCGTTGCTCACAGAATGGTCTCACACCATGGGCTCTTGTGGAGCAATTTTACAATGGGTTGAACTACGAAACCCAAGTTCGGTTCGACACGGCCGCGGGAGGAAGTCTACTGGCTAGGAAGAATGTCGCCGAATGTAATGAGATGTTTGAGCGCATCGGACCTTGCCAAAGTGCCACATCACGGGAATTTCACTCCTGTTAGCAGTACATCTTCATCCGCTCGAGGTGTACACCAGGTTAATCTGGATACTAATGTGGTTGTTGCTTTGGAATCACTAACTCGAGAGGTTAAGGAGCTGAAGGCCAAGGTGGACAAGTGTGAGTTTTATAGAGGTGGACATGGTACATTGGAGTGCCCGGTGATGAATCAACAAGTCGATTTTGTTGCAGGTCAGAATAGGTTTCCCAATAATTACAGCAACAATAATCAGAGTTGGAACACCTACAAAAACCCGAATCAGAATAATTCCAACTGGCGTCCGTCAGGCGCACCACTCGGATTTCAAAATTTTTTATGCTCCAGCACAAGGTCAGTATTTTAATGATAATAATACCAATAATACTAATGTTCAAAATAATGTGCAGGATTCGAATGGTGGAATTGGGCGTTTGGAAGAGATGATGAAGCAAATCCTGGAGAGAGATCAAGTTACACAGAAAAAGTTTGCCGAGCACGATTTGCTTTTCAAGAATCAACAATCTTCTATTCTCGATATTCAAAGAACTGTTGGTGATATTGCTCGTCGTTTAGAAGAAAGGTCTCCAGGTCAATTTTCGGGTATTCCTCAAACTAATCCGGCTGCTCAATTGAAAACCATCTCCACTCGTAGTGGTAGGGTTTTTGGTCCGGAGGTAGTTAGTAAAGAAATTGGAAAAAATGGGGATGATGAATTGGTAGATGAGGAGATAGAGGTAGAGGCTCCGGGCAAGTCACAAGTTACAACACCGATTATTGAGCCACTAGTTGAAAAGAAGCCAGTTGGAGCCCGGCCACCACCACACATCATTAACCCTGCTTATGTCCGGTATCCCGCTCGTCTAAAGCATCAACAGTATACGAAGGATTACGGGCATTTTCTAAATATTCTTAGCCAATTAAATGTCAACCTCCCGTTCGTCGAAGTCCTCCAGCATATGCCTAAGTACGCCAAGTTTTTGAGAGATCTTCTTAAAAGAAAGGATAAGTTGGAGGAGCTGTCGACTGTTCCGCTAAATGGAGAGTGTTCTGCGGTGGTTGTTAATGCCCCCCGGCGTTTTTACCATTCCATGTCTTTTCGGAAGTGACACGACGTGTCAAGCATTGGCCGATCTTGGAGCTAGTATAAACCTCATGTCGTATTCTTTATGAAAAGTTAGGCCTAGGAGAGCTCACCTTTACTCGTATGACGTTGTCTTTGGCCGATCGTTCTGTTAAGTATCCAAGGGGTGTCGTGGAAAATTTGCTCGTTAAGGTAGATAATTTGGTTTTTCCCGCAGATTTTGTTGTTTTAGATATGGAGGCCGACGAGAGAGTTCCTATTATTTTGGGTTGTCCATTCTTACGTACTGCTAGGGCGGTCATTGACGTGTTTGAAGGCAAGATAACTCTTAGAGCCGGTGATGAAAGTGCCACTTATTTGGCCAAGTCTATGAGACATCCGAGTGGTCAAGACGGTCTTATCGATCCACGTCATCCAGTTTACTCGATAGAATCATTTATCTCGAGCATGGATTGTCGTCTTGACAATTCCCGTTCGATGAGTATTAGTGTGGGGAAGGAGCGAGAGGTTTCGAGTGCTCGAGAAATGGTAAAGTGTGTTGGAGAAAGAGGTGGTGGTAAGAGAAAGATTGAAAAAGTTCGTGGGGTTAAAAAGAAGAAGACAAAGTTTGACGAATGGTCGGATAATGATTCGGAATTGTTGAGGGCATTGGAGTTCTACCGAGGTGGAGGAAGCTCGACTCGGTCCGCCACATAATTCGCATAACATGGGTTCTTGAGTGAAAAACTCAAGTGAAGAGTTTGTACAATTTCTTTTATTTTATTATTTTTATTTTTATTTTCTTTGAGTCCCTAACGTAGTTTTTTGTAGTTTTTCTTTGTTTTTGTGTTTTTATGTTTTGCTAGTTTGGAGATTGAACGAGCTAGAGAGACGATCCCCAAGGAAGAATTTAATGAAAAAGACAAGTGTGGGGATGAAGAAGCTGAGCCGTATACTTTATAATTATTATTTGCTGCTAGTTATTCATGTGTTATTTTTCGGTTGATTGAAGCACTTTAATTGCATAATATCTATCATTATGATAAGATACATTTTTAGATATTGTTTGTTGAATTTTTGCCGCTTATGTTCGTGAGAGAAGGAGTTACCATTTGCTAAGCACGTTCGTAGTTGGAGGACATCCATGGAAGAAGACTTTGGCATCATATTTCATGCGCATATTACCAGCTAAGTCTTTTCCATTATCTAGCTTGTTAACTTTTTATTTATTTTTTTTTTTGCTTTGATTTTTTATTTTTGGGTTTTTAGTTTTTTTTTGTAGTCCGACTTTATTTTTAATTTTAATTTTATTTTAAGTCATCCTTATCCTTGCATTGAGGACAATGCATAATTTAAGTGTGGGGATAGGATATTTGAGTCGTAGTTTAATTTTGCTTTAAATTAAAATTTTTTTGAAAAGATGCTTTAAAAATGTCCCTTGAATCTAGTTTTTTTTGCGTTGAAGTGGGAGATGATGATATTTATCGGAAATTGATTTTTCAAACTACTAATAATATGAGATAAATAAAAGAAAGCGAACTTAACTTGGGATGTGTCGGTAGGCTCAGCCTTGAAAATGAAAGGGCAAATTTGATAAAATGGGTCGGAAATCTCTTGTGGGTAAAGCGTTTTGTCCGTAGAAAATAAGTAATGAATGGTCAGCCATACTCAAGCCTCAATTCTTGGTATGAGAAAGTGAAAAATATTATAAAGTAAAAAAAAATTGAATACGTTATCAAATGATTCTTGGGTAGGTTTAACGTTAGAGTATGCCGTGTAGCCTGTGATATAAATTTTACACTGCTAGCTTTAGTGTTTTACACATCATTGGCGTATGGTTTTATAACCTTAAATCTTGTATTGATGGGATGCCCCGGGTCCAGAGACCATGGGTCTGTATGCCGATTATTCATCTGGGTATTCACAATTCCAAATGGGGTTGTGAATATTTAAAATAAAGCTAAAAAAGAGCAAACCCATAGTTTTCTGCCACATAAGTCTTTAAACATGATCACAAAAAGTACAAAAGTACAAATGCATTACAGACTTGATCATCCACATTGTTAGCCATGTGGGGTCCCCTTGCTCGCGTCTCATTACCATTAAGAAACAGACCACAAAGGACACGCCACATATAAGCCCTATAGATGAAATTTTGCATACTCACCTATGGTAATGGTTCGGTGTATTGCTTGATAACGGGGGTATGTCATGTTGTGGGGAACACTAGCTATAAATTAATTGAACCTTAATAATATCTAATGGCTGCTTGGTAGACTTTGATGCTTAAGCTTAAGTGGATAAACAATATCTTTGATCGTCTTAACTATTCATGATAAAAATAGAGCAACAAAAGTTTTAAATCTCCTAATTTTGAGGTTTAAGTCAAGTTGGGGTGGTCTGGTCCGGTAAAAGCTGAAAATAAGCGGGTCTTAATTGTGTAAACCACTGAGTAATATTTTTTTCGGATCTTATTTGTCCCGGTAAAGATTCAGGCATGGGTTTAAGTGGACAACAATATCAGTGATCGCGGTTTTTGCGTTCTTCTAGTTTTAAAAATTAACCAATATGTTTGTTAGACTGTAATTTTCCGATTCTGATCCAACTGTATCAGACTTTTTCAGGGACAAAAAAAGAGTAAGTGTGGGGATATTTGATATACGTCTATTTATACATCTTGAATCCCTTGTAAAGTTGTGTTAATTTAAAATTTCAAGTTCGTTTTAGTTCGTGTTTCGTTTATCTTTTATTGATTTAGGTTTGGAGTTAAGTTTATTATATGTTTACATGTTTTATATCTTTTGGTGTCTTGCATGTTAAACTTAATTCTTTCTATCTTTTCATGCGAAGTTTAATTGACTGTTTTTAGCACATCACTGCTGATGTCGTTTCTTTTGTTTTGTTTTGTTTTTTTTCTTTGCAGAAATGAGTTTGAAAGAGGCTTTGCATAAAGGACCTTTGAAAGCTGTCGCGTTTGTTCGCCTACCCGTGGCGTCGGTAACGAATTCTGAGACGGGGTCGGCTTCCTTGGACTGTTCCAACCCTACTGGGCTTCTTGACCTTGAGGAAACCCCTAAACGAAAGGAATCTTTGGTTGTGATGTTTGATGCCTCCATGAAGAATCGTTTGAGGAGTTCCAAACGGCTTTGCTTGGGCCAATCGTCTTCTTCTTAACCGATGGACCCCTCTGTTGCCGAGATTGTGATTCTGGACAACAACTTTGCATTCCAGGTAGTTGCTTCTGCTGAAGAACACAAAAACCATGATTCTGAGCTTGTTCGTTCTTACCCCAAAGGTAAGCGTCCTGAGGAACTGGTGTCACCGTCTCGAGCTCAGCCCCTTCCAGAGACTGAACAACCTCCTGATTTTATGCCCTTTGTCCCTAAATGGAACTTGGATGTTCGTTCGTCCGTGCTCACTCCCCAGCAAGCCCATAGTTTCCTTAGTGAGGTTATACCTCCGGTGGATACCACTCAAATTCGGGCCATTAGCAGGACTAGTCTTATGAGTGAGTTTGGGACCCATCTTTATCGAACCCTGGCTTTGGGGGCTGCCACTCGGCAGGCCGTGATTGATGTGGATCAGACTTTACAACAAAACCAAGAGAAGATCGATTCGTTGGAGCAGGCAGTTGAGAAAGGCTGTCAGAAGATCCAGAGCCTTAGGCAGAAGATTGTTTTGGCTGAGGAGAAAGTTCTCGAGACATCTGGGCTAGTAGCCAATCTGAAGAAGTCCCAAGATGAGGTGGCTTTCCTGACGGGAGATCTCGCTATGTCTCGGAAACAGATCGCTATTTTGGAGGCTCAGTATGCTGAAGCCCGAGCTGACCATGATAAGTTCCAAGAGGTGAGTATTTCCCCTTTGTTTTCTCTCCTTTTCTTTTTTTTTTTTTTGCTTTGGTGAACTTATTTGTCCCGGGTCAGGCTCGTAGGTTGTTTCTGGGCTTAAACGGGAGTGGGAAGAGCATGAATGTTTGAAGTGTGCCGTGGAGGAGATCCGGGCCCATAAAGATCAGGTGATTGAAGGCTTTCTCAAGGAATGCGATGAACTGAAACATGAGCGTGATAGCTTGAAGTTGGAACGTGACGGTTTGAAGTTGGAATGTGATGGTTTGAAGTTGGAACGTGATGGTTTGAAGGCTGATCGGGTGTGGCTGGTGGTAGATGGGTTCGAGTAAGTGTACAAGCGAGCTAAATCTTGCCGAGAGACTTGTCAGTTCCAGGATATTTTTGAATAGGGCCGTTTTTGCCTCGGGGTTCCAGCATGGTTTGCAGTCAGGCAATGATTATCTGGCGAAGGGAGTTCCCATCTTCGAGGTCCCCATCTTCTCAGAGACTGCTGAGGCGGAAGCGGAGAAGGCTTATATTGCCTACAACACCTTCGAGCCCCCGATCTTGGCACAACTTTCCTCTACCCCTGATATTCCGGTGTGTGAGATTCAAGCCCTGACTTCCTTTGTTGACCCCACCACTCTGCTTCCATGACTGCCATAGTTGGTGTTTTTTTATGGGTGAGTGTCCCCTTTTTCAAGACTTTCTTTTGTATTTTATATGTTTGATATGGACAATCGTGTTGTAAACCTCTTGAGAGTCTAAGTATGAATGTTGTTCCTTTTTTTCCCTTGGGGGGCAATTGTATGATTAAGTGATGTTTGTATTTCACTTGTTTTAAGTATTGACTATGCATGCATGATTAGAAAATGTTTAATAGTTTAGGTTAACTAGATAGCCTATCGGCGAGGCCTTCCCCCTTTTCATAATGGGAGGTATATGAGTTTGTTTGAACATTTTTCTTCGAGAAATTGTGTTTTAGGTGTTCATGTGATGATTTCGGCATCGGGCTACAAATTACCTATGTGGGGACTCTGGGAGAGGTTTTTCATAAAAATAAACTTCATGTCATTGATCGTTGATCATGTTACATAAATGGATTACAAAAAGAATGAAAGTCATGATCTATTTCCCAGGTTTCCTCCCAGAGAGGTTATTATGGGTGTAGAGACCTTTCTTGAGCACACGTGGCTAGTTGTCCCAAAATATTTTTAAAAGGTAGCCCCTTGTGTGTTGCCTTTGCATTCTCCCCTTCTGGGGATATCACGCGTAATACTTCCTGAGTTGCATCGCGTTCCACGTACGGGGTACCTCTTCCCCTGTGTGGTACGCTAGTTTGTAAGTGTAACATTTGTCAATTTTCGATCCCGTAAACCTGACTCGTTTAAAATTTTCTATGTGATTCAGTTAATTATACATATACCCATATGTTATATATTTCATACGTAATAGATTTTCTTTTCAAAAGTTATTTAATAATATTAATCATTACTAATATGTATTTAAATAAAATTATAACACTCATGATTTTTTTCTTTATTCAAATATCACATAAATAACATTATTGATGCATAACCAAAGTACATCATTTTAATCTAGTTATGTCACATTTATTTTTGTCAAATTTATTTTTACCTAAAGTTATTTATTTTTAAAAGATGAAAAATATCTTCATACACCATTCAAATTTTAGTCAAATCTCCTCCCCCAAATCACTCTCCTGATCAATTTTATCATTAAAACATTCTAAAGAATAACCTCCTTATTTTAGTATAGATAAGAACTCACTCCCACCACTTTCATTCTTGCACCACTCTTTGACAAGTTTAAGATATTTTTTTTTCCATTTCAAAGGTAGGATTTTAATTATTCAAGTCTTCTTCATCTTATTTCTATTTATTTTAAATTCTTGTTCATGCTAATTAATCAAATTGTCATATGACCATAACACAATCATGTCTAGGAATCCACATAATCCATACACCATGGTGTATAGGGTGGATGAGACAAAGAACACAAGGAGATGATCAATTACAAGAAGGTCACACTTGAAACGTTCTTACATCATTATTTTTCTGTTTTGAATCATTATTTGTTTGTTCAAAGGATCCAAGTATTTATGATGATATATTCTAATAAATTTTATATAATCATATCCAAAAAAATCCATAATTTTATTTCATCAAAATCATTTTCGAAATCGTTAGAATATTGCTTTTAGCAATATTTCAGTTTTGACATTAGATATCTTGTTTATAACCAACTGAACAAGGGCAACACCAAATTCTATGATATACTTCAATGAAATACGGTTCTAAAATCTATTTTTACGCATTTTAATTCATTCCTATGAATTCGCAATAAATATTTTAAAAACAGTGCGCAGATTCGTACTCTCTGATTCACATGGCTTTTTGGCCTATTTAGGTTACTAATTTGCAAAATTTTCGGAATGAAAGTTGTTCAAAACATTCTAATTTAGTAGATTGGAAAGTCTCAATTTATAATAAAATTGTTTGATCTTTTAAATACCTTAATCAAAACAGAACAGTTTGCTGTCCAAAAACTGATTTTGTATTTCAATTTCCTTTTTGATCTTTTCCTTGTTATCTTAATATTTATACATTAGATTTAGTATTCTTTAAACTTTTCAATCCCATTAGTTAGTCTTTAATTATTATATTTTGTTTATTTATAGTTCTTGAGGTTTGATCGTTCATTTTCTTTAACGTGCTTTCGGTTGTCATTTCAAGTTTAGCTTTAATCTCAAAGGTAAGTTTACATATCCCCCTTTTTTATCTTTTAAATTTTGGGAGTGGCATGTATACCCTATTTAAATTACTCATTTTTATTTACTTATCTATTCATAACACAATTCAATATACGTTTATGTGTGATTATTGCATGCTCTATGATAATGCTCTATGTGCTTAATTATTTATTTTATGTTTGATGGTTGGTATCTCATCCCCATCTATCCTCATCTAGTATGATCATACATTTACCCAAGTACTTTGACTTCGTATCAGTAAGAACGGGTCCACATCTATTTAGTTGTTTACATTTTCATAGGAATTGTAATACTCATCATTTACATATGAATTGTGATTTATATATATATATATATATATATATATATATATATATATATATATATATATATATATATATATATATATATATATATATATATATATATAAATCTAAAACTTATGAATTCTCACCAACATTCGTGTTGACAAACTCTATTTTCATACATGTTACAGGTACAAGTAGTTGATATTATTCAAGTTGGAAGACCATAGTTTGACCTTAGGATATTATTCAACATACAAGAATATGATGTAATTGTTATAATTATTGAATTTGTGTACGTGTTTAATGTTAATGAAATTAAATATTCATTGTCTTTTGAGCTACTGTCCAATCAATATGTTACGCCCAACATGTGCCGCCGCCTTTGGTCTGGGTGTGACAGATTGGTATCATAGCCGAAAGCTATAAGATAGGTGGTTAAATATAACGGCCTAGTAGCATGCTTAGGGTCCGTATACGTGATATGTCTTTACGTGTTTGCACCCTAAATTATATTATTGATTTTCGTAGCTTAAATACTATTTAATGATTTAATATTATTATTGTACACAAAAGTAAACACTTTATCCGAGTCTATGCCTCACTCTCAAAATTGTTTTCAAACTTTAGAAAAAAAATGGGAAATTCCTTCAGAAATCTCGCCTTTTCACTCCCCTCTTCTTGAGGAAGATTCGTGTGACGGATATGTAGTAAACTCTAAGAGTGACACACTTGTTTACCGAACATTTGACACCAAGGCTTGCGAGCCTATGGAAGTGCAATGGGCATAAATCTCAATCAACCGCGAGACCCGGTTGCCTTCCTGGAGTGTTTAGTAAGGGTGTGGAACTTATTAAGCCAAAGCATATCACACCAAACGAAACCGAATCTACTACCCTTATTGTATCAAACGTTGTCATGTGACGATCACACTCTTAAATCAACGATGAGGTTTTTGTCTAAATTTTTTTTATTTTGTTAAGAATGAATATTTTCTCAAATTATCAATTTCATCAATACTCTAAGTTAAGGTTATTAAAATTTTATCTTGTATTCTCAATAATTTTCACAAAACTAGAAATTTCACATTGTTATACAATTTTTTTCTTTTTCCAAAACATAATAAATTTTTCACGTGTCGTCATTGTAGCATGTCTTCTTCCAGCCTTATCAACTGTAACCGTCGCACCGGCAACTCGGGTCGTAGCATGTCATCCTGCATCGCTAAGGGAATCGTGGAAGCCCTCCCAACAATCATCTCTCAACTCCAAACTGTGAATTCCCCTACATCATCCACAACTTCGAACCCAATTGCTTGCTCCATCAAACAATTCAAGAGTGCCAACCCGCCTGAATACTTTGGTATCGACGGCGCTACTATTCTCCTCCAATGGTTCGAAGAAATGGAAAGCGTGTTCCTCCACTGTAAATGTCCTGAGGACAAGAAAACCACTTTCGCCTCTAGCGTACTCAAGAAGAATGCCCTCAATTGGTGGAACGGTGAGAAGCGCACGCTTGGCGCTGAGTTTGCCATGGCTTTGCCATGGGATGTGCTCAAGAAACTCATGCTCAAGACGTTTTGCCCGAAACATGAGCTTCGGAAGTTGAAAGAGGAGTTTTGGAATTTGAAACAAGAAAGTGGTAATGACACCATCTACAATGATCGTTTCCATGAACTGAGCCTTCTCATCCCCCACATGATCACTCCCCTTAAACGTTCAATCGACAAGTACATCTCGGGTTTGCCTATGCAAATCCGAGATTCCGTCCTAAGTCATGACCCTCAAACCCTTCATGATGCCATCACCTTAGCCGGTACCCTCACCGAAAACCACGTTAAGGCCAGGACCTTGACGCGGAAAAATTTCAAGAAGCCCAATGATAAGCCTACATCCGAGCCCACCGAAGAACCTAAGCCCGAATCTTCTAAACCCTTGTCTTCTAAGCCTGAATTCTTCAAGAACAACAACTCCCCCCGGGACCGTAACAATAAAAGAAAGTCCAATTCCCAAAACTATGTCTTGGCCCAATCGCAAGCCCAACCCACCAAGAAGCCCTACACAGGACCCCACCCATTATGTGATACATGTAACTTTCACCATTCGCCTAACCTCAAGTGTCGACAATGCACCCATTGCAATCGATTTGGTCACTTCTTTACCACATGTCGTGAACTCAACCAACTTTTGATGCAACCATTTACCTCACCTCTTACCCAACCCCAAACTTTACCCTATGCTCAACTGTTTACTCAATCACCCTCAACTATTAGAGATTGCTACAATTGTGGAGACCCTAACCATTATCGCAATGCATGCCCAAGACTCGCACACATGAACCAAATTCAATCCTACCCACCAAAACCGCTCAATATCAAGCTTACCAAGCCCAAGTAAATCAACTTCAACCAATCCAAGCTCAACCCATCCAATCAATTTAAGCCCAACCCATTCAACCAAATCCCAATCAACCAACCAACCTCAAGCGACCAAGCTACTCAAGGACAAGTGTGTTACATCAACGGTTCCCAAGTCTAAGCCTAACCCTTTATAAAGACATGCTACGCAAAAGACGTTTCTTTTATTTAGTTCTTTTCATTTAAATCTAATGTATTGACTTCATTAAATCTCCAATTCTATTATGAATGAGAATTATGGTTATTTATAATGGTGTTCAATCACTATTTATTCCTATTTTGTCTTTTAGTGCACTATTTATTATTACACAATTTATTACCATGAAAAAAGTGGTCTATGGCCGGTTAATTACCGGGACTATGTGCACGGTGATTTGAATAGTTATCTAATAGTATCGTATTTGTATCATAAACTACTTATGACAGAAACGTGTTGGAAATTGGGACTATGAACATGTGTTGTACATAGTTATCTAATAGGAGTCACATGTACAAGTTTTATTTCGATATTTTAATACATGGCTACCCAAACCCTCCAAACTCACCTCATCCTCATGGTACTCTTACCTCAATCTCATCGATTTTATAATCTTGGTTTCAAACCTTATCTATTATTGTACTCATAAGTCATGTGATTTGTTTGTTGTGTGAGCCTATATATTATTACATGAATTTTCTCGTCATCTCAAGTATTTTCTCCACATCCTATATGTAAGTTACTTATATAATTTCAAAATTTTCCTCTATCTGTTTATTTCATTTTGTTGTTATTACTCTCGATGGTTAACTTCAACAATTTCGTCATTTTTTTTATTATTTTACTAGTTAATTATTTCATTCAAATTTTAGTTTATTGCTCTTGATCAAATGATATCAATTTAAAAAAAAAAGTTTTCTTTTACCTTTGTTTTCAAACCGCACAACGGGACGAACCATGTGCATCATGCAATGACCTAAATAATTATGAGTGCACACATAATTATCGAAATCCTTGCATGGAACTCATAGTGAATACCGTTGAGTGTCATAACTCAGAATCGAGGGTGTTTGGGTAACGATACAAATGTCTTTGTGTTAAGGGTATGGTGGATACGTCGCCGGTACATCCTATATATAAGTGTCCTTATCATAATTTTCCATTTGTAGCGTTATTCGGGTCATTCGAAGGTCTGCGTTATATTTATAAAAAAATATCTTTCTTAGACTCTTACTTTCTTTCTTTATGTTATGGTTTTTCTATAATTTCGAGATGAAATTTTCAAAAAGTTGTGAATACTGTAACATTCGTCAATTTTCGGACACGAAAACCTGACTCGTTTAAAATTTTCTATGTGATTCAGTTAATTATACATATACCCATATGTTACATATTTCATACGTAATAGTTTTTCTTTCCTAAAGTTATTTAATAATATTAATCATTAATAATATGTATATTAATAAAATTATAACACTCATGATTTTTTCTTTATTCAAGTATTACATAAATAACAATGTTGATATATAACCAAAGTATATCATTTTAATCTAGTTATGTCACATTTATTTTTGTCACATTTATTTTTACCTAAAGTTATTTATTTTTAAAAGATGAAAAATATCTTCCTACACCATTCGAATTTTGGTCAAACCTTCTCCCCAAATCACTTTCCTAATCAATTTTATCATTAAAACATTCTAAAGAATAACCTCCTTATCTAGTATAAATAAGAATTCACTCCCACCACTTTCATTCTTGCACCACTCTTTGACAAGTTCAAGAGATTTTTTTTTTTCATTTCAAAGGTATGGTTTTAATTATTCAAGTTTTCTTCATCTTATTTCTATTTATTTTAAATTCTTGTTCATACTAGTTAATCAAATGGTCATATTGTAACAACTCGGTTTTTCTAATTAATATTCTTATCCGTTACCCGACCCGTTTTTATAATCGGGAAATTTAAACGACAAAATTATTCGAGTCATTATTATCTTATTATTATTTTTTATAATAATTATTTAATATATATATTACAACTTTGAAAAAAATATGCAAATTTAATCCAAAACGAACCTTTAACTCGTTTATGTTTCCAACATCGTAGTAGAGGGCCCATTTTGTAAAATATGATATAATACAATATTTTACCCATACCCAATATCTAGATCCTATTACCACACCCGTTAACCCGATCCATATTGGCAACCGGCTACCCTTTTTGATTTCTTTCTTCTTAATTATCGTTGTATAATTGGAATTGATCGCCTTAAATCGTTGATAATGCATAAACGATTCACACTGACAATCTATTTATAGATTATAATAAAAAACGATCTTAATTTCCTTATACACACACCGTCTTTATCATTATAGCAAAATACGACCTAGACGCAATGAAAATTCAATTAAAATTGGGCACAGCTCCTTCTTCCCCTCGCTAATAAAACCCGTATAGTTAATCGTGTAATCGTGGGCTGTTCATATTGATTCGTGTTCGCGTTTTCGCCGCAAATCACATCTCATCGTTCATCAGTTATTTTTCACTGTTTAAGGTAATCTATGCATTCAACAAGTTCGTTTTGAATCCTACTTCGATAACCCTAACATGAATTACTCAGAGCATAACGGATTACGATTATGATTCTAGGGTTTTTATTAATTGAATTGGTTGCGCCTCTATTTTGCTATGTATTATTGTTTCTGTGTTATAAACAAGTAACCCCCTAGCCCAGTTGGCTAGGGGTCTGCGTGGCTGGGGGCGGAGGTTCGAGCCTCCCCCGGCCCGAAATTTTAGCTTATTGTTTTTAAAATTCATTTATATATATATATATAAATCTCTTAAGTCAATTTAATATATATAATAATGAATCAATATTTTTATAAAACCGACATGTTATCTAGTCACGTTTATGAACTTCGGTTAAACACTATTTAAATATATTTAATCTTATTAATTAATACATTAAAATACATAATATATTTAAATTATTTTATATAATTATTGAGTGTTTTATACAATGTTTTATTTTATATAAATTATTTATTGGCTATTAATATTTATTTACATTATTTAATTTAAAAGATATATTTATTTATAATGAAAAATATATATAAATACATTAAACATATTTCTAGTTTAAAATGGACATTTAAAATAAATCTCTTTATATAAAAATCTTTATGAACATTTACTTAAGCATTTTTTATGCAATTTATATAATTAAATCATACTACATATATAAAATTTTGATAATGAAGTTTATATTAAATTAATGAGATAAAGAGTTTAGTTAGGTTACCTCGATTATCAAATCCCGAACCTCTATTCTTTATTCAATTCGTATTTATTTTTCCTCAACTACTGTTACTTAGGATTTCTCGTCGATAACTTCCGAAGAGTGTGACTCTTGTTTACTAACGTTATTTACCATATTCGCTTATCTCGTGCTTATTACTAAGGTGAGTACCAATTCCCCCTTTTTACTTGTTTTCTCATGTTTTGGGGACATATGCGTAAATTATATTTCTTAAATATACTTATATTTAATACTACAACTATTGTCTTATGTGTTAACAACTTATACCTTACTTGTTTACGTGCTTACTTGCTTTGTATGCTTCCGCATTCGGAGAGGTCCAACATAATCTCAGTCTAGTATGATCATACGCCAGTCGTTAGCCTTTGTGCTTCCCGACATCTCAATTATACTTGCTCATTTGGTTAATTTGTTATTCTCATATGACTTGTTGCAACTACTTATTTTTACGCTATACTATATGTATATTTAAACTGGTGTGTTGCTCACTCAACCTTGTATTGACAAAATTACTATATTTTCAACGCATATGCAAGTTATCGTTTGATGTGAAGTAATTTAAGTTAGAAGATCACTTAAGGATTTATGCTAGAAGAAATTAATTGAGATAATATTAATTAAAATTTTATAACTGTTTGATGTCGTATTTGTTTTTGGGATATTGTAATGAATATTTGTTTTATTTGAAATTATTAAATAGATATTGAAACTTATATTGTGCATGATAGTAACCTTGAGAGCTGTGACAATCAGTTCGAGCCCCGGCATATCCGCCGTAAGTTGGGGTGTGACACATATGACCATAACACAATCTTGTCTAGGAATCCACATAATCCGTACACCATGGTGTATAGGGTGGATGAGACAAAGAACACAAAGAGATTATCAATTACACGAAGGTCACACTTAAAACGTTCTTACATCTTTATTTTTCTGTTTTGAATCATTATTTGTTTGTTCAAAGGATCCAAGGATTTTTGATTATATATGCTAATAAATGTTATATAATCATATCCAAAAATTTCATAATTTTATTTCATCAAAATCCTTTTCGAAATCGTTAGAATATTGCTTTTAGCAATATCTCAGTTTTGACATTAGATATAGCCGTCAAAGAAAGAGGCATATCTTGTTTATAACAAACTGAAAAAGTGCAACACCAATTTCTATGATATACTTTAATGAAATACGGTTCTAAAAACTATTTTTACGCATTTTAATTCATTCCTATGAATTCGCAAATAAATATTTTAAAAATAGTGTGCAGATTCGTACCCTCTAATTTACATGGCTTTTTGGCCTATTTAGGTTACGAATTTGCAAAACTTTTCTAAATGAAAGTTGTTCAAAACATTCTAATTTAGTATATTGGAAAGTCTCGATTTATAATAAAATTTTTTGATATTTTAAATACCTTAATCAAAACAGAACAGTTTTTGTCCAAAAACTGATTTTGTATTTCATCTTCCTTTTTGATCTTTTTCTTGTTTTTATCTTAATATTTATACATTAGATTTAGTATTCTTTAAACTTTCCAATCCCATTAGTTATTCTTTAATTATTATATTTTGTTATTTATAGTTCGTGAGGTTTGATCGTTTATTTTCTTTAACGTGCTTTCGGTTGTCATTTCAAGTTTGGCTTTAATCTTAAAGGTGAGTTTACATATCCTCCTTTTTTATCTTTTAAATTTTGGGGGTGGCATGTATACCCTATTTAAATTACTCATTTTTATTTACTTATCTATTCATAACACAATTCAAAATATGTTTATGTATGATTATTGCATGCTCTATGATAATGTTCAATGTGCTTAATTGTTTATTTTATGTTTAGTGGTTGGTATCTCATCCCCATCTATCCTCATCTAGTATGACCATACATTTACCCAAGTACTTTGATTTCGTATCAATAAGAACAGGTCCACATCTATTTAGTTGTTTACATTTTCATAGGAATTGTAATACTCATCATTTACATATGAATTGTGATTTACATATATATATATATATATATATATATATATAAATCTAAAACTTATGCATTCTCACCAACATTCGTGTTGACAAACTCTATTTTCATACATGTTACAGGTACAAGTAGTTGATATTATTCAAGTTGGAAGACAATAGTTTGACCTTAGGATATTATTCAACATACAAGAATATGATGTAATTGTTATAATTATTGAATTTGTGTACGTGTTTAATGTTAATGAAATTAAATATTCATTGTCACTTTAATTAGTGTCTTTTGAGCTATTGTCCAATCAATACGTTACGCCCCGGCATGTTCCGCCGCCTTTGGTCGGGGTGTGACAGTAAGCACCCTTGTCCCTTGCACATATGACTTGATAAGGACCCTCCCAGCGTGGTCCCGGTTTCCCTTGGCTTTCCTGTCTACTCGCTTCGTTCTCCCGAAGAACCAGGTCTCCTATCTTGAACTTGACCTCTCTTACCTGTATTTTTCCATTTTTTTCTTATACTCGGTTTCTCGCCTAGCAGCCGCCTCACTTCTTTCTTCAGCAAAATTCAGATTCAGCCTGAGGTCGTTTTCGTTCTCTTCCTCAGTTAACAGGGTCCTGTCGGTAGGCAAACCGATTTTGACGGGTATCATGGCCTCCGTCCCGTAGGTTAGGCTGAAAGGCGTCTCTCCGTGGCTAACTTTAGGCATGGTTTGATGAGCCCATAGGACATGGGACAGTTCTTCCACCCACGAACTTAGTTTCCAGCCCAAACGGCTGGTTATCCCTTCTAGTATGCTCCTGTTAGCCCTTTCCACTTGTCCGTTTGCTTAGGGGTGGGCCACCGACGTAAATATTTGCTTGATTTTCCGCTCCTTACACCATTCTGTGAACATTCATCACGCAAATTGCTTCCCGTTGTCACTTACGATAGTATAAGGCAGTCCGAAATGACAAACAATGTTTTCCCATACAAATCTCTTCACTTGATGAGATGTGATCGTGGTTAACGGCTTGGCTTCCACCCATTTGGTGAAATAATCGATGGCCACCACTAGGAATTTGGCTTTCCCCGATCCCTCTGGAAAGGGGCCCACTATATCGATACCCCACTTCTAGAATGGCCAGGAAGAACTCATTGGGACCAGGTTCAGTTTAGGCTTCCGGGTCACCGGGGCATAGATTTGGCAGCTATCACATTTCCGTATTTCCCCTAGGGCACTCATAAACATGGCCGGCCAGTAGTATCCGGCCCTCATGGCTCGGGCTGCCACCATCTTGGCCCCCATGTGCATCCCACAGATTCCTTCATGGATTTCCCGTATAACATACTCGGCTTCTCTGTAATCGATGCACTTGAGCGAAGGCCCCAGATAGGACCTCCAGTACAGATCCCCATCTATTGTTTCGTATTAGAGAGCTAGGATCCTCAACCTGCGTGCCTCTTCTCTGTCTTCAGGAACGATCCCTTCCTTCAAGTATCGCAGGATTGGGGTCATCCAACATGGCTCCGGTGCCTCCACACCGGCCACCATTTCCTCCAATATCGACGGATGTTTGATGGTTTCTACTTTGACGTTTTTCACCAAATGGTCAAAGGCTACGGAAGCTAACTTACTTAGGGAATCCACTTTCTTGTTTAAACTTCTGGAGATGTGAATGAACTCAGCCTTGTCAAAATTTTGCAACAGTTCCTTTGTCTTCTTCAAGTATTGTATCATTTTGGCGACCTTGGCCTCGTATTCCCCTTTCACCTGGTTAGCAACAAGCAACGTGTCCACGTGAGCCTTGATACGTCGGGCTGGCATCTTTTATGCCATCCTCAGCCCTGCCAACAAGGCCTCGTACTCAGCCTCGTTAGTGCTGGGGAAACCCAGTCGCACTGCGTATATCAGTTCTATCCCTTCGGGGATGACAAGGATGAGTCCCGCCTCGCTCCCATCTTCGTTGGAGGCCCCGTCAGTGCATAGATTCCAAAAAGGTTCTTATGGACCCTCCTGGATGTCAGCCACCATGTTTTCTTGGCGGTCTTCCTGGGACAAAGGTTCTTCTTGCCCAACTGCGGGGCCTTCTGTGAGGAAGTCAGCTATCACCTGCCCTTTGAAAGTTGCACGCGGCCTATACTCAATGGAATGATCACCCAGTTCTATCACCCATTTGGCGAGCCTTCCAGATACCTCCGGCTTCATTAGTATTCGTTGGAGAGGTTGGTCTGTCAAGACCCGGATGACATGGGCTTGGAAGTATCTCCTCAATTTTCTCGTCGTGTAAATGAGGGACGGTACTGTCTTCTCGAAGGGAGAATATCTTTCCTCTGGTCCCTTCATTGTGCGACTAACGAAATATATGGGTATATGGATTTCTTTCCTTTCAACCATGAGTACTGAGCTGATCGTCCTATCGGTGTGCGAGAGGTAAAGGATTAGGACTTCTCCTGGTTGGGGAGCCATAATCGTGGGGAGTTCACAGAGGTGTGCCTTTAAATCTTGGAAAGCCTTTTCAGCTTTGGTATCCCAACAGAACTTATTCTTCTTCACGCTCCTTCTTAGGACTGCCATAAACGGGAGCGTCATATCCGCTATCTTGGAGAGGAAATGATTGAGGGCCACTAGCCTTCCATTTAATCTTTGCACCTCCTTTATATTTCTCGGGGAATCCATCTGGATCAAGGCTTCAACCTTTTCAGGGTTGGCTTTGAACCCTTAGTAAAGCTCCCAAGAACTTCCCCTCCTCGACCCCGAATAAGCACTTCCCTAGATTGAGCTTCATGTTAGCTCCCCTAAGGGTGTTGAAAGTTTCTCTTATGTTGTTCAGCATCCAGTCTTCATCTGTGCTTTTAATGACCAGGTCGTCTACGTATATCTCTATGTTTCTTTCCCTTTGCTGATCGAAAAGTTTATCCATGAATCGCTGATACGTTGCCCCTGCATTCTTCAAGCCGAAGACATCTTGGTATAACAAAAGGTTCCCTCGTTAGTGAAGTACGCCGTTTTCTCTTCGTTCTTGGGGTTCATTTGTATTTGATAGTACCCCTTATATGCATCCAGGAACCATCTAAGAGGGTATCTAGCGAGGGACTCTTATCTTTTTCTCAACCTCCGGGAGGGGGTACCAGTCTTTCAGGCAAGCCTTGTTCAAGTCTTTAAAATCGATACACATACGCCAGCTGTTATCTGACTTCGCGATCATAACGGGGTTCGAGATCCACTGCGGATACTTGACTTCTCTAACGATCCCCGCCTGCACAATCTTGGTTGTTTCATCTCGGACTGCCAGGCTTTTTTGGGGGCCTAGGCTCCTTTTCTTTTGTCTGACCAGTTCCGTCCAATGGAACTCGTCCAGACTGTGTTGTACCAAATTTCGCGGGACCCCCGTCATGTCCTCGTGTTTCTAGGCGAACACATCGGTGTTCCATAGTAACACCTCCTTCATCCCCGCCTTACCCCTGTCAGACAATTGGGACCCGATCCTTACCGTCTGGTCCGGGTGTTCCCTGTTGAGGACCCATTCCTCCGTCCCTCTGTTCGTCGTGACCCCTTTGCCAATGCCGGCTACTATCTCCGTGGATGACCGGATGGTCGCCATTCCCTTAGGGGTCGAGAACCTCATATACCCGTGTACCGTAGATGGGACAGCTCGGAGTGCTCTCATCCCGGGTCTACCGAAGATGATGTTGTATTTCGATGGAGACCGGACTACGGAGAAACGCAGGTAGACTGTTCGGGTTCTATCTTCATCTCTGAGGGTGAATGGCAGGGTAAGAGATCCCAGGGGTTCCACTACCTCCCCAGAGAACCCCACTAATGGACATATATCTTCCTCCAACCTGCTTCGGATCTCCCTTTGGAGCCTTACAAAACAGTGCTCGTACATTACTTCTACCCTACTGCCTCCGTCCACGTGGACCAGAGCTACCCG
Source organism: Bidens hawaiensis (assembly GCF_021521415.1). Lineage (NCBI taxonomy): Eukaryota > Viridiplantae > Streptophyta > Magnoliopsida > Asterales > Asteraceae > Bidens > Bidens hawaiensis. The sequence goes on along the minus strand of NW_027493993.1, from coordinate 96,263 downwards.
ATGTCCTGCTACACTCACAGAGATGTTTAAAGGCATCTCTCGAGCTTCCTCCTCCGGTATGCCTGGGAACAATACATCCGGCTTCATCCATGCGGTGTTTGCAGCGTAGGAACCCATCCTTCCCACCTTCATGGCTTTTCCCGGATCCTCTTCGTTGTTGTCTCTCTTCGAATCATGTCGACGTAATTCTTATCTTCGTCTTCATCCTTGATTTTTGAGGGAGATTCCCTGGCAGGATTGGGTAGTTGTCCGGACTTCAAGGTCGCCTCCCACAACTTCTTTAGCTGACCGCAGTTATCTGTGGTGTGGCCGTGGCTCTTATGGTAATTACAATACCCCTGTGGATTGGGCTTATATGCTTGCTTGAAAGGACTAGGAGCCCTTTCCGGGTACTTGGCTTTATCTGCTGCCATAACATCTTCCCCTCCTGGTGGAGGTCTTTCTCCGTAAATCGGTCGGAATCTCCCCCCTTCTGGGCGTATGGGGCTGGGGAACCGAGGTGGGTGGTACGTGGTTGTACCCAGTATGAGTTCCGGGAGGGCGGTAAGGTGTGAAGTGGGTTTTGTCGAACGGCGCTCGTATTTTTCCCGGGACTGTGGCCTCCCATATTTTTCCCCCGGTCGGTTTCGGGGATGCCTTTTTCGTTTCCCATTCTCGGAGCTTGGCTCCTGTGTCTTTCCCTCTAACAAAAGCTCGGACACAGTCCATCAATTGGTCTAAAGTAGATAGGAAGTCTTCTCCCAGTTTCTCTGTCAGCTGGGAAAACCTCACCCCATTGATGAAGCCACTTATTTTCATGACCTCCGGGACCCCTTTGATGTTCATGCTTTCGGACACGTATCTGTCCATGAATTGTTCCACCTTTTCCTCGTCCCTTCTTCGAATGTGCAAGATCTCGTTAGGATTCTTCATGGCCTTCCTCTGTTAGCTAAAGTTTCTTAAGAATTTCTCTCTCAGTTCTTCGTAGCTGTCTATGCTTCCTGGCTCGAGGCTGTCAAACCAAATCCGGGCTCCTCCGGTTAGGATTTTGGGGAACATGAGGCACCATGCCGGCATGGACCACCCAGTGACCATCCCCGCCCCCGAAAGGCGTGGAGGTGGTCCTCTAGGTCTTGGGTTCCGTCATACTTGTCCACGGTGGAAGGATAACGAAGCTTGGGAGGCAAGGTCGCCTCCGCTATTCGACGAGTAAACTTGGACACATCGGGCGTGTCTAAGGGCCGATAGGGAGTGTCTAGCGTGCTTGATGCAGACTCTTTCTTCGCGTTTTCTTTGACGGAAGAAAGGAGAGTGACCAAAAACTCTAGGAGGGCGTTGGAGTATTGGGTCATGGCGCCTTCCGGTTTCGCGTTGTTTTCCGATGACGGCGTGTCGAATGACAAACGGGTTTTGACCGCCATTAGTTTCTCCTTTCTTTCGTGTTCTTCTAGGCATGCTTTTAGAGCATCCTTATGAGCTGGCACAAACTCGGGAGTGATTTCCCATTTTTCTTCCGTACTTTTCCCTTTTCCGGCTCGGTTTTCTTGGTTCTCTTCCTCCGTCTCGTCTTCAACCGTTATGGGCCCTTCCATGTCTGGAAGGATACCTGGAAGCGAGTCGATCTTGGTGAGGTCCATTATTCCTCCTTTTGTGGTCATGGCAGGCGCACTTTCGTTGTCGGAAACGGGTTTGGACATCGACGATACGCCATCTAAGTTTACTCTGGCCATCTCGTCTGAAACTGCTGGTGAGACCGTATAGAAGAGGGTCCCACGGATGGTGCCAATGTAGAAACCTCAATTGAAGTGATGATTTGATTGTGAATATCTGATATGTTATGTGCTAATGAGTGAGGTGACTTTGGATGAGTTTCAGTGAGATGACCATGCAAAATGAATATATCTTTTATTAATGTTTTTCTGCTTGTTTATTACAAAAGGGATATATACATATATATAGGGTCTCGGGAGGATCTCCATTCCGACCGTTATTCTTTGGACTCTCTCTATTATCCGTTGGTCCTTTGATTTTGCCAGGGAGCTAGCTATTATCCGTTGGATCTTCTTTTCCCTCCAAGATTATGTCAACCTCAGCTCTGTGATGCTCATGCTAACAAGGACAGGTCGGTCCTTGACTTTGAGCTTTGTCTGGAGTGCATGGGATGCTATTGGGCCGGACTGGGCTGGACCTCTTGGGCTCTGTTTGGGCCTAACAAGACGTAGTCTCTTCAATATGTAGTACTTTTTTTAGTCGACCCTCATAATAAATTATAGGAGACGGTAGATAAAAAGAAAAAGAACAAGGTTATCCGGTGATGAGATAGATTGATGAGCCTGTAATTAAGACAAAAGGATTTAAATTTTTCTTTCTTTTTTTTTTTTTATAAAAAGGAAGAAGTTTATCCAGTGGTGAGATAGATGAGAGTGGGTGGTAGGAGCATCAACGTAGTCGACTCCAAACTCGGGGCGGCGACTCCGTTGTGAAATCTGTGAATCTTTGTTCATTAGCTTACTATAATAATAACATTAATAATGGCGGAGACAATAAGCACTACGCTGATGGCGGCTTTCACTCTCCTACCTCCTCCTTTCTCCATTTCCAATTCCAGGCCATTTTCATCGCTCCGTGTTCGCTCCAACAACACTCCTACTCCTTTCAGGAATAATAATAATAATAATAATAATTACCAGCCTTTTCTTCGTATCTCCACCAAGGACTCTTTTGCCTGTTGCGGTTCCTCCAACACTGACGACGTTTACACCTCCCCAATTCAACAACATGAAGACGAGGATGAGGATGAGGATGCTGTTGTTGATGATGACCCCAATTTGCCTGAACGTTGGGATGTATTGGGTCTTGGTCAGGCCATGGTACTTTTCATTTTATTATTTCCTTTTGCTCTTTGACACCTGCTTGTTATGTCCTTTTTGCTTCTGTAATAGGTGGATTTTTCGGGCATAGTGAATGATGAGTTTTTGATGAGGTTGGGTCTAGAAAAGGGTACAAGAAAGGTTGTTAATCATGAGGAGAGAGGTACAGTCCTGCAAGCAATGGATGGATGCACCTACAAGGCGGCTGCTGGCGGTTCTTTGTCTAATACCCTAGTGGCATTGGCTAGGCTTGGTGGTCATCCGATGGCCGCTCCTGCATTGAATGTAGCTATGGCTGGCAGCATCGGCAGTGATCCCTTGGGTGGCTTCTACAGGTAGACCTTCATATTTCATATATTTATATCCCCTCTATTGATGTGATTTTATTTGATTTGTATACGCCGTACAAACAAATGTATATGGGCATATAACATAATGAAAACGGCTGTCTAGCATATGTGTGGAGTGTGAGTGAGTGATTTCAAGAGAAATTGGATGCCTTTTGAGGAAATGCAGAAAATCAAGACACAAACATGTTTTCTGGTTACTTATGAAGTAGATATGGATGATATACTTATTATTGTGTAAGGGGTTGTTTGGATATGTGTTGTAAAAGGGATAATTTAAGATTGAATAACTGAATCAATTATATGTGGCAATTTCAAACCATGTACTTGTGAATGAGTCGGCTTGGGTTGTATATTTATTATTTCAAAGTGGTCAAAACAAAAACAAATAGCTAAAAGGGGAATGGGTCAGGACGTCAGGTTGAAAGTCGCCCGAAATCTATTATTAACGCATACAACCTCCTGATTTGTTTAAGTTCAAAGATTTAGATTATTATTGTAATGGTACTGTTTTTTTTTTTGTTTTTTTTTAATTATGATTAAAGCACACCATAAATAGTAATTTCTAACAACTGAAAGTTTTGGTAATGTGTCATGTGTTATATAGAACTAAACTTAGGCGGGCCAATGTGAGCTTTCTTTCTGCACCGGTCAAGGAAGGGACAACTGGGACGGTTATAGTTTTAACTACCTCAGATGCTCAACGCACGATGCTTGCATATCAGGTAATTTCATATCCGCTCCAACCTAGACGACTGTATATGTTATGTCCTTTGTTTTCAGCATGCTTCCACTTTCCAGTGGATTTCTATTTGTGATGGTCTTGTGTTACAAATCAAGCCCCTCGTATATAAGAAATCGCAGAAAAGTAACAAACCGAAACACTTGTCTAGTGATCAAAGAAAAACTGCTTGCAGATTACAAGATACAAAACAAAGACCCAATAACCCTATTTGTACCGGTAAGTCGGTGATAATCTTTAGTCTCGACCCAATCACCAAACCTACGAATTTTCAATACAAACAAACATACCCGGTAGAATTTCTCCCACATACTGTAGGGCCACAAATCATCAATTCTAGTTCAATATAATGGTCAGTTCATTTAGTTACTAGGAACAGATTATTATACCGGCATTATCAACATTTCTGAAATTTATAATTAAATCTGCTAGCCATAGGTGCTTAAACCACCCGAGCCAAATCTGAGCTCACCTAGGCTCGAGTTGGGTTTGTCTAAGCAACTCATGAGGGGCTTAGCTCGTTTACACCCTAGCTAGCTTACACAGATTTTCCTAGAGTTATATTTTATTGTGTATTATTGCAAATTTGGTGGTTTATGCGGGTTTGTATATCTGTCAAAACAGGAACTTTTTGGTTCAGGTTGGGTTGGATTGACTTGAAACTCATTTATTTTGTAATCACTGTCATATATAATTAAAAAACGTGTTTTTTTTTGGAAAATAGTTTAGGAAGTTTTATGCATTAAGAAAATACACATTTTTATTTGGCTTGGGCAACTTTCTTCATAGACCTTTCAGCCAATTGGCCCATATTCTAATAAGCTGATATTTTTTTGCCAACCGTTTCATATTCTCCTTTGTATTACAAATATGTACCTCACTCATCTTCATGATTAATCACATTTCTAATTTATTGTAAATACTTGTATGTGGCAGGGCACGTCTTCCTACATTAAGTATGACTCAAGTATGGAGAGCATAATTTCTAAGACAAATATTCTTGTTATTGAAGGATATTTGTTTGAATTCCCTGACACGATCAAGACGATTAAGAAAATTTGTCAAGTTGCCCGTGATAATGGGGCCTTGGTTGCGGTTACAGCCTCAGACGTGACTTGCATAGAGCGACACTATGATGATTTTTGGTAGGTTTAATATTAGTTGTTTACTTGTTTTGCTCTATGATGTAGAGGTGCCAAAATGGTGCAGGTTAAAACGGGCCAGGATGGGTATCTAACACTTTTTGTTCTTTTTCATCATCGTACTCAGTATATCCCACCAATAGCAAAGCTATGGTAGGGTCTGAGGAGGGTAAGATGTAGACAGCCTTACCTCTACCCCATGGGGATAGAGAGGCTGCTTCCGGTGAGACCCCCGGCTCGATAGTAGTTTTGCATCAAGCCTTGGACATAAGGCACACAGCACTGAAATCATCGGGACACCGGCTGATTGGTGCATGTACCCTTGTCTTTCGGCTATCAACACCACCACATGATGCCTGATTAACCTTCCGTCACTTTTAACGATATTTTCACGAGATTAGTAAAATAACGTCAAAATTAGTGCAATTTCACTTTTGCCCACCCGAGGGTTCACACATATATACATCATATGTGCAATTTCACTTTTTGTTCTTTTTATAAATAATTAATATGGTAGATAAGTTTATAAAACTATTTTGTCACAAAAAGGTCTTGTTTTCTTTAAATAAAGTGATTTGGGAGCTTTAAGCGTCTAAAAACACATAGGATGACCTTTGATCCTTTCGAAAGATTTTCATGTTAGTTAAGTTTTTTAATTATTCATAGTACATCTTAAAGTGATAGTTGGTGGGGGTGCCAATCATGTCAGTTTGATGGGTTGAATGCGGACCCCAAGCATGACACATATATATTTGTGTCAAAGACATTAGCCCTAATCCACTTAAGTCAATCCAAACACGTCCCCTTTATTGAACGTGTTAGAGATGACAGCCCAAAACCTTATTAATGAGTTATACTAATGTTATCATTTGTCTTTGTCAAGGGAAATCATGGAGAATTATGCGGACATCGTGTTTGCAAACAGCGACGAGGCAAGAGCGTTTTGTCATTTCTCTTCAGAGGAAAGCCCGATATCTTCCACGCGATATTTAAGTCATTTTGTTCCTCTAGTTTCCGTGACCGACGGGCAACGTGGGTCATACATTGGAGTAAAAGGCGAGGCTTTGCATATCCCTCCTTCACCCTGCACACCAGTCGACACTTGTGGGGCCGGGGATGCATATGCTTCAGGAATATTATACGGGTTATTAAGGGGTGCATCAGATTTGAAGGGCATGGGCTCGTTGGCCGCCCGGGTTGCAGCCACAGTGGTCGGGCAGCAGGGAACACGGCTGAGGGTTCAAGATGCTGCTAGGTTAAGTGAGTCGTTTGAATTCAATGTCAAGAGCCCATCGGTTCAAGCAGATGTCGGGTCAGACTCTATTTCTAGTTTGTAGCATTAACATGTTTGTATCTAGTTATTCATCCTCTTAATTTAATTATGATTTTATATTGAATTAGCTTGAAAAGAAATCATCTATTGCTTAAAGATACTGATTGTACATAACAAAAATAAGTATAAAACTCATCCTCTTAATTTAATTATGATTTTAATTATGATTTTTTTTATTAGCTTTAGTAAAACTCATGGTTTCTTAAAACTTGTGTGTGTGTTATTATATATATAAAGGATTTGATGATAGCATGTTGCTATCAGAGCATTTATTTGATGTTTTTTTATGTTGGGTTAGACACCTATTATGCATTAATCTTGATTTTACGCCAAATTTCAAGATTCGTCAATTACTTGTTTCAGATCCTTGTGTTTCTAAAGGTTTCGAATGAGCTGATGTAATAGATGTTATTTTTGATTCAGTAAGATGATAACACTACTAGTTTTCACCCAATTACGATAACAATTTAGTCCCTACTAAATTATGTTTGTGCAACTAAAATCGGTGTAATTGTTGCGATCTCGAACTAAATATTTAGATTTGTCATAACCATTCAATTAACTTGGAGTGATGTAGTGACTAGTGACAGTGAACCAATACCAAAGTAAAATTGATATATGAAAAAACACAAATCCACCCCTCAAGCTTTAACACGTTAGTCCGAGGGTTATGGTTATGTATTCTCCACGATGGGTTATAAAACCTTCTTGGCGCAGACGGGTATATCCTGCAAAACAGAACACTGTGAGCTCGAGGAATGGGGGGATTCTCTCGTAACCACCCTCCGGCGTGATAATCAGTACTTGATCGTACAAATAGAATGTATTGAGAGTAGTAGTATTGGAGTGTGTATATCCTTTACCGTTTGGAGATCCATTGGTATTTATAGCCGAAGGAGAGAGAGTATGGTCAACCACCTTATCAGGCTTTTCACCAATTATATTCTCCACCCATGCGGTCATGGAGGTTGGTGGACATCATGGCCTCTTGACATGGACGTGTTGTACTGTTTCGTATCGTCCTTTATGTGTTGTCCAATCCCCATTGGTTGGGTGGTATTCCCCATGTAAAGTTGTACCTTTTTTGTCCCATGCTGGTGGAAATCTTTGCGCTACCATTCCTTAGGTGTCAGGGAATGTTTATTATATTAGGCTACGACCTTGGCGCCAAGTGTTAGGTCGCCAAGTGTTCCGCCAAGCGCACGAGTTATCCCCTATTTGGGTGTTGTATTTAATTGAATGGTGGGTTTAATACCCTACCTCTACAAGCCCCCCTAGTTCGTAGTTGCCTTTCTTGAAGAAAAGGGTCTATGGACTTATCATGGGCTTTTGGTTGCTAATGTATATTTTAGCCGTTTGTTTTTCGCTCGCCTCTTACCATCTGGCATTGTCTATTTGGGTGTTTGGTTAATGAAAACCATTCTATCGGTGGATGGTTATTTAATAAGCTTTTCCTTGCAGAGCCTATTTTGGCGGGTGATTATTGAAAATCATCCATGGCGGAGCCTATTTTGGGGGGGTGATTATTGAAAATCATCCTATGGTGGAGCCTTTTTTGGCGGGTGATTATTGAGAATCATCCCATGACGGAGCCTTATTTGGCGGGTGGTTATTGAGAATCATCCCATGACGGAGCCTATTTTGGTGGGTGATTTTTGATAATCATCCCATGGCGGAGCCTTTTTTGGCGGGTGATTATTGAAAATCATCCCATGGCGGAGCCTATTTTTCCAATACTTGTCATCTTTCCATCTATATTGATGACGTGTTATTTGGCGGGAGGAGGTGAATTAAATGCATGTCAGTGAAGCGATGGTTTGACGTGACGGTTTGACGACGGTTGCACTTCAGTACAGCTTTTTCGTCTGTGTCAAGCGTGTGGGCGAGAATCCCGGTGACGCGCCCAGCTGTAACACATTTTACTATCATTTTGTTAGCGTGTCACCTGGCGATTGGACCGTGTGGCTTTTATCCCTTCTGCACCTCTTCCCCTCATTAATTGCGATTAGTATAAAAGGAGGGGTTACTTACCCCTTTGGGATTTTATTTCTCACACACGTTTGCTTATTTTTCACGCCTTCTTTCTAGAATCCTTTACTCCCTTTTATGGCTGAATCCTCTCAATCTTCCAAGACAAAGAAGAATAATACTATGGAGTTCGTCGGTTGTCGAATGGCTTCCGAGGATTTCAACAACATGGTCAAGGTTTATAACCTTGGCCCCGAGTTCGAACCTGAGCTGCCCGCTTTGGGTCAGACGGCTCGACAGGCTCCTGCCGGCAAGATTACCGTGTACAGGAGTACTTCCTCCTGGGCAATTTCCGTTTGCCTATCACTCGGTTTTTGTTGGAGGTTTTGGATGCTTTTGGGCTGCACCTTAGCTAGATTCATACACTCGGAATGGCTCGCCTTCGCCATTACGAGTATACTTGTCATTGCCTCGGCATTATGCCTACGGAATGGTTCAATACTTTACAGGTCAACCTTTCCCCACTCCGTCACTACTCGGAGCGCGCCTTGGTGCTATTCGGCATGGGTCGTATTTGGGATGATACGACGAAGGTGCCGGTCATCTATAAAGGTGGTCGGGGTTAGTGATTTTTCTGTTTGTTGTTGATTTGTTTTTGTTTGTTTGGTTTTAATTTACTAACTTATGTGTTTCTTTGCAGAGGTGAATGAGCTCCTCCTGCATCCCGCTTCGGATGGCGCCAAGATCCTGCGTCGAAGGGAGTTGGTTCCCGCGAGGAGCCAATCCTTTCGAGTACTGCCCACAACTTTGTGTTTCCTCTTCCTTTGGGGCAGTCATTGCCTCCGCGACCGCCACCACCTCCCAGTTTCGTTAACCCACAGGAGGGTGAGCTTGTAAATACTTCTTGTTGATAAACATTTATCTTGTTTGCACGTTTTCTGATGTTTGACTTACATTTTTCAGGTAAACGGCCTAACGTTGTGCGCCTTCCTAAGTGCAGTGGTAAAGGCGCACTAGGAAGTGGCTGGGAAACGGTTGCGTCTTCGAGAGATGCCGCGAGAAACGCCGTGGATGATGATGACGATGTCATCCTCATATCCAACGTTCCATTTGGGCCTCTTGTATCTTCGTCAGCGACATTACTAAGCCCACTTGGTTCCGGCGTTGGCGTTGCGTTTTCCCCTGCCGCCTCCATACATGCTGCTGTTGGCTTCTCCTTGCCTTCAGTCCCGCAGCTTGTGAGTGTTGTGTCTGTCGTGGACGCAAGTCCGATCGCCACAACTCCAATTTTGGTTGCGACAGATCTTGTGTCTTCTGCAGCCACAGCTCTTGGAACTGTTGTGGATACGAATTTCGTATCTACCAGTTCATCTTCTTCCTCCTCAGTCGGTGGGACGTTCACTGTTCCACACCATTTGGTTTCCACCCCTGCGGGGGATGAAAAAGAAGAAGAGGCGCATCGCCTCTTCAAGAAATCTCGCCTTGGTGGATTCGTGAAGATTAGCAGTCTGATTAAGTCGTCAGGTATACCATTTTACGTTTGGTCACATTTTTCTTCTATGTAACCTTTCTCATGTTTGTCCTTGGTACAGGGGTTTTGGCGATTTCTTCATCGACTGCTGCTTCCACGGTTTCCACCGCTGCTTCTTCTTTGGCAGATGTATTCGCCAGTTTGCCGATGATGACAAGTGTGGGTAACTTATCTGAGGCAATGCCTGTTGCTTAGATGATAACTTTGCCGATGATGACGGGTGTGGTTGGCCCGTCTGAGGCCGAAATCATTGTGACGATGGTGCCTGTGCCGGTGGAATCTTCTATTCCAACGGTTTCCCAGTCAGCGGCCCCAGTTGGACCGATGAAGGCGATTATGGACGAATCTCCCAAGGCCGTTAGTACTGAATCAGCGGGTATTTCTTTTGCCGATCTTACGAAGTTCAGACAGTCCTCGCCAGACAAGGCTTATGTTCTTGACGTCGACGAGGTTATGCCACCACCTCCTTTTAATATTGGGGCGATGGTACACGATAAATTTTTTGATTTCCCTGGTAGCAGTGGCAGTGTCTTGAGTAGCGGGGTGTTGAGTGTAGATTCAGATCCCCATGATTCCGTGGAGGCGAACTAAATTTTTCGACCTCGTTGGAAGGTTACTCGCGGTGCCAATTTTGAAGACCCTGCCACCTGTACAAATTTTTTAGAACATGTTGTTCCTCCCGGCGAGCGTATTGCTCGCAAAATTCAGCCTAGGAACAGTTTGTATGCCGACGCTGCTTTTCACCATGTCCAATCTCTCTCCAGTTTTGCTGAGTTAATGCACGAAAATCGTGCTCTTCATGAAGAGAAGATCGAGTCAAGTGCCACGATGAGAGAGATGGAGCAATCGGTGAAAAATACTGAGGCTGCCGCCTGGAAGGCGGGCAAAGAAGTAGCAGAGCATCGCCAGGCTCTGACTGTTGCTTAGGGTAAGTTGGCGAAAGTTGAGGCAGATTTGGCGGAATCTGTCCGCGAGCGTGCTGCACACTATAAAGAGTTTCAGGTCGCATGCAAGAAGTTTAATGATGATCTTGCTGATTCACGTGGCCGCTCTCTTTCTGCCAAGGAGGCTTCTACCAAACTCGAGAATGAGAACGTTGCTTTGCGCAAGCGTATTGAAGAGTTGGAGGCTGAAGCTATCTTGAGGAAGGCAGACGCAGGCAAGTTGGCTGACACGTTAGTCTCTCATGAGGAGACTATCAAGTCTTTGACTACTGAATGTGTCGATGCTACCGCTGACCGCGATTGGCTGTTGAAACATGTCATCTGCAAGGTAATAATTTCCAAGTAGATATACACTTTCTTTTTATTGTTTGTATTTTGCTAACACCCTTGTTTTGCAGGTCGCCCAACGCATCATTACCGATGACGATTTAACGCGGTGTGTTGGGACCCTTGTTACTGCTGCTCAGCAACTTGGTCACAAGACAGGCTTTCAGGAGGCTGTGACACATCTGCGTGATAACCTTCCTCCTGAAGCTTATGTTCTTCATGCCATGAAACCCGAACCCGATGAGAAAACCCGAAACCCGACATAAATGGGACGGGTAATACCCGACCCATTAGGGTTTGGGATGGGTTTGGGATTAATTTTGAAATTTTTTGCAGGTTTGGGACGGGTTTGGGATTTCTAACATACCCGATTACCCGACCCGATTACCCGATAACATGAACCCATTTACCCGATTATATACCCGATGTACCCGATATAGCTTATTATACTATATATATACTATATTTCAAATATATTGATTGTCGAAACTTGTTTATATCAATTATTTGAGACATTTTATCTCTATGGTAATCATCTTTGTAATCGATTAGTTATATTCTGTCAACAACCGGTAGGAACGTAGCAGGTTTTGAGCCGGGTATAACCGACAGGTATTTTATCAAAACCCGATAAGAAACCCGAAACCCGATGGGAAAACCCGAAACCCAACGGGTAATTACCCGATTAAAACCCGACGGGTTTGGGACGGACTTTCATAACCGGGTATGGGTTTGGGAATACTTAAACCCGACCCAAACCCGACCCATTGCCATCCCTAATGCCATCGATGTGGAAACGGAGTACAAAGCCGCTGAGGCGGAGTATGATGCTCTTACGTTTCCCATCCTTTCTGAAGTTGCTCAGTACGCCAAAGAAGAAAATGGCGTGCAAATGCTGAGGAAGCTGCTGGAGCCCACGCAGGCTGGTCCGTCTGCTGGACCTGGCAGCAGCGATGGAGATGGCGTTGCAGCTGTTGATCAGTCGGGGAAGAGTATAAACGATGTTGATTAGGTTATCCACCTGATCTATATAATTAGGATTGTAACCTCTTTTGTGGGTGTTGGTACCCGCTTGTAATTATTTATATATGAAATAAACTTTCTTCAATTTGTGAAATGCAGAGTATCGTTTCCATTCAAATTTGTTGACCCTTGGCCTGTTTTTACAATTTTGGAATCGATTTACATGTAACACGTTCGCAGCTGTGTCGTGTTCCATGTTCTTGGAATTGGTGATCCATCGAGTTGCATCAGCGCATAGGCGCCTTTTCCCAATACTTTTTTGATCTGGTAGGGGCCTTCCCAAGATGGCGCTAGTTTCCCTGGGCTTGCGCTCTTGATGCCTCGTTGTTGCGAAGGACGTAATCTCTAGCATTGAACTCACAAACCTTTACTTTTGCATCATAGTACTTATGTAGTTGGCGCTTGTAATTTTGTTCTCACATTGCGGCCAACTCTCTACGTTCTTCTAGGAGCATTAGGTCTAAACGCCTTTCCACCTCATTATCATTTGGCAGTGTGATTCTCGGTTATGGCACACCAACTTCGGCTGGGATCATTGCTTCAGTACCAGTCGTGTTTCTGCGTTACTTGTACTTTTTTGGGTTCGTATAGCCCAAAGGACATGAGGCAATTTCTCAACCTATCCTGACTTGTAATTTGCCAACCTTTTCTTAATGCCGCCGACAATGGTTCGATTGGCGCGTTACACTTCCCCGTTTCCTTGTGGATGGGCGACAGAAGTGAATGTTTGGGTAATATTCAACTCCTTCAGCCATCCTTGGATGTGTTGTTCTGCGAATTGTGTTCCGTTATCGCTGACCAGATTCATGGGCAGCCCGAAGCAGCATATGATAAATTCCCATATGAATTTTTTGATGCTAGCCGCATTTATCGTCACCACTGGCTTTGCTTCGATCCACTTGGTGAAGTAGTCGATTGCGACGATTAGGAACTTTACTTGTCCTGGTGCTTCAGGGAATGGTCATGTTATATAAATCGCCCATTTTTGGAAGGGCCAAGAAGTCGTTACCGGGATCATCGCATTTTCCGGGCGCAGGGTGTTTGGCGCATGGCGCTGGCATACACTGCATCGCGTTAGCTTTTTTTTTCTGCGTCTACATGCATGCCTGGCCAATAATATCCGGTATTCATGATCTTGGCTACTACCATTTTTGGACTCGCATGCACTCCACAGGTTCCTTCGTGGATTTCTCTTAACAGGTAGTTTGCGTCTTGTGGATCTACGTATCGGAAGAGAGGCCCTAAATATGATCGCCTATATAAAATTCCATCCTGAATTGTATAATTCATTACTTTGTGGCGAATCTTTCGGGCTTCTGCTTTTTTGTCTGGTAGAGTACCTATCGAAAGGTAGGTGACAATTGGTGTCAACCAATTTGGTTCCACCGTTGAACACACGTAGTGTCACACCCCCATTCTAGACCTAGGGTTATGATCCATAGTTGGTACCATATTTGTAAATAAATCAGAGTAACGGGTTATAGCGGAAGTCTTTATAAAAACATAAGGATCGATAATATAAATATTTACATTACAAAAGACGAAACAAAAGTCTCGTTTAGTATTTACTTGTTTATAGTTTACAAAAGCACCATGTTTTAATATTTACACAAAATTATCCGAGCCATCGGATTCTAGAGCTTCTTCGTCCTTCAAGCTCTAATCTTGATTACCTGCAAAATGTTATTAAAATATGTCAGCAACGAATGCTGGTGAATATGCTGATGGTAAAATATTTTCTTTACTTAATTACCCCTCGAGACCACGTTGTCTCGGCCCATCTTGGCTTAGGAATAATCAAGTTAAAACAATCATCATAAACTCGAGTCTCTGCACTAGGTCACCTCAGCGAAACACCGCAGCGTTTATGACATAACTTAGGTACCATAAATATAAACATGGCCATTCCCCACTCGGACGTAACTTAGGTCCGGCCCATCGTGGCTGGAGGTCGTGACCAAGCGTGGTGCGATGTGCCCACCGCGTTCCACATATGTAAGGATCCAGACAAACGTATACCATAGCCTGAGGGCTGGCTTATACTCTTATTTATAATGTTTTTAGAGACATGTAGCCTCATGTAAAGTTTTTCACATAATACGTTTGTTTGTTTGAAAATAAGTTTGTAAAAGTGGGGCGTATTCACCTTTCAATGGGATCGGCTTCCAACACCGGCCGTATGTCTTTCCTTCGCTATTTCGCACCTATAGTACGAGTATAACATTTATTAGTCGGATACACGATCCGGCTTTAAGACCTCTAGTCTTAATTATCTCGATGAACCTTTAGTTCATAATCTCTTTTTACTTTAAAACCTTTAGTTGAAAAGTAATATTAATAAACCTTTAGTTTATTTATAAAAACCCGACGTTTTTTCTTCATTAAGAAACGTATTCTTTTCTTTATTATTTAAGTACCCTCATTATACTTAAATAATATATTTTATAATAAAGAATATTTATACATATATATATATATATATATAATCATATATATATATTTTATTTCTTTTCTTTTCTTTCTTTTCTTTGTTATATCTTTCTTTATTTATCGAGAATAATATCGACTCGGGTATTAAGCCGTTATAATATTTTATTATTATTTTGGTCGGGCATTATGCCTACCTTTCTTTGCTTGGCAACACCCTAGTCACTTGGGCAGCACTTCGACGCCGTTTAATCGATACTCTTTTCTTTTCAACTCCTTCTCGTTACTTGGCACGCTTTTCGAGACACCAACACTTTTGGCACACATTTCGAGGAAATAAACGGGTCGTCGGGGTAATACTTCCTTCTTGTTCGGGATGTCGGGGAGTGGCACGAAAATCGAGGTAACGGGGCACGTTGATTTAAACATTTGTTAGCCCTTATCACGGAGATTAGTGTAACTTGGCCAACGTCCTTATCCCCTTCAATTCGAATAGTTCGTTTATCCGGGGCTTGAAGTTCAACAGTCTTGCTATTGCAAAGGATACGAGCATGGTTGTCGGATAACCAATCCATACCCAATACAACATCAAAACCAGCAAGAGTCATAGGTAACAATAGAATAGGCAAAACATAATCGGCTAATAAGATTTTTCCTTTTTCTAAAGCTTCGGTAATTTTAACAATTTCGCCATTAGCGGTCTCGACGCTTAGAGTTTTAATGAGTTTGATTAAAGGTTCGTTTAATAGACTACAAAACTTATAATCTATAAAACTTAAGTTGGCACCCGAATCAAACAAGACTCTAGCATAAGCGTTATTAACAAGGAACGTACCGGTAATTGTTTCCGGCATGTCGACCGCTTTCTTTGTGTCTAAGACAAAGACCCTTGCATTGCCCTTCTTGGGCTCATTCTTCTGACCGCTACCACCCGCACCACTAGTCGTGGGCTTATTCTGGGCACTCAAAGCTAAGATGTCTCATCTCCTTACAATTATAGCAGGTCATCTTCTTCTTCCAACAATCGGCCGTAGCGTGGCCGAGTCGGTTACATGATTCACAGACTCGTGAAGCAAAGTTGCATCTACCTCTATGATATTTCTTACACGTTTTGTATTGAGGGATGCCGAGGTTGGAGCTAGATCTTCGTTGGTCTTTACCCTTGAAGCGGGTATCTCCTCCTTTCTTCGAGTCATGTATCGTTACCACTTTTCTATCTTCCTCTTTATTGCGGATCATTCCGCCTATCAAGTATCCAGCCAACTCCATCGCGGAGTCAGCGGTTTGTGGTAAGTGCAATCTCACCATAACACGAATCTCTCGTGGCAATCCCCATATCTAATGTGTGACTTTGCTGGACTCGGGGGTAACCAGCTGGGAACCAAACGACAGTATTCGTGAAATTTTGTATTGTACTCACGAAGGTTTGTTCTAACAACCTTGTGAGCCAAGAACTTGGTTTGTATCTGGTCCGTCTCATGCATCGGACAGAACTTTGACATTAACAACTCTTTGAATTCGTTCCATGGTAAACTATACATAATTTCCCTTCCTCTACTCATGATCAGCGTGTTTCACCATTCCAGTGCTTCGCCTTTGAACATTAGGGCGGAGTATTGAATCTTCTCCTCCTCCGTACACTTGCTCGTGATAAAAATCGTCTCCATCTCTTCAAGCCACCTTACGGTATTGATGGCTCCCTTGTCACCGTGAAATTATTTCGGTCCTTAGTACTTAAAGTCTTTAAAGGAACATCCTCCTATCTTGAGTTTCTTAAGTTCTTTACGAACCCCTACATCAGCGTTTGATTCATGTTCGCTCTCTTCCTCTCGTGAAGGTCGAGTACGAGGTTTAGAAACAGATTTTCGAGAAGGATTTTCAGATTGAGTATGTTTTGTTTATCTAGATTGTGATCTATTTAAAGATTCTTCTCGAACAAATTTTCTGATCATTTGTTGTATTTGATTCATATATTTATCGGGAATTGGTTCCTCTCGTTCTTTTTCAGGACCTTTCCCTTTCACTTCGCGTCTCTCGGCTTCCTTTCGGGAGGCCTCTCGATTATCACTTTGTCGAGACATATTTTTATCTTTTATTCTTTTTATCTGAAATTTTAACACATTTCTTTTCTTAATATACAAATTTATTTATTTCACATTCATATACATATCATAAATGATATGTATATTATTGTTACAACAAACTTATAGATCATATCCTTATTACATATGATACACATATCATACAAACTATACTACACACATAACTTCATCTCTTAAACACACCATCTTCATTTTCTCAATCCTTCATAAACTTCTTCACAACTTTGGTGAGCTTGTTGCATTTGCGAAGAAGCTTGTCTCCCATCTTCTTCTTTTTCTTCTCATCTATAGCAATCTTTTTCCTAAGATCATCAGTTTCGTGCAAGGCTCGATCCAAATGCTCCTCCTGGGACTGAGGCATGTCAGTCGGATACCCATATCTTGGAGGTGGGTCACGGTAACCCATCATCACAATATCGTAGTGGTTCTTGGGATCAGGGTATGGAGTTGCAGTCTCTTCAGAAGGATAATTGAAGAATGCATCGGCTGCTTCATTTTGCTCAAGGATTTCACTGGTCTGTTTTTCAATGGATGGAATCTCGCCTTGGTATGGTGGAAAACTTGATGATGCCTTTCCCTTGAGTTCGTGGAGAAATTTCATGTATGGATCGACATAACCATAGCTTGGGGTTGAGTGTTGCTCTTCCTCCGGTGTGGTTACTTCATTTGGGTTGTCCGGATATTTTTCCTCGAGGTTGGTTTCCTCTTCTGGTTCCTCTTCCGATTCTTCTTCTGGTTCCTCTTCGGGTTCTTCTTCAGTCATTGCCGGCATGTGGATCTTCTCATATGGCATAGTCACCCTCATCTTGGGTTTGAGAGAGGGTCCTTCCTTGTTAACACGGGAATTAGCAGTATCCATAGTTGAAGTATCCTGATATTATCCAAAATTACGAGAACCAACATTACTTTCAGGATAGAGCAATACTTGCACCAACAAACGAAATTGTTGATGAGATTAATGATAGTTTGCTCAAGTTTTTTACAGGTGATGAAGTCGAGTACTTAAGTTCAGATACCACATGCAGTTCAGAATATATCAATGACACTGTTGATACAGCTTTACTCCAGAACTGCTTAATGGTCTAAGAATATCCGGACTACCAAACCACAAACTGGTGCTAAAAGTTAGTGTTCATGTTATGGTCCTTAGAAATCTTAACCAGAAAGAAGGCTTATGTAACGGTACTCGACTACAGATTATATCTTTAGGTACTCGTGTAGTTGAA
Source organism: Bidens hawaiensis (assembly GCF_021521415.1). Lineage (NCBI taxonomy): Eukaryota > Viridiplantae > Streptophyta > Magnoliopsida > Asterales > Asteraceae > Bidens > Bidens hawaiensis. The sequence goes on along the minus strand of NW_027493993.1, from coordinate 78,302 downwards.
GCAAAAATTAATTCTGGAACTAACATTGGTCATAGAGTTTTGATTCATAGATTGCCACTGACTCCATCAGACAACAAAATAGCCTACAAGTTTCAAAGACGACAATTTCCCCTTGCAGTATGTTTCGCGATGACGATAAACAAAAGTCAAGGTCAATCGTTATCAAGGGTAGGTTTGTACTTAAAAGAACCCGTGTTCTCACATTGACAACTATACGTCGCCTTGTCAAGAGTTACAAGCAGGAGTGGGCTAAAGATTCTGATTCTTGATAAACACGGTAATCTGACCAATACAACAACAAATGTTGTGTACAAGGAAATTTTTTCTTATTTATAAAATACTTGTGTAATGTTTTTTTTTTTGTAATTCTTGTAATTTTAATGTAATTTGTAATTATATTAACAATATAGGACAATTGTGTTCTTGATTGTATTTTGCTTAACGTTTGAATATTAAAATATTCATTAACTGTCTGTGTAATACACGGGTCTCAAACTAGTTCTTCCTATATACATCCCATCATCATCATCATCATCTGTTGTTTCTTTTATATACTTAGGAACGTTTCTTCTGCAAGCAAAAAAGGGCGACAGTTGTTACATAGGGTTTTGCATCATGCGGATTCGCAATCCTAATCGCAAGCGCAAGGGTGAGAAGAGCCCGAACGTACTAATTACTTTAAATTATTGAATCGAATCGAATCAAATGTAAGTTATTGACTGATTGATTAATTTCTCAAAATTTGTTTGTTTTTTGTATATGCATGGTGATTAACAGTGATAGGGATGCATTACCAACTAATGAAAATAAGATGAGCAGAATAAAAAAACTGGTACCGTCACTTGTTTTATTTTAGAGTCTATTTGTTGACATCAACGTCTAAGGAAATAGATTCATTAAATTATATTTATTTGTCTGATTTATTCTCAAGAAGCCTGGTAAGCGTACATTTAGTAGACCATTTAAGATCGGGTCGTATGCTCCTGGGACTGCACCTCATCGCATTTCATATCATTTATATCTGTTGGTTAACCAAGCCGTTGGTCTCATGAGGAGGAAGAAAACCTTAGATGATTCAGCCCTAAAATTAGTTGACAACAAAATTGGGTTTTTTTGTGACTACTTCTATTCTCATCTGGAAATAGTATTTTTCATTCATTCAATCCCGCCATTAAACTATTATATTATATCTTATCTTTGTTATTAATAATATTATTATTAGTATTATTGTTCTCAATGTCATTCTTGCAGCCAATGGTACAATGCCGCCTCCCTTGTTGCCGGCTATGACTCCTCTAGGCCTAAATACAGTATGTCGGGCTTTGCCCCTTTGGGACACCCACTTACTGATGAGTTTGATCGTACTGAAACCCAACAATACAACTATCACGTTTTTTAGATCATGAGGATTATTCATTCACGCAAGACCCCTGCTCGAAACACATTTAGCAATGGAATGAGTATCAAATAGCATTCTATTACAAGTTACGCTCTTGTTTTGGCATCGATTATCAGCGTCTAGAGGCTGCTTCCAAGAATGATGTGCGTTTGATGAACATGGGCATATCAAAAATGGGCAATCGTCGGTAGGACCTTTGTTTTTTTTTTTTTTTTTTTTTTTTTTTTGATTTGTTATACGCATGTTCTCATGTTAGTAAATTCCTATTCCTATTGATGATGACTAACATTGTGTTTTGTTCAACAGTAAGAGATTGGCACGAGAAGGGCCATATCACAAGTGGGTTGAAAAGATCTCATCGAACAAGGATGTAAAGAAAATATTTTTTTATGTATATAAATTTATCGTTGTTGTTGTTGATATTGTTATTGTTATTGTTTGCTTTCACTACAGGTTTACGTGTTATGACCAATTTATGTGACAATGGTTAAGGGTTTTAGTTTTGGGTAATGGCTAACGTCATCTGGACCCCTCGTGTTGGTGGTGCTGTAACTGATAGTTAATATTTCTGTGGTTGGGAGGGAGGGGTAATAGGGGAGTCTGTTATTTACAAGGTGCTGATATATGCTCATGTATGGAATGAGTTTTGATCACTCAGTGCACAATGTAGTTATAAATCTGCAGTCATTTTTGTTAGAAACTCGTGTGTGTGTGATGCCTTATAATCCATGCATGTACAGATGCTGCATTCTCTTTACTCATTTATAATCTACACATAGGTTTCTGATAAAAGTATATTCTTTAAGCTATGATGTTTTTTAGGTTGATTAAGTTAAGATAAAGTTGAATTTGTTGGATCCCTGTAAAAAATCTGAAAATTGAAATTCAGCAATGCTCAAGTTCCAGTGGAGTTAATTCCATTTATATATACACGGAAAATATTTAGAAATGGAGTTCAAGTCCCCATTTTGAAGCAGAGTTGTTGGGTGAATATGCCGATGGAGCTCCAGCTGTCTTAACCCCTAACGAATTCACGTGATAATGGTTTAGGGTTTATTTTCGGGTAAAGGCTGTGTCTGTGAGCTCCAGGTCGTCCGCCCTCTACCACGTGTTCTGGATGCCTCGCGTTGAAGGATTATTAACTGAGTTAATAATGGTATAGTTGGGAGGGGCAATCCAAATCAGAGCCATTGACACACTTACCTAGAAGTACATAGATTAAGTTCTTGATCCATACATGAGTTTATAACCTAGGTTCGGGTATAACTGAGTAACTGGTATCAACAAAGGGATAGGGTCGGGTCCAAACTGTTTTTTATATTTTATTAATTAATTAATTTATTTATTATTATTATTATTATTTTAAGCCTATTAGTTGGTCATAAAACGAAATAGAGTTGACCCACTAACATTACATTATTGGATACGGAGGTAAGCTGTTTACTGTTTAGGGTAAACGAGTTTGAAGCTTAAATCGGCCGACTTGATTGGAACTGTATAGAAACGGGTTCACCTGTTATGGCACACAACATTCTTAACTAATCATGTCAGATATGTTAAGATGTTAACATGCCATATTTATAACTTGTTTATGAAAACAATGTAGTTTTGTAACCTACAGAATTCAAACTTCACGCTTATTATTATATGTACTTTTATTTAAAGGATTATATAACCACTAGCATAACCTAGTGGCAAAGGTGTATTTGGTTCAAGTCCCACTTGGAACAAAATAAATAAAGGGGGTTTTAAGGTTGGACCAGAGGGTTTTCTCACCAAATGTGGGTTTCCTCCTGTGAGGGTGGAGATGATCGCATTGGCCCGTGGCCAGTGAGTGATCCAAATTTCCGTTTAAAAAAACTTTAAAGGATTATATGGATTTTAAATTTTGGTAAGTGTATATTACATTTAGTCCTGTTGACGTCTTGCCGAGGCAATAAAACAAATTTAATTATCTAATACAATAATAAAGTAACATGAGCTGATTTGGCAAACAGATTACCCTCTACGGCCACATGACAAGCAGGAAATCCCTTCACTACCATGTGTCATTATTGTGATTTAATTAATTAAGATTTTTTTATGCCACGTGTCATTTTCTAATTCGTCAAAAACATAATTATATTATATACTTTGATTTTTCACCTTTTTTTCCCTTTCGATATTTTAGGAAATTAATATTATTTTTTATGTCATCTTCCCTCATTTTTTAAACGTCCATAACTTGTCCATACGTTACTATCTTTAAAAAAAATACACCATAATAACACTGTTTTTTTAACTTTAATATGAGTAGGCTATTATCTTTGTAAAAAAATTTACACCAAAGTTTTCTTTATAAAAAAATTAAACCATAATAAATGCCGTAATGGGCGGCCCTGAGGGGGACAAGGAAGCCGAAGGGTCCAGTCAAAGTTCTTTAGAAAATTTAGACATTACATATTTACTCGGTGACCACTTATTAGCGAACAACATTGTCAACTTTAACCTCACAATATCACCGTCACTTCTAACTTATGTGATGTTTATTAATTTATTTTTTTTTACTTTATATTATAATTATTACCATTCTTATTATCTTTGTTAATACTAATAATAATTAAAGTTAACAACGTAATTTGTATGTATCTAGTCAAACATAATATATTTGTACTTCTTTCTTAATATATACTCCCATTTTTTAACGCTTAAATTTACATTGTAGGTTGTTGAAACTTTTTATTTTTGTTTATTTCTTTATCTAGACTAAAATATTTAGATACGAGTTGTCGAAGTTTTATTGTTTCTTTTGATGTCACGGCTGCAGCACGTGTTCGTCCCGCTGCAAAGCGCGGGTAAAAAAACTAGTTTTAAACTTAAAGGGAGAAAATGGAAGTCGTGTAACATATGGATAGTTTCATATATCTTCAACAATAACAATCATACCTAGTAGTTACTTAGGTGAACATATTTTGGGTTTATAAAAATACCTGATACCTACCCGAACCTGACCTAAAGGAATATATATATATATATATATATATTTGCTGGGACAGAAATTTGCCTATTTTGATGATCGATTTATGTTGATGGCTACTGTCAAGTTGAATTTGCTTAAACTTGTTGAAACTTAATTTGAAGAATTCTGAAGTTAGATATCACGCAAGTAATTTTTGGTATAGTTTGTTAAGAGTCTTTGTAACACCCCAAACCGGAATAGGCTGACGTGTCACAATGTACGGAGGTATACAAAGATGGAGGCATAATTCCACCATATAGCAATCTTCATAAGCATACTAAGGTTTAATTCACTCTCTCCATGCCGTCTAAAGTAACCTGTGAACCTGTGGGGGAAAAAGGTTTACGGAATGAGCTGAATGCCCAATACGGAGTTATAGGCTCGAGCATAATAAAAAAAACATTTATGATAATATTGGTAAGTTTAAAACAGTATTACGATGACAATAACAAAACAAATTTCAGTAACAATAAAACAGTTTCGATAAGCGGTGCACAGTTAATAAAACATTTCGCATAAACAGTCAGCCGAAACACTTTCGGATAGGTCAAAATAATAACTTCGGAGTCAGAATAGTAACAGATAATTCAGAACAGTAACAGATGATTCATGACGGTACAAATATTTCATAATAACAGATAATTTAAACAGTATTAACATATAGTTCATATCATACGGATGTACCCATGAGCCAAACAGTATCAGAAACAGAGGTGATGATATACAGGTGGCCATTCCTGTATACCAATCACATGGAATGGGGCAGGTTGGCACACATACATCCATTCTATAACAAACCATAAAATGAAAGTAAGGAAATGAAAGAAGGAAAATTCCATCCCACATTGGTGGAGGAAAGGAAATGAGAGGCTTCCACCTTAGTATAAATAGGAATGTAAGTTCTTGTCCCACATCTCTAGATTAACAAACTAGTGAGCTCTTTATAAGAAAGAAAATTTCTATGTTAATGTTCTTATAAGACATATCACACCCGGTGGTCATAGCGGAGGGTGCGAAGCACCCGAACGCGCACGCACTCGGGCTCGGGATCGGGCGAAGTGCGATGGGCGCAATGTGGCGCTTTGAAGGGCCGCCTTAGTATTTATGTTGGGAATTAAGATTTTTAATAAAATGAAATAAAATAAAAATAAAAATCCTTCCATCGCGATACGCGACGGGTTTAGATTAACCATCGCGTACCGCGACGTGGAGGTTACGCAGAGGACACGTAGCCTGCCACGTGGCGTGCCACGTAGCAGGCCTAGGGCTGACTCGACATAGCTAAGAGGTTCTTCGCGATACGTGACGGTCGTTGTGTATGTCCATCGCGTACCGCGATGGGGTCCAAAATCAGCTATAAATAGGTTGAAGTTGAGACAGTCATTCTTCGCTCAAAAACTTTCTTTCTCTCTAGATTCACACACACATAATATATATATTAAGGGTATAATACCGAGTTGTCGTAGCTATATCCTATCCGATCGAAAGAAACTAATATACACGAATCCAAAAGCTCTACCTATTAAGGTATGACATTGTGCCATCGTGTAAAGTTTTTTACTCTCGTGATTATCGTTATGATTGTTGGTTTTATACTAATCTAGTTATACTACATTGTGTTTATCCTAGGTGCTTAATACTAGGTGGTGTTCTTTAATTATAAACTTGCAAGGTGAGACATTCGAGTTTTTGTATCACTCACACTTGCGTGAGACAACTATTTTTCCGACATTGTCATGATGATTTCAAAATCTATAAGACTCATGGCAAATGGTCTAAATGTTTTCAAATACATTTTTAAAGTATTTTAAATACATTACAGTGATTAAGTCTCTGTAGACTTACGGGATGGTTACTACTGGTATTGTGGGGTTTTGTATACAAGGCTTGCCTACTGGGCTATTACACGTTACTTATTGGACAAGTGTTGGCCAATAAGTAATATGACCACAGTTATAGATACGGTCAAGTGACAAGTATTTTTCGGTAATTTGTAAGCAGGCAGATATAAAAACATCTTAATGTTGTAACTGTAAAATTTGTCATTTACAAATGAATGTACTCACCAGTATTTCTTACTGATCAAATATTTTAAACATGTTTCAGGTGACTTGTTAGAGACAAAAGAATGATGCCCGCGGGCTTCCAGCATAAATAAGTGGCTTTTCACCAGAATAAAGAAACGTGTTTTGTAAATAAGGGTTTAACCCTATAAAAGTTATGTTTGTATCAAAAGGGATTAAATTTCCGTTTTATCATAATAAAAATCATTGTGTTTTTATAACTCTGATCATTTTTCCTAACTACAGTTATGATGAAATTTTCCGCTGCAAAATAATTTAATAAACACCGATACCACCAATCAATGTTCACGGCTCCCCTCCCGGGGTATAGGGGTCGGGGTTGTGACAGCCGAAGTGGTATCAGAGCCACTGGTTTAAGCAATATGGGTATTTTAATAATACCTAATCTTAGAAATTAATGTTAAGAAATACATGCATTAATCTATGTCTTAACCATAACAATAAGATTTTAACCACACGTGAAAATAAATACTATTTTCTTTTGGAATTCGTTGTTTTATAATTTTTGATTAACAGCATGAGTGAGCTAGTCGATGCTTTTGAACACATATCCGTTAACTCCACGGATATAGAAGAAGGAGAAGCTAGTCAACAACAACCTGAACCCATGATCTTTCAAGTCCTGCCTGTAGAAAAACCAAAGCCTAAAAGACTGGCAACGAGCATTGAGAAGAAATAAGAAAGGAAAAACCACAATCAAACAACCAACTCAACCACAACCCAAACAACTAACTCAATTACAACCTGAACAACCAACTCAACCACAACCCGAACAACCAACTCAACAACAACCCATAGAACCACCACCAACTTTACCGCCACCCATGTCAACAATACCAATGGAGGAGCGACTAGGCAGATGCCTAGATGAATGTGAAATCTTTCAACCCATATTCAATGATATAGGTGCAGGAAGCTCCAGTAACCCGAATATGCCAACTCAAAACCCAAATAATACATTTCCCCATGATGATATTATCAGTCAAGATCAAATGGAAGAATGGTGGACGAACGATTGGCAATATCAAACAATAATGAACAATCCGTATGCACCGTTCCAGGCGGAAACCGCAAACTACCCCACCATGACACCGGAAATGACGGCTGAGCTCACAGGGAAGAATTAATTGATACTGGGAATAGAATAAGAAATATGGGGGAGAATTTAACCTGGAAATACTACGACTGAGAACCATACATATAAAGCCATATATATATATATATAATATTTATATGTTCATTATCGTAATTTCTTTGATAAAAAAAGAATGTATAAGAAAGGTGTGTAGTGATGCATATATATATATATAGTGTATAGATGTAAAATATTGTGATGCATATCTATATTATATTATTAAGCATAAGTGATGGACGAAAGAGTCATTTCACAATTAAAACACAAGGATACAAACGACATTTCATAATTGGGCAGAAAAAGTAATTTGTCATTCCATCGTTTCACCCTTCAAGCGTATCGTACAAGTTCACGAAGCGTCATGTTTTATGTAATTACTCTTGTATCCTTTGTGGCTTATCCTTGATTTAATTAAATATATTAATTATTGTTATTATTATTACTATCTGCATGTTACTTCTTTCAATTAATATTAATATAATCATTAATAATACATATTTATTATAGAATACATACAGTTTACACCATATGTATATATATTGTTTATATTTATAGGGCATTATACTTATTAATTAGGCCATTAAAATTGAGGAATTGAATGAATCGGTAATTGAATGTTATTCAATGCCCAAAGTTATATCAATTGACATGAGGAGCCATATGTTATAACTATGCCCCATGTTTGTAGTGGTGAGTTCCATCCCTCCAACCATAGCATTACGAAATCAGGTACGATAATTTTTAACTTGAAACGCCCATGTCAACATCAATACCTAAAAGATTTACATGTACAGTTGTTGAAGCACAATTCTCTACAAAGGGCATTGAAACTACCCCCTCAGTATGTTTCTTCATCATCCTCCTTTTATATGTTTTGTTAAGCTTAGTGAGTAATTGTAGCATATTTTCATATGTAACTTTTAATGTTGAGATATCTTTGCAACAATACCAACACATGTTACTGGGCAGTGGCCTTGATTTTGAGATATCTTTTAATGTTAACATATCAACCAGAAGCAGGAAAAGAATCAGACAAGAATCATTTCTGCAGAATGTTGTGGTGCCTATTTATGAGGATATGTGTAAGGTAGTAAAATTCAATTTCACTATTTCTTAGCATGTTTATAAAATCTGGTGAGTTATTATTAAACATTTTGTTCTTACATGGTGACATGCAGCCATAAGATATCAAGGTGGCAAAGTAACTCATGATTCTTCTTGGAGAAACTATGATGATCTTAACGAATACTTTTGGTAACACACCTCATCATTTTCTTCGAAAGATTAGATTACAAATGAAGTATTATATATATTGTATTATACTTTAAATTATGACATACGACTTAAAATCAAAGAAATGAATAATCAAACATTAAAGGAAATGGGTCGAACAGGTAAAAGGTAATCCATGTTTGATATTTCATGCAACAAACCTTTTATATTGTTCTGTTTAAAATATCGGATTATAATTACACTAATATATCTGGTTTGACTTGTTGCTTGACTTGCCCATTTTGACACCTCTACACACATGATAATGGATTTTACTTTCATTCTTAAATATGTTACTCATTCTAGATAGAAACTTCAATATTTCGTTTAAAGGTCTGACAAAATCGACATTAAGAGGTGTCCAATGAACTAAATAGGCTAACACTAACTGACATCAAAATAGACATCAAACGAGTTCCAATAAGACTACTGTTATAATAGAATGGAGGCTGTTGTCACTGGTATATAGACATTAGTGACATGGTACTAATTAGGTCAGGCTTGTTGGTAGTAATTTGTTAACTTGATTATTGATTTTTTAGATGTGATCATGTGAAGAACAAGTAAGAAAACGCACGTGGGGATGAAAACTCATTGTCAAAAGAAGATAGCTTCGCTTAATGATATTAATCGGCTTAAGGTTATGTTGAAAAATATTAAGGTTAGCATATTTCAGTTTTACTTAACTTTATGCAAAACTAAACTAACTAAAATGTTCTGGTCGGTTTAAGGTCATGCTGGGAAAGATTAGGGGAATTTGGTTTAAATATGCCAGAAGTTGAAACCAAATAAAACGTTCTGATGGTAGTTTGGAATGTTTCTTACAACTTAAACTAGTTATATTTTTCGAGAGAACAAAATTACGAGTAAATCATTAACCATCTAAATTTGGTATCTACTGGGACACCAAAACAAATTTGGTAACTGTAGTAAGAAAAAATAAGGTCAGATTCTTCACATGGGCATTGTTGGCATTTTTGTATTTGTTTCTGTCGGTTTGTTTAACTGAATATTGGTTAAGGCAACTTTTGGACTAACTTTTGAAAGTTTTGAGTTATTTGACTGATGTTTAAGGTCTATTGTTACTGTTGCGGGTCAGTAACTTCCATTCATTTGAATGATACCAATATATGTAGCTAGATAGGTTACTAAAAAAAATGAGGTGACACAAATATTACAGATTGTGGACGCACAACAATCTGAATTACTTTTTCCTTTTTTTGCCCTTTCGGACCTCAACCAAAATAACTATTTTTTAATTGGTATGTCTTGACCCAAACTTGTTCCAACATGAAGCTGTTATGGCCTGTTACCCATGTCTTAGCCCTAATATTGACTTTTTTTTTACTAAAAAAGGAAAATGTATAGTGGGAATTACACAATGGGAAGTGTTAAAACTTAAAAGTTGAAACCTGGTTGTCGAATCTAATGATCAAAATATGTATTACTAGAAGGAAAAGGTATAATGGGAATTACAAAATGTAAGCAGAGACTATAGTCACATTTTGTGTTTTTTTGGCAGGTCGCATTTTTAAAAGGGTTGAGTTTTTAGTCCCCAGAAAACAAGAGTACTTATTATTTGGCTTCATTCTTTGCTGCATCTTCGTGTGTGGGTTTCCAACTTTTAATGATAGTTTGTTACATGGACTATTTTTATATATAAATGATCATATGCAGTGTGATTTTACATTTTTGCCGAGATGCATTTTCTTACAATGGACATGGTGGAGTTTTGGGAGCTGAAGTCAAGTCTTTCATCAGTATCAAAATGGTATATTTACTTGCTCTACATATAGAATTTGTAATACTATACACTTTAGTCCAGTTCCTATAAAATTTAATTTTTATCTCAACTAATGTGTTAACTGTGATTTGATTATTAAAACAAATAATCAATTATTTTATCTAAACTAACGTGTTAATTTTTATCTATATTTTAAAGTGTCATTTTTATCTAAACTAATCCTTCAGCATCTATGGCATTCGAATGAGTTGATACTGCTCATAAATGATAACAATTTTGTTATTATTCGTTAGCGTGTTTTAAAAGTTGTTATGAAAACTCTGTTGACTTGTAACCAGATGTAATATGAGTCAAACTGAATATTTGACCAAATATTATTGAGCGATTGATGGGATATTTGGGTTTGGCCAGCAGGGGTTATCGGTCATTTCACAACTTTCATCACAAGGGGTGGCACCGAATGCATATTCTCATTGTCTTGTTGTGAACGGTGTCGTTTGAGTCAATCAAAAACCTAATTATTCTAAATAGTTAGAACAAGTAGGGTATCGTATCACAAGGAGTATGTGGTCAATGCAATTCGTGTAACAGATTTAATATTATGAAGTGACTGGTTTTTAGTGCTGATCACACAAGCAATTTTTAGTAAATATAGAGAACTAAGCAATGAACAACGGATTTCAAACAATTAACAAAGAAAATCACACCCGGGAATTCAAGTAAGCAACCAAACAGTATCTCATGCAACCTAACAGATTTATTATTAACGATTAACTGAAAACTGATCAATCAGACAAAACCTTAGACGTCAACAATCACTTTACACACGGCACTGGTTATCAAACGGTCCTTGCCAGTGTGACTCAGTTAAGGGTAATTGTACGTTTTATCGTATTCAATCTAACCAAACAGTTATATGACTAATTATCTAGAAACTGGTAACAGATCGTTCAGACCAACGTAAACCTAAACCGACCGAACACACAGAAATACTAAACATCAATAATCATATATCAATCTTTCAATAACAAAACATAAGTATTCTTAAGCACATGAGAAAAACTGTAAAAGGTTACAAACTATACATCCCGGGTGCGATTCTAGGAAATTAGCCGAGCCGCGACATCATCGAATCTTCAATACGGATGATATAGATCATAGATATGGTCTTGACACGAGCTAGGATAGTGGAAATCGCCTATAGGACTGCTGGAGTTTAGATTGGACATTGCTGCGTAAGTTGGGGATTTATGACCAGGTACATGATTTATTGACTGCTCCGTGGGCAGATGCGATTGCGTGTGACTCGATTCCGTATGTCGAGCTCACACGTGAGTTTTATTCGACATTTGACTTCACGCCCACGGAGTTCAGTGAGCCACGCGCAGTATCATTTTCGCCGGGACAAAAGCTGTACGAGATGTCCGTCCCAGACTTCGTCATGGCCACAGGATTTTATACGGTCGACGAGGTTCAGGCGCCTACCTTCCTCCAGAGCATACGTGGTTACACGATACATGCTCAGGACCCCGTGAGCACTGGCTCACGGAGGCCCAGCTCGGCCAGTATTGGGCGGAGATCGCCGACGGGGCCCACTCCAGTTCTGTTGTGGAGTCGTCTATTCGGGACCCCGTCTTACATTCACAGGATCGTTGCTTGTACTCTCGTCGGCCGACATTCGGGGCACGAGAAGTGCAGCAACCTAGATTTGTTGTGTTTATATTCTATTCTTGACCAGCTCCCGGCCAATGTGGCGATGCTCCTTCTCACGTCATTCGCTCGGGGTAGCAGACTTTAGGGATTCTCGGCACGCTTACCTTTGGGGCCTTATATTACAAGGATCGCTGACCGACTTGGGGTATTTGAGCGTTATCCGACGTGATACTTTACACGGGGGCCAGATATTGGCGTGTTCGGACTACAGGAGGCACGTTGGGCCGGGATCATTGACGAGCATGATCCAGTAGCTTTAGTCCCGGTCCGACGGGGTCCACAGGCACCACCACCTGAGGGATCGGAGGCTGATATTTCTCTTCAGAGGGGTATTCCGACACGCCGCCAGCGTCGTCCGACTCCACACATTGAGCGACCTCAGCAGCAGCATCCGTTGAGACAGGCATCTGCATCATCATCTTCACAGCCGCAACAGCCAATCACATTGGATATGATTTATCAGCGGCAGTCGGAGATGCATCAGGAGCAGGTGGCACAGCGGGCCCGTTATGATGATTACTTTCAATTATTATTTACTGCTTTGCAGGTACTGCTTCCATATTCTTTGACTACTACAGAGGAGCAGCCTGTAGACCCGCAGGACGAGGCAGCTGATGATCCACCAGCACAGTAGTTTTTGGTTACCCTTTTTCACTTTATTTTGTTTTTATTAGTATCATGGTCTGTGTATTATTATATTATTTTTTTGGGAATCATGTTTGGGTAATTGGTTGGGTTTATATATTCATATATCTTTTGATGGCTACTGTGTTTGATTTTATCTGTATATTTTGTTGTAACCGAACTTTGTGGGTGCAGTTCACTATAAACCCTCACGAGACCCCACGCGTCCTCCCGGGCTACCGGGAGGTTTACAGGGCTTGTTGCATACGCTAAATGCAATCGTGATTCCTACGAAAGTGAGTTAGGTCTTTTAACGTTTTTAACTAATTTAACATAATTTATTGTGAAACGAATTAATTGGGCTCGGTAATTGTTTTAATAAAATTAACAATTATTCATTTTCGAAACTCTTAAAAGACATATGTCTTACACTTGTGAGAAGCTTGCTTCTACACATCTCGAGATTTTGCAGGTTCGATTGTCAGTTTGGTAATGGGATGAGATGAGAGTATACGAGTGTTACGAGAGTTCACGAGCCGACTGGTCCTTCTCCAGTCACGTTGATATCAGGTGATTTCAGTTTCATATTTTATTTTGTTTTTATTGCTTTAAACGTTAAAAGTGTAATTGTATAATTGTTAGTAGAACCGCCTCACATGAGCCCCAAAATTTTAAAATTGCTTAATAGTAAAAACTCAATTTCAACCCCGTCCCTCAAATGTTTATTCATCGTTCTATCATTTCTAACTTTGAGGACAATGTTAAGTATTCTTACATTAAGGACAATGTAAACCTCAAGTGTGGGGATGGGGGAAATTTGAAAAATTTTAGCCCGATAGTACCTCGAAGAGTGTTTAGAAACTAAAGTTGTTAACTGTTAATTATTGCCCTTAATGCCAAGTCATAGGTTTCTGGTCATGGTTGGTTTTTCAGCGTCTCATTAGTCTTACTCACAAATGTTTTTATTACGAGAAGTTGAAAATGGGTTGGTTTAGGCGGGAATAACGAGTCATGGGGGCAAGTACACATGTTTATATCGTCAGCCCTATTCCTCCGATACGTGTGTGAGTTGACCCAAATATATATAGTACACATATAATATATAGTACACACATGTCATTTGAGTGCTTTCACTGATGTTCATGGATTTTGGGATCACAGTTGGCAAAATGCAAAAGTGATAGAGGTAACTAGGTTAAGCCTCGTCTGGATGAGCATGAGTGTGGGTATTGGGGGGTTGGGGCCTCATTATTACACATATGAGGTGAGGTTAATGTGAGGGGCGGGGGGTTGGGTCCCTTAGAAAACATTTCTTGGACTTATTTTTTTCGTTTGTTTAACCCCGACATTATGTTACGAGACGATCCGGCTTACTAGGTTTATTTGTAACTGTAATTGTATTTGCCTTTGTTTTGTGTTTGTATTTATCTCATTGTTAAAGCATCACGTTATTATGCTTAAAAAAAATAGAAAAGGACAAAAAAAAAGATGTCTGTTTATATTCAGTTATGTATTCTATAGTTCGTTGAAGTTCGTTTTAGTACCAAAAAAAATGTGAAATCAGTTCTTTGTAGTTTGCTTATTTAGATGTATATAATCAGTCAGTTAGTTGTACAGTAGTTTCGTTTATTCGGATGTTTTGTAATAAGCCGGGTAGGATCGTTTGAGCTACTTAAATATTTCCCTTCCATACCCTTACACCAGGCCCCGTTACAACCCTTTTAAAGACCTCTTGATTTGCATTTATGCCAAAGCAGCTTGATGGATTAATATGTATTTCTGAGTGATATTGAGAGCTGAGCGATATAGCACATCTTTTGCCAGTCCATATATTAAACCGAGAGGAGAGATGTTATATTACGAGTGGTATGAGCATGGGTGCCTTAACCGGAAACAAAGTACACCTATCTGGGCGGCTCTAGTGTTTTTATTATAGCATTTAACCGTATTTGTGAGATGTCAATCTAAAAACAGTGTCAGTCTGGGAAACTGGGTATGACATTAAACCTTACTAGTATTAATGGCGATAATCTACATACCTATGATGGAGGTCGATGTTTGCTTTAGAGTTTTGCTTGAGGGCAAACAAAAGATAAGTGTGGGGATGTGATGGTCGGTTAATTTGTTTATGTTTTAGTTCGTTTATTATTTAGTTTTAACTGTTTATTCTAGAACTATCGATACTTCATACGTGTATTATTGGATTTCAGGTCAAAGGCGTTAAAGTACTCATTGTGGACCTGTTGTGACACGGAATGAAGACCTGGGATGTCCGGCACGCAAAAGGAGGAAAAGAATGAAGAATGGCTGTAGCAAAACCCATCGCGGTACGCGATGGGTATGTTGAGGGGTCCCATCGCGTACCGCGATGGGACTTAAATGAGACTTTGACTTTTGGTCAATCACAGTACGCGATGGGCCATAAAAGAACCCGTCGCGTACCGCGACGGGAGTGCAGACGGGAAATTATGTTTAATATCATCTTTTTCATCATGGAAAACCCTAACTCCGTTTTTTACAACCAAGAGGCGATTTCCAGCAGTCCTATAGGCGATTTCCACTATCCTAGCTCGTGTCAAGACCATATCTATGATCTATATCATCCGTATTGAAGATTCGATGATGTCGCGGCTCGGCTAATCTCCTAGAATCGCACCCGGGATGTATAGTTTGTAACCTTTTACAGTTTTTCTCATGTGATTAAGAATACTTATGTTTTGTTATTGAAAGATTGATATATGATTATTGATGTTTAGTATTTCTGTGTGTTCGGTCGGTTTAGGTTTACGTTGGTTTGAACGATCTGTTACCAGTTGCTAGATAATTAGTCATATAACTGTTTGGTTAGATTGAATACGATAAAACGTACAATTACCCTTAACTGAGTCACACTGGCAAGGACCGTTTGATAACCAGTGCCGTGTGTAAAGTGATTGTTGACGTCTAAGGTTTTTTCTGATTGATCAGTTTTCAGTTAATCGTTAATAATAAATCTGTTAGGTTGCATGAGATACTGTTTGGCTGCTTACTTGAATTCCCGGGTGTGATTTGCTTTGTTAATTGTTTGAAATCCGTTTACTTGTTCATTGTTTAGTTCTCTATATTTACTAAAAATTGCTTGTGTGATAAGCACTAAAAACCAGTCACTTCATAATATTAAATTTGTTACACGAATTGCATTGACCACATACTCCTTGTGATACGATACCCTACTTGCTCTAACTATTTAGAATAATTAGGTTTTTGATTGACTCAAACGATGGTCATCAGTGGTGGTATTATGGTTCTCGGGCAAATAATTGAGCCGATCATGGTGTATGCTCCGCCTGTTCCATCAAGGTAAGTTCTCTTTCTGATAATATATCGGAATTGAATTGACCATTATACCCCTCTACAACACGAATGTAAGCGAGTCAAGACCGAGCTTATCTTTTTTAACTTTGCAAGAGCTCGAGCTTTGATTGTTTTGAGCTTTATTTCGAGAGCTCGAGCTTTACTTGTAGCAGCTTCTTACCTTTTGGCATCCAGTAATTCTCTTTAGCTTTGTTCCAACGACACCATCCCTAATTTACCAATCTACAACTCATACTTGATCGAGGTTTCCTTTGCCGCTTCATTGATGTGATTCTCTCCTAATTTAGAAGACATTCCTCCCATGTATAAGTTTGGAATGTTGAATTGCTTCAAACTTCAAAGACAACAATTTCTTCAATTCCCTGTTTTATTTTAGTTAACTGTCAATCGTTTGATTCTTGTTCAGAAGTCAGAACCATTTGATATCTCAATTTTAATAATAATAATAATAATAATAATAATAATAATAATACCGATTTGTGACAATTGGTATACATTTATTATTTATATTTATCTGTTTTATAAGTTTTATATATGACATAATATATCTTATTTAGTTGTTTTCATCATATCTTTAAATATAATAACAATTATTGTTATAAAAATATATATTAAATTATACTTATATGAAATCGTAAATAATAGGCTTGTTTACGCTCACGAGTTAGCTTAGCAGGATAAGTGAAGCTTGAGCTTGGTTTCGTTTATGCTAGGCTCGATTCAAGATTTTAGCGAGCCAATCTTGAGTGGCTAAGGGGAGGCTTACCTCATTTTCACCTCTAGAGACACTTGAACTCAAGGAACCAAGAATCTTGATTGAGGAATTCTACACAATTAGTTTATCTTTACATCATTAACATTTTACACATTTGTAAAGCTACCATTATGCCCCTCATATAGGTATGTTAACATGATGTTCCAAGCACATTACAACTTAAATTTGCTTAGCATTTCGGTCTAAAGTCAAATGTTATCCATTGACCCGTCAATGTTTTGACCTTTTATCATTGATTGCAATCCATTTCTCTTTATCATTGTAAATGGTGTTGTAAGATCTTAATTTGATTCAGGTTGATTTTCATTGTTCACTAAGCATACATTAGTTTTTGCGTCAACTTGGTTCAAGTCAAAATGGGTCATTTCATAACCGTGTCAATATGTATCATGCATTTGAATTTTCTTGATTTAGCACACATTAAATCTTTTAATCAATAAGCACATACTGAGACAATAGTTATATATTATATAAAAATGCTTACAATTGAATGAATAGATTGAAGTTTAGGGTGCTGATCTTTAAATCATAATTGGTGGACCCAATGTGGCTTGAATTAGCATAAGCGCAACAGGTGTACGACGCGTTTCACATGCCAACTCAAATAATCTCTACAACTACCTGTGTAGGGTATACCAAATTACGCCAAGAACTGTTTTTAGAGTATGGTACAATTACCTCATGCAAGGTTGGTCTCTTTGTTGCATCCTGTATTTTAAGGTTTTGTTAAATGTTATATTTATATGAGTTGAGATCATTTGATAGGTTATGGTGGATAATAATGTAAATAGCAGAGGGTATTTGTTTGCTGCATTTTAACTCCGTAAAGTATAGTAACGTACCAACATTAGCTAACTTATAGAAAAAAGAAAAAAAAAATGTAATTGTGTTTAATTGTGTTTATATAATAATGTTATACCAATTTCTTTTTTTTATCCTAAACCATACCAAATTTAGACTTCCAAAATACTGTACCTTAACAAATCAATCCACACCTGAATGCATAAATCCTATGCAAAGTAGTAATTACATAATTCCATCAATGAGTTCACTTCCATCAGTTGAATGCATACTCAATGTACTTGAACGAGTCTGAATCCGCTATTTAAGTCTGTCAATGTCGTATGGTTTTTTTAATTCCTATCACATTCTTACTTGTCAGTTTGTAATGCCCCAAATAAGAACTTTTTGTTTTCGCAAGTACCAATTACTTTATTACAACACCATCTATCCAATATATATGCATACATCAATATGCATGTACACAATCAAATCACATATGCCCACCACTTTACCCTTTTTGCAATTCGTTAACCAACAACGTTGTGGCTTTAATTTGAGCAAATATTTCATCACCAAATTAAATTTCCACTCTAATAACTAACCAATTAACACACATTCAATCCTTTATGTTGATTAAAAATCCCAAAAAACCTACTTTATTAACAAATATTTCACAAAACACGATGTATCCAATATATATGCATTATGTTAATATTTTAGTAAGCACCCCGCACAAAAATCAACATCCAACAAACCATATACACATGAAGCAGTGCGCTCGCGCTAATAACTCATTACATACAACACCAAACACTACAAATGAATATTGGGGATAATTTGCGTGAACCCGCGGCAACGCGCGGGCACTTATGCTAGTATATAAAAAGAGTAAATGTCGCAAAGATCGACGATTTTGACATATTTTGTGCCTATGTGTTATTTATGCTTATGTGTTATTAATATCTTGCTTACTTTATTATTTAATTACGATATTAATAAATCCTTTCTTGTATGTAATTCATATGTCAAATGAAGCTAGTTCTAATCACGAAAACAACCATAATCACGAAAACGAGCACAATCAAGAAAATGAGAATAATCATGAAAATTCCAATCAAGAAACTCATCTGAATATGAATGCTATTGAAAATATGATAGCTCAGAAAATAGCGGAAGCAATTCCTTTAATTGCTGATGCTATTAAGCAACCCATTTCTGTAATTTGGCATAAGACCGAGAGTAATAAGCGAAAGTCTAACATTGTGGCTAGTAACAGTGTGAATGGAGGAGGTAGAAACCCATTACCCAAAAAGCAAAAAGTTCACGGTTGTACTTACAAGGATTTCTTGGCTTGTAAGCCAACCGAATTCTCTGGAAATGAAGGATCAATTGCAGCATTACGCTGGTTAGAAAAGACGAAAGCCATTATAAGAATCAGCAAGTGTGCTGAAGAAGATAAAATATTATATCCTTCTAATCTCTTCGTTAATGAAGCAATTGAATGGTGGAACACAATCCTCCAGCCAAAGGGAAACAACGTTGTTTATACTATGACCTGGGAAGAGTTTAGAGAAATAGTAGAAAGGAAATTTTGTCCACCTCATGAAAGAGAAAATATTGCTACTATGTTCTTAAACCACAAGATGGAAGGTGTGAAGTGCCATGAGTATACGACAAAATTCTTCGAATATGCGAGAATGGTACCAGCTTTGGCTTCGCCAGTGTCAGTACTAATTTCTCGTTATATTTGGGAATTAGTAAGTGAAATCCGTGTTCTGGTAATGTCAGCTAGACCTCAGACTATTGAAGAAACAGTTGAACTAGCAAATACCCTGACATACGGATTAGTCCGAACTCAGGACGAAAACAAAAAGAAAGATATAGCCCAGAAGATTACCCAACAGTTTCAGAAGAAAGGAACAGGGCAATCCTATCTCATCCTTTCTGTAGAACTTGCAGAAAAAGGCATTCAGGGAGATGCGCTTTTAAGAAAACTAAGTATTGCAATTATTGCAAAATGGTTGGACATACGGATGAAGAATGTAGAAGAAAGGAAAGTCGTGTTTGCTACAACCGCAGAGAACCTGGCCACATCCGTCCAGAATGTCCAAAGCTGACAAAGGCGCCTGACAACAAAGCAAAGAACACAAATGGACCTAAGAAGAATGCACGAGCCCTTCAGCTTACTGCACAAGAAGCAGCAATGATTCTGGACGTCATTGCGGGTACGTTCCTTATCAATAACGTTTACGCTAAAGTATTGTTTGATTCCGGAGCAAACCAAAGTTTTTTAAAAACGAAGTTTTGCCAAGCCTTAAATCAACCATTCTCCATCAAGTCTGCACGGTAGAGACGGCAGATGGAAATTCCATTCATATTCATGAAGTACTCCAAGAAGAAATTTACTAGGCCACCAGTTTAAAGCAAATTTACTCTGGCTGGATTCGATGTTATATTGGGAATGGACTGGCTAGTAGCCAATCATGCTTGAATCCTATGTAATACAAATTCTGTGGAAATTCGCTCGCCAACAGGAGAAATTATTACAATTCAAGGAGATAAGATGCTCAATCCTAGAAAGTTTATATCAGTAATGAAAGCGGCAAGCTATCTAAGGCAACAAGGCATAGTATATATGATTTTTGTAATCATTAGCGCCAAAGGAAAAGAGCTAAAAGAAATTCCGGTAGTATCGGAATATCCTGATGTCTTTCCAGAAGATTTACCTGGACAACCGCCTGATCGTGAAGTTGAATTTAAAATCCATATAATACCAGGAATAGCGCCAGTTGCTAAAGCACCATACCGATTAGCGCTAACAGAGATGTTAGAATTAAAGAAGTAATTAGATGAATTTCTAGAAAAAGGTTTCATACGACCTAGATCATCACCCTGGGGAGCACCAGTACTGTTTGTCAAAAAGAAAGATGGGTCGATGCGTATGTGTATCGATTATAGAGAATTGAATAAAGTCACAATTAAGAATCGGTATCCTTTACCGAGAATAGATGATTTATTTGATCAACTCCAAGGAGCTCGATATTTTTCTAAAATCGATTTACGCTCAGGATACCATCAATTAAAGGTGCAAAAAGAAGATGTTCCTAAAACAGCTTTTAGGACAAGATATGGTCATTATGAGTTTACAGTCATGCCATTTGGTTTAACCAATGCCCCAGCTGCATTTATGAATATGATGAACCGAATATGTAAACCATATTTGGATAAATTTGTAATCATTTTTATAGACGATATACTTATTTATTCCAAAACCAGTAAAGATCATGTCAACCATCTTCATACACTTTTGATGCTATTGAGAAAAGAGAAGCTTTACGCTAAATTCTCAAAGTGTGAATTCTGGTTACAAGAAGTACAGTTTCTAGGACACTTAGGTTATGTTTGTTTTTGCTTATAAGGTCTTCAAGGAGCCTATGTCTGCGGGCGCGCAGACATAAGCTCTTGAAGACTGTTTATTTTTTTAAAAAAAAATATCTGAAAACTGCTTATTTGGTCTTAAAAAATAAGCTTTTTTCAACATCTTCACACTTTTTAATATCATACCAAGTACCAACACCCAATGTCCAACACCACCGCCACCCACCGTCCGCCACCACCATCCACCGTCCGCCGCCACCACCCACCACCACCACCCACCGTCCGCCGCCACCGTCAACCACTCACCGCCACCACCGTTAACCACCCACCACCACCACCGTCTATCACCACCACCACCCCCGTCGGCCACAACCACCACCATCCACCACCACCCATCGTCCGTCGCCACCACCACCCGCCACCGCCACCACCCACCGTCCGCCGCCACACCATCCACCACCACCACCCCGCCACCACCATCCACCACCACCCACCACCGCCACCACCCACCGTTCGCCGCCACCACCATCCACCACCACCCGCCACAACCATCCACCACCACCATAGTGCACCACCCACCACCATCGTTCATCACCACCACCACCCATTGTCAGCCACCATCACGATCCACCACCCACCACCACAACCGTCCATCACCACCACCCACCGTTCACCACCTACCACAATTGTCTACCACCACCCACTTCCAAAGTTCGTACACCACTATCAATTATTATAGCATTCTACAAACGTTAAATGACTTTTATCTACTGTAATATATATGATAGGTAACTACTTTTCAGCTTATGCAGACAACATCCAGTTTATAAAACAAACAGTATTATATTTTCAGATTGCAGACCTTCTGACCAAATCTTCAGTTGCAGACATTAAATCAGATGAAATCAGATTGCAGACAATTTTTGTCTTAAAAAACAAACAGCACCTTAATTAACCATGAAGGTATTCACGTGGACCCTTCCAAAATAGAAGCTATTACTAATTGGGAAATTCCTAAAACTCCCACAGAAATTCGAAGTTTCTTAGGATTAGCAGGATATTATAGACGCTTCATTCAAAATTTTTCCCGAATAGCAGTTCCGTTAACCAAATTAACGTGTAAGAATGTCAAGTTTGAATGGGGTCCTAAGCAAGAAGAAGCTTTTATAACGTTGAAGCAAAAGTTAACAAATGCCCCAATACTTACGCTACCAGAAGGAACTGAAGATTTCACAGTTTGTTGTGATGCTTCTAAATCAGGATTGGGATGTGTACTAATACAACGTAAAAAAGTTATTGCTTACGCATCTAGACAATTAAAGAAGCATGAAGAGAATTACACAACACATGACTTAGAATTGGGAGCAATAATTTTTGCCCTAAAGATCTGGAGACACCATCTATATGGTAGTAAGTTTACTGTATTCACAGATCATAAAAGTTTAAAATATATCTTTAGGCAAAAGGAGCTTAACATGAGGCAAAGACGCTGGATGGAAATTCTTAGCGATTATGATTGTGAAATCCTATACCGTGAAGGTAAGACAAATATAGTAGCCGATGCATTAAGCAGAAAAGAGCATGAGAAACCTAAAAGAGTGCGAGCTCTAAGGTTAGAACTTCAAATCAATTTAATTGATGAAGTAAAGAATGCTCATAAACAAGAAATAGAAAAAAATAATATTGCTGATGAGAAAAGAAATGGTACCATTGATCTACTTGTCAAAGGAAATGATGAAATTATCCGAATAGGGAACAGAATCTGGATACCAATCATATGAGGATTACGAGAAAGGATTCTCGAAGAATCTCATAACTCCAAATACACAATGCATCCTGGAAGAGATAAAATGTATCAAGATTTGAAGAAAATCTATTGGTGGATAGGAATAAAAAAGGACATAACTAGTTATGTTTCAAAATGCTTAACTTGTTCACAAGTTAAAGCAGAACATCAGAAGCCATCAGGATTACTTCAACAATTAGAAATGCCAGAATGGAAATGGGAATTAATAACAATGGATTTTGTTACCAAATTACCTACCACAAGAAGAGGTAATGACACAATCCGGGTGATTGTGGACAGATTAACAAAATCAGCTCATTTATACCAATGAAGGAAACTTTCAAAATGGAACAATAAGATAAGCTGTATGTAGACAAAGTTGTCTCATTACATGGAGTTCCATTATCCATTGTATCGGATCGGGATAGCCGTTTTACTTCTCATTATTGGAAAACTTTTCAAGTAGCTATGGGAACAAAATTAAACTTGAGCACAGCATATCATCCACAGACTGATGGTCAAAGTGAAAGGACCATACAAACATTGGAAGACATGCTAAGAGCATGTGTAATAGATTTTGGTGGAAATTGGGATGACCATTTACCACTAATAGAATTCTCCTATAATAACAGTTATCATACAAGTATTAATGCTGCCCCATTTGAAGCCCTTTATGGACGAAGGTGCAGAACTCCAGTATGTTGGGCAGAAATAGGAGAAAAACAATTATCAGGTCCTGAAATCATACAAGAAAGTACTGATAAGATAAATCAAGTTAATGAAAGATTAAAGACCGCACGAGATCGTCAGAAAAGTTATGCCGATCATCGACGCAAACCATTGGAATTCCAAGTTGGAGACAAAGTTCTACTAAAAGTGTCTCCATGGAAAGGAATAATCCGATTCGCTAAAAGAGGAAAGTTAAGTCCACGATTTTTTGGACCATTTCAAATTCTCAAACGAATTGGACCAGTAGCCTATCAGCTAGAATTACCAAAGGAAATGTCACGTATACATGATGTATTTCATGTAAGTAACTTAAGAAAATGTTTAGCTGATAAAACACTAGAAGTACCCCTTCAAGATATAAAGGTAAATGAAAAGTTGAAATTCGTTGAGAAACCTTTGCAAATTGAAGATAGAAAGATCAAGAATCTCAAGCATAAAAGAATAGTTCTGGTCAAAGTGAAGTGGGATTCAAAACGTGGACCAGAATATACTTGGGAATTGGAATCCGAAATGAAACGGAAGTACCCACACTTATTCCAACCAAATCTCGAGGACGAGATTCAAAATAAGGAGGGAAGACTATAACAAACCATAAAATGAAAGTAAGGAAATGAAAGAAGGAAAATTCCATCCCACATTGGTGGAGGAAAGGAAAGGAGAGGCTTCCACCTTAGTATAAATAGGAATGTAAGTTCTTGTCCCATATCGCTAGATTAACAAACTAGTGAGCTCTTTATAAGAAAGAAAATTTCTATGTTAATGTTCTTATAAGACATATCACACCCAGTGGTCCTAGCGGAGGGTGCGAAGCACCAAAACGCGCACGCGCACGGGCACGGGCACGGGCGAAGTGCGATGGGCGCAATGTGGCGCTTTGATGGCGCACTTTGCACTTGATTTTTAATAAAATAAAATAAAAATAAAAATCCTTCCATCGCGATACGCGACGGGTTAAGATTACCCATCGCGTACCTCGACGTGGAGGTTACGCAGAGGACACGTAGCCTGCCACGTAGTAGGCCTAGGGCTGACTCGACATAGCTATGAGGTTCTTCGCGATACGCGACGGCCTTTGTGTATGGCCATCGCGTACCTCGATGGGGTCCAAAATCAGCTATAAATAGGTTGAACTTGAGACAGTCATTCTTCGCTCAAAAACTTTCTTTCTCTCTAGATTCACACACACATAATATATATATATTAAGGGTATAATACCCAGTTGTCGTAGCGATATCCTATCCGATCAAAAGAACTAATATACACGAATCCAAAAGCTCTACCTATTAAGGTATGACATTGTGCCATCGTGTAAAGTTTTTACTCTCGTGATTATCGTTATGATTGTTGGTTTTATACTAATCTAGTTATACTACATTGTGTTTATCCTAGGTGCTTAATACCAGGAGGTGTTCTTTAATTATAAACTTGCAATGTGAGACATTCGAGTTTTTGTATCACTCACATTTGCGTGAGACAACTATTTTTCCGACAATGTCATGATGATTTCAAAACCTATAGAACTCATGGCAAATGGTCTAAATGTTTTCAAATACATTTTTAAAGTATTTTAAATACATTACAGTGATTAAGTTTCTGTAGACTTACGGGATGTTTGTTGGAATACCGTATGCCTGAGACACATAATTAGGTTAATGTGGCTAGCCGTGTTTGATCCAAGTCGGGTCATACCCAATAACGAGTTAGACACACACCAATTATGTATTTGTTGAGATATGATCTATAAAACAAATACATAACACAACACATTCAGAAATCGGGTTTCTGAATAATTACTTGAAAGTGTTAAATAAATTAATTGGTTAATTTATTTATTCAAATAATTATTATTGGAATGATTATTTAAACATGTGTTCTTTTATAAAATGGTTTATAAAAGATGGGATGTTTATATATTTTATAAGGTATAAAATATATATTATTTAGACATGTATGCCTTACACCCCATACACTTGGTCAAAGTTGGTAAGGACTTGATGGAGGTTGAGTAACTTTTACTTGACCAAAAACCTAACTTAAGATATGAATGAGATATGATCTTATTTATATAAAGATCAACATACTTTCAAGATATAATAAGGAACCACAACTCTCTCTTTCCCTCTAGCTTTTGGTTCGGCCGAAGTCAAGAAACAAAAGAGGTTCGAGTCTCGGTTTCTCGTGTTCAAGCTTCCTAACATAGCTCGGTGTGTGTTGGAGGCTCGGGGTATCTTCCGTTTGAGGATTTTCCCTTTGAAAGTCTAGCATCAACATCATCATCTTCTTCAACCATCAACTACATCTCTTAAGGAGTTAAGAATGTAAGTTTTACAAGCTTTGATAGTTTAGTTTTTCCGTATTATTTGATCCTTAGTCTCGGGTTTCTAATCTTAAGATTAATGGTAATCTTGAAACAAGAATAAAGGGTTATTCATAGATTAACACACATATGAACTTGTAATATATATATATGGATATATGTACATAAAGTTTATAGATAATCACGCTTCCGCCTTTTAATGACTAGTTAAATGATTAACTAAGTCTAAAATATCCATAGAAACCCAACAAATGGCATCAAGAGCCGGGATACGGGAAACTAAGCTTCGGGTTTTCGGTTTTATATTTTCCCCTTGAAAGATTTTATACAAAAAATTAACATGCATGATTTTTTTTTTGTATTTAATCTTGTTATATTTTTGGCTTTGTTAAAAAAAAATAAATAAATAAATAAATAAAACCGAGCTATTGGGCCGAAGCCCACTTCTTTTGGTTAATGGGTTAACCGAAAAAAGGGAAGAAAGTTAAATGGGCCGAAGCCCATGAGACTTTCTTATGGGCCGAAGCCCAAGAACAAGTTATTGGGTCAAACCCAAATGGGTTGGGCTAGGCCCGATAAGGTCAAGGGGTTTTGGAACGGGATCCTAAAACATAACGGGTTATGTTTGTTATTTATTAAAACTAGAGCGAGCCGTAGACCAAAATGGATGTTTGTTTGTGGTTGATGATTGTAATTGTAATTAATTATTCAAGTTTCGGTTTGTAATAATTAATTAGGGGCAGTTTTGTAATTTTGTAATTATTTATTCATATGGGTATGTAATAAATAGATTATTTGTAATATCTTTATTTTATAGAATAAAAAATGTATTAGGACATTTGGTTTTGTAAAATTAAAGAAGATTGCAAAATTGGAAGTTTGAGCCTTATTGGGCCGGGTATGGTGATAATGGGCCTCACAAGCCCATTAAGGGGATTCAAGCCCAAAAGGACCTAAGCCCACCAATTGAGCCCAAATGGAAGCTTATGGAAGCTAAGGCCCAAGTTCAAGCCCAATGGATTACAACGGGGTTGAAGTAGATGCTTGACGCATTTGGATGCGGGATCAAGTGGGAGCTACAACATCCATGTGTCGTGTGTCCCTTAGGATCGGACCTAAGACACACACTTGTTTCGGCTAACAAGTGTGGTCTAACTTAGTGGCTCGTGTCTAGTATAATTGTGTATGCTTGTTAATTGATTGTTTGATTGTGTGGTTGTTAGATATTAGGATATCAACTTCGTCACATAGAATTAATTAACATAGCATAAAACGGGTTCTAACAATTATCGGTAATCACGTGACACGTAGTTTAATAAAATGGATTTATTAACTAGCCGTCTCACGCCCATAATAAAATGGTTTTATTATAAATTAGAATTTTGAAAATGGTTTCAAAATAATCATGTTACTAAATGCATGTTAGAACATGATTTAAAGTTTTACAACTAGAATTATTAAAACTAAAAATCCCTTTTAAAATTAAGGATAACAAGTTAAACACCATCCTTTTGTATAACGCTTAACATATTAGTAAGCTCTTAGTGGGAAAAAGGTCACCTAACCGCGTAGAGTAAATTAATATGTTGAGGTAATATTGGCATATAAATGGGAAAAAGGTCACCTAACCATTTGTATGTTGATATTACAAGTTGATACAAGTAGGACGACTTAAATTAGAACCATGTGAAGAGGGTCACCCAAGCATGGGGTCTAATAGGTGTTGATGGGATAAACATGCTGACACGAAATATGATTTCGAACCGGTCCCATAAACTCTAGAAGTTGCAAAAGGGTTTGCAATTGTTATGAATAACTACCTTGATAAACCGACAATGGGAAAAGATCACCTAACCGGAGTCGGGTTTATCGTTGGATTCTAGATTTTAATTATTAATTATATTTGGTATATATAAAAGGGTATTAATAATTAAAATAAGTAAAACACTAAAATGAACTTAATTAAAATTCTGCAGATGGCCGCACACGTCGACGACAACATAATCCCTAACGTCCAAAATGTATCTCTCCGATCTATTCTCGCTAAAGACCGTCTTAGTCACAATAACTTTTCGGATTGGTTCCGAAATTTAAGGATTGTTCTAAAACAAGAAAAATTATATCATGTTTTGGAAACACCTATCCCCAACGAACCGGAAGAGGGAAGTGAGGTCGAATACATGAATTGGGTCCAACACACGGAAGATTCCATTCAAGTGTCATGCCTCATGTTGGCGACTATGGTTCCCGTAATCCAAAAAGATTTCGAAAACCATAATGCGTACGACATGATTACTCAACTTAAGGAAATGTTCTTTAAGCAATCGAGGGTTGAAAGGTTCGAAACGGTTCGAGCCTTGCATGCATGTAGAATGGATGATAATCAACCAGTTTCAACTTATGTACTTAAGATGAAAAGTTACATTGATCGCCTCGCCAAGCTCAATTGTCCCATCTCAAAAGAGTTAGCAACGGATTTGATCATTGACTCTTTGTCGAAAAGGTTCGACACTTTCGTGTTAAATTATAACATGAACGGGTGGGACAAAAACATTGGAGAACTTCACTCAATGCTTAAAACAGCCGAGGCGAGCATGGGTAAAAGGGTTTTACCCGTGTTTGCGATCAATGAAGGTGGATCCAAGAATCGATCTCAGCCCAATCCTAAGGCTAAGGTAGCAAAAAGAAAGGGTCCTCCTGTGCATCTTAAGGGTAAGGGCAAGGCACCGGTTATGGCAAAGAAACAAAAGGTTGTGGAACCGAGGGGTCATAAGGATGATCCTTGTTTTGGTTGTGGGGAGACCGGACATTGGAAACGCAATTGCCCGGTCTACCTAAAGGAGCTAAGAGACAAGAGGAATGCGGGGCATGCCTCGGGTAATGTCTTTATGATTAATATTGAGCTAAATCTTATTTCTTCTAACACATGGGTATTGGATACCGGATGTGGAACTCACATTTGCAATTGGTTGCAGGGGTTCAAAAGGAATGAAGACTTAAAGAAGGGCGAAGTGAGTCTTTTCATGGGCAACGGTGCAAGGTTGCACGTGGTCGCTAGAGGAGACTTCACTTTATCGCTTCCAAGTGGTTTGGAAGTTGTTTTGAAGAATGTTTTGTATGCTCCTAGTTTGACTAGGAACATTATTTCCGTGCACCTTCTTAGACAATGTAATTTTGACTTTAAATTTGTAAAATCAGAAATGCATGTATCATCTAATGGTATCTTTTATTTTAAAGCTGTACCAAACAACGGTATTTATGAATTGGTTCATGATAATACCTCAAATAGCTCATTATATCAAACTTCCACCAAAAGACTCAAAAAGGATTTGAGTGATTCCTACATTTGGCATTGTCGCCTTGGACACATAAACAAGAATCGTGTAAATACTCTCCAAAAGAATGGTCTTTTGAAAACAAACGAGTTAGGTTCGTTTGATGAGTGTGAATCTTGTATTCAAGGCAAGATGACCAAAGAGCCTTTCAAAGGTACAAATGAAAGGGCTAAGGACTTGTTAGGTATCATACATACGGATGTATGCGGACCTCTCAAGCCCACTAGTAGGAATAGTGAAAGGTACTTCATTACCTTTACCGACGATTTTAGTCGATATGGGTATGGTATCTAATGAAACACAAACACGAAGCCTTTGAAATGTTCAAGGAATTTCAAAATGAAGTACAAAATCAGCTCGACCGAACAATCAAGGTACTCCGCTCCGATAGAGGAGGCGAATACCTAAGTGATGCTTTTCAAAGTCATCTTAGAGATTGTGGAATTGTTTCACAGCTCACTCCTCCTGGTACTCCTCAACATAACGGAGTATCCGAGAGGAGGAATCGAACACTGTTGGACATGGTTCGATCAATGATGGCACGAAGCTCACTACCACCATCATTTTGGGGATATGCAGTACTTACAGCAGCTCGTATTTTGAATATGGCCCCGACCAAAAAGGTGGATCGAACACCCTATGAAGTGTGGCATGGAAAGGTTCCATCCCTTTCATATTTAAGGGTATGGGGATGCAAAGTTTATGTTAAACGTGACACCCCAAATAAGCTTGAGGCTCGATCCATCAAGTGTATCTTCATAGGATACCCAAAGGATGATATAGGATATATATTCTATGATTCTAGTGAACAAAGAGTGTTTGTTTCACGCAAAGGATACTTCTTAGAAACTAAGTTCCTTATGGAAGGACCTAGTGAAAAGAGAGTGGAACTTGAAGAGGTTCAAGAATCACTGGATGATACACAGTTGGTCGATACTAGCTTTCAACACGAGGATGTTGAAGGTGATCAAATGGTTGATCATACACACGTTGCTCGCAGATCTAGTAGGGTTAGTCAACCTCCCGAGAGATATGGATTTCTCGTGGATGGTTGCTACTTGGTCGATTTTGGATGAACCGATCTCCTACAAAGATGCTATGTCACAACCTGATTGTGAAAAATGGCTTGAAGCCATGAGCGCCGAGATGCAATCCATGCACGATAACCAAGTTTGGGAATTGGTTGATCGTCCACTTAACTCCAAACTGGTTGGATGTAAGTGGGTCTTCAAGAAGAAGACCGATATGCATGGAAATCTAGATACTTACAAAGCACGACTTGTAGCAAAAGGTTTCACACAAACTCAAGGGATTGATTATGATGAAACCTTCTCGCCGGTCGCGATGCTTAAGTCGATCAGGATATTATTTGCCATTGCAGCTCATTTTGATTATGAGATATGGCAGATGGATGTCAAGACCGCTTTTCTTAATGGATATCTTGAGGAAGATGTCCATATGGTTCAGCCTGAAGGTTTTGTCGATCCATCTAATCCTGACAAAGTATGTAAGTTAAGGAAATCAATCTACGGGTTGAAACAAGCATCACGGATGTGGAATCATCGTTTTAATGAAGAAATCAAAGCGTTTGGTTTCGTCCAAAACGGTGATGAGGTGTGTGTGTATAAATGGGCTAGTGGGAGTATAGTCATGTTCCTTATTTTGTATGTCGATGATATACTTTTATTTGGAAATGATATACCAAGTATGGAAAGCGTTAAAGCGTGGTTAAGTAGTCGTTTCTCAATTAAGGATCTTGGAGAAGCGACATATATCTTGGGAATAAAGGTCTATAGGGATAGACAAAGGAAATTGATCGGACTCAATCAAAGTGCATACATAGATAAAATCCTGAAAAGGTTCAGGATGGAAAACTCTAAGAAAGGTTTGGTACCTATTCCTAGAGGAACCGTGTTAAGCTCATCCCAAAGTCCTAGCTCTAAGGAAGAGCAGGATAGGATGAAGCATGTTCCTTATGCTTCGGCAATAGGATCTATTATGTATGCAATGATGTGCACTAGACCGGACGTCTCGTATGCTTTAAGCATAACGAGTAGATACCAGCACAACCCAGGTGACAGTCATTGGATGGCTGTCAAGAATATATTAAAATACCTTAGAAGGACTAAGGATATGTTTTTAATATATGGGTCTGGTGAGGAGGAACTCGTCGTAAAGGGTTACGTGGATGCGAGTTTCCAAAATGACCGAGATGATTCTCGGTCACAGTCGGGATATGTCTTCATTTTGAATGGAGGCGCTGTCTCTTGGAAGAGTTCGAAGCAGGATGTTGTCGCGTTATCCACTACAGAATCTAAGTACATCGCCGCTTCAATGGCAGCCCAAGAGGCTGCATGGATGAAAAAGTTCATCATGGATCTAGGGATTATCTCTACCATTCAGGAGCCCCTAGAGATATTCTGTGACAATGAGGGTGCTATTGCACAGATCAAGGAGCCTCGTGCTCATCAGAAAACGAGGCACATTGAGCGCAGATTCAACTACATAAGGGATGAAGTTGAAAAGGGAAAGATATGTATTCATAAAGTTCATACCGATCAAAATATTGCGGACCCACTCACGAAGCTCCTCGATAGGCCAAAGCATGAGGGTCATGTTTGTGCATTAGGACTTCGGTATTCTAGTGAGTGGATTTAATCTGTGTTTAGTGTTTGTATAAGAACAAATGTAATGGGTATCTCATGAAAATTAATTATGTTTTAATTATTCAATGAGTTATGTTCTATATTTGCATGTTTAATCCATGAATGACTTATGTTGTTCTAAACGTCCGTAGTCTATCATACTTGTGGGAACAAGTATGAAGGTAAGACTATTATGAACCCGGATTGGTTGATATTCATGTGATGAATATAGGGCATAGGTTTGCCACCAAAGTTCATAGATATTTGTGGGATACAAATATTGGACTGACCCGCTCTCAAGGATCACTGCATGGAGTTAGTGTAACTGATCATAAGTAATCCTTGAGTAAAGGCGAGTATCATTGTGTCCTTTGACCTAAGATGCATATTGGATCTGGTCTTTCATCAAGTCTGATAACTTGACTCTCTTCTTTATTATTTCGGTAACACGATAACGTGTAAGAAAGAGCTCAGATATCATACGAGATGTCAACAAGGGTGTATGCAGTCAAGATGGGATTTGTTCCTCTTATGTGTTGAGAGTTTAGATGTCTAAGGCCTGTTAAGTTAAATCATTGAGAGAATGATCACTCTGTGTCTCTTCGATTTGACAGGACATCTAGTAACAAAGGGATGTAGTGATAAGACTTACCTATATCATATCAAGTATGGACTTGAAGGGGATGATGTTATTGAATGGCACTTAGTCAAACACACTAGGGATGGTGACCTGTTGTTAGGCGGTATTCACGATTAGCATTAACTTCCTATGAGTCACGTGCAAGTGGGAGATTGTTGGAATACCGTATGCCCGAGACACATAATTAGGTTAATGTGGCTAGCCGTGTTTGATCCAAGTCGGGTCATACCCAATAACGAGTTAGACACACACCAATTATGTATTTGTTGAGATATGATCTATAAAACAAATACATAACACAACACATTCAGAAATCGGGTTTCTGAATAATTACTTGAAAGTGTTAAATAAATTAATTGGTTAATTTATTTATTCAAATAATTATTATTGGAATGATTATTTAAACATGTGTTCTTTTATAAAATGGTTTATAAAAGATGGGATGTTTATATATTTTATAAGGTATAAAATATATATTATTTAGACATGTATGCCTTACACCCCATACACTTGGTCAAAGTTGGTAAGGACTTGATGGAGGTTGAGTAACTTTTACTTGACCAAAAACCTAACTTAAGATATGAATGAGATATGATCTTATTTATATAAAGATCAACATACTTTCAAGATATAATAAGGAACCACAACTCTCTCTTTCCCTCTAGCTTTTGGTTCGGCCGAAGTCAAGAAACAAAAGAGGTTCGAGTCTCGGTTTCTCGTGTTCAAGCTTCCTAACATAGCTCGGTGTGTGTTGGAGGCTCGGGGTATCTTCCGTTTGAGGATTTTCCCTTTGAAAGTCTAGCATCAACATCATCATCTTCTTCAACCATCAACTACATCTCTTAAGGAGTTAAGAATGTAAGTTTTACAAGCTTTGATAGTTTAGTTTTTCCGTATTATTTGATCCTTAGTCTCGGGTTTCTAATCTTAAGATTAATGGTAATCTTGAAACAAGAATAAAGGGTTATTCATAGATTAACACACATATGAACTTGTAATATATATATATGGATATATGTACATAAAGTTTATAGATAATCACGCTTCCGCCTTTTAATGACTAGTTAAATGATTAACTAAGTCTAAAATATCCATAGAAACCCAACAATGTTTACTACTGGTATTGTGGGGTTTGTATACAAGGCTTGCCTACTGGGCTATTACACGTTACTTATTGGACAAGTGTTAGCCAATAAGTAATATGACCACAGTCATAGATACGGTCGAGTGACAAGTACCTTTCGGTAATTTGTAAGTAGGCAGATGTAAAAACATCTTAATGTTGTAACTGTAAAATGTGTCATTTACAAATGAATGTACTCACCAGTATTTCTTGCTGATCAAATATTTTAAACATGTTTCAGGTGACTTGTTAGAGACAAATGAATGATGCCCGCGGGCTTCCAACTTAAATAAGTGGCTTGTCACCAGAATAAAGAAACGTGTTTTGTAAATAAGGGTTTAACCCTATAAAAGTTATGTTTGTATCAAAAGGGATTAAAATTCCGTTTTATCATAATAATAATCATGGTGTTTTTATAACTTTGATCATTTTTCCTAATTACGGTTCTAATGAAATTTTCCGCTGCAAAATAATTTAATAAACACCGATACCACCAATAAATGTTCACAGCTCCCCTCCCGGGGTATAGGGGTCGGGGGTTGTGACACATTCCCAGAAACAGAAACTTAAACTGAGCTAGGATCGATCCATACGCCTCCTAGTAGCTTTGTACCATACCTGTACCTAGGGACGCCGTGAACTAATATCTCCGTCACAAAAGGAGCACATGTTGTCGGTGCCACAACAAAATGCTCGTGGGACACTGCACGAGAAGCGAAGCACTCAGGGTAACAGAGCATAAAAATATATATTTTTGAAGCATTTAAAAATTCAGTATCGGAACATGCGCTAATGAGCAAAATTAATTTAAATCTACCGCATGCTTGTTTTTGTTAAAAAGTAACAGACAGTTTACGTATTATAGACCCAAGTATAACATATCGGAAAAACTAAGCGTAACATGAAGCCCGCACATCTTGGTTAATAGTACTTTGATAATATAGCAGAGTGTTTATAGATATGAAATACCGCATCGTATCCACCACACCTAGATATGTTATCAAAGTTTGGTTTCCCATTGTGTACGAAATTCATATTACTAATTCCCTGGAACATACAGGTGTCAAATGTCTTGTTGCAATGAAACCAAATAATCGTAAGAAACATGAAACGAACGGAAAGTCAAAAAGTTGGTTTAAGGCTAGTTGTGGGGAAGAATTCAATAGCACATGACTAGTGATACGCTCTATTTGTGATAAACTCCTTTTTAAATTAGGTGAAATTTTGTATCAAAAAGTAGTTTAGGAAATATTGTATTAAATATTGTTAAATATGAATTGTTTTGCTATCTTTGTATTTTGTGTTATTAGACATTAATTATTAATTGTAATTCAATGTGAAAATTTGTATATATTTTATGACATGCATTGCATGTTATTATAAGAGATGACACGCAAGTGAATGTCATCTTCCTTTATGACGATCATCGTTGACGAGCTCTAGCATGTCATCAACCCCTTTTATGACGCGTATTGCGTGTCAATAAAAGTTTATAATAAATGACACACAAATATGTGTCATCTTTTCTTTATGACATGATCTTCCTTGACACGGTGTGGCGTGTCATCTACCCCTTTAATGACACGCGTTGCGCGTCATTAAATGTATATTTTCTAGTAGTGAGAGATTAACCATCTCGAATCGGTTACTATCATGTTGAGAAGGCATCAGAAAAAATAAAAATAAAACTGGAAATATATGGGCCAAGCAACGTACATATGGAAACTGGCAACGGATCCCAAAGTTCGGAGTAAATGGAAACTTCTTTCTGAATTTGTTTAACACGAAATAAAAATTTGTGGCCAGACCCATTGGAAACGTGTCTTTGACGGCGTCTGAGCCTAGCATGAGGTCTGGAGGCCTTCACACAAGTCCTTGTAATAGTTAGTAATTACGTTCTAAATGATTTAGACAGCTAATGAATTGAGCCGAAGACGTTTTGTACTCGGAAGTATATATACATATATAAGTGTGTTTGTAATCTCGTTTCGTTTACAAATTAGTACACATGTACTATTGTCATTTCAGATTAGAATGAAAAGCTAACTTGTGCAAACATTTTTATTTTAAATAATATTTATTGTTTTACGAAAGTTTTAGTAAGCGGTGTCTTCAATTCAAATGGTTTTTGGTTCTAAACTTTTATA
Source organism: Bidens hawaiensis (assembly GCF_021521415.1). Lineage (NCBI taxonomy): Eukaryota > Viridiplantae > Streptophyta > Magnoliopsida > Asterales > Asteraceae > Bidens > Bidens hawaiensis. The sequence continues at coordinate 42,321 of NW_027493993.1, read as the reverse complement.
TATTTATTTACATTATTATTATTATTATTATTATTTTAAATCAGACGGTTGGGAGGTTTGCATTCCAGACTTAAAAGTTGTTGATAAATAGCCAACGAAAACACTTTATAAAGAAGGTTAATACTTGTAGCTTATGGGTTGCAGAACAAATGCTTAAGTAGTCCTTAGGTTTTGGTAAATCTTTTTCGACAAGTTAATATTTCAGTGATTTTTTTTTAAATTTTTAAATTTTTAATTAATTTATTATTTAATCAATTAATTATTATATATTTTTTTAAGTTAGTAAGAGGTTGCAAACATTTTACCTTTAAACTGCGTGTAGAGCCCGTGACTCTAGCTGTCATAATATGTATCCGATGAAGTATTTATTCTACCAGAGTGTCACTTTAATTTTTATTAGGTCGAAGTACAAAAACAACATTTTTTTTACCAGAGGTCGTTATTGTTTCAAATGGTGGGGTTCGGTAACAGTGTAGCCGTGGTGGTCATGAGATTGACGATGAGAAGGTATCTGTGACGACGCGGAGAAAAAAGATCAAGACGAGTAGCAAAAGACGTCGATCTAAATCCTAACTAACCTAAGTTCAAACTTTCCCTAGTCTTAAGTTACCTAAGTCATGAAAGACCTTAGTCTAGAATTACTCAAGTCCTACACTACCCATTCCTCACATGTCTTATTACTATGTTTAAATTTTCTACACGAAAGAGCCTTTGCTCTGATACCATAACTGTAACACCCCAAACCAGAATGGGCTGACGTGTCACAATGTACGGAGGTATACAGAGATGGAGGCATAATTCCACCATATAGCAATCTTCATAAGCATTCTAAAGTTTAATTCACTCTCTCCATCCCGTCTAAAGTAACCTGTGAACCTGTGGGGGAAAAAGGTTTACAGATTGAGCCGAATGCCCAGTACGGAGTTATAGGCTCGAGCATAATAAAAAAAACATTTCCGATAATATTGGTAAGTTTAAAAACAGTATTACGATGACAATAACAAAACAATTTTCAGTAACAATAAAACAGTTTCGATAAGCGGTGCACAGTTAATAAAACATTTCGCATAAACAGTCAGCCGAAACACTTTCGGATAGGTCAAAATAATAACTTCGGAGTCAGAATAGTAACAGATAATTCAGAACAGTAACAGATGATTCATGACGGTACAAATATTTCATAATAACAGATAATTTAAACAATAGTAACATATAGTTCATATCATACGGATGTACCCATGAGCCAAACAGTAACAGAAACAGAGGTAATGATATATAGGGGGGCATTCCTGTATACCAATCACATGGAATGGGGCAGGTTGGCACACGTACATCCATTCCCAGAAACAGAAACTGAAACGGAGCTAGGATCGATCCATACGGCTCCTAGTAGCTTTGTACCACACCTGTACCTAGGGACGCCGTGAACTAATATCTCCGTCACGGAAGGAGCACATGTTGTCGGTGCCACAACAACATGCTCGTGGGACGCTCCACGAGAAGCGAAGCACTCAGTGTAACAGAGCATAAAAATATATATTTTTGAAGCATTTAAAAATTCAGTATCGGAACATACGGTAATGAGAAAAATTAATTTAAATCTACCGCATGCTTGTTTTTGTTTAAAAGTAACAGACAGTTTACGTATTATAGACCCAAGTATAACATATCGGAAAAACTAAGCGTAACATGAATCCCGCACATCTTGGTTAATAGTACTTTGATAATATAGCAGAGTGTTTATAGATATGAAATACCGCATCGTATCCACCACACCTAGATATGTTATCAAAGTTTGGTTTCCCATGGTGTACGAAATTCATATTACTAATTCCCTGGAACATATAAGTGTCAAATGTCTTGTTGCAATGAAACCAAATAATCGTAAGAAACATGAAATGAACGTAAAGCCAAAGACGTTTAGAGTTCCAGGTCTTAGTCATAGGGGTTATCACAATCGAACCAGATAACAAAGGAAAGGGGTAAGGATCCGTACCTAGTGTGCTGATTAAGTTGTCTTACAAAGTTAAGAGATATGTGTTACCCTCTTTTAATCAACCTATATCGTATTCATATAACCATAAGGTTGTGTACGAGTTTATATCTTTTATCAAAAGATTTAGTGTCGGATATAATTATCTTATTCGTAGACATGTCTAAAGTTTCAGGTTTGTTTAAGTACAAGTTCATTTAAAAATAAATATTTAATTACTAATATCAATACATTATAACAAAGATAATATTATGAAACATTAAATATTTAATAAATAGTTTGTGAAGGTTAACTTAAAATAAAATGTGAGTGGCCATATGTTTGAACCCAACGTAATTAAACAGTGAACATTTTTGTGACAAGGCTCATTTATAATTCTTTTTATACTTTATAAAACCATAGCTTATTCATTTATCAAAAATAAATAAATGCATGACGGGAGGGGGTCAAATTTGACCATCTGTTATATAAACATCAAGAATTTTACCAGTAAACCGACTTTATCTTTGTTAAAATCCAAGTCACTTATTTAGTTAAACAGCAGTTAACAAACAGTTTCAAACACTAGACTTTTGTTATAAAATTCAAGTGTCTAAACTAGTTAAGCCAGATAACTTGTTGCGTTTAGGTTCATTTCGACCGATATGTATATATAATTTTTTAAAAGCATTGTTTCTCTCCACAGGGCCGGCCCATGGGCCAGCCAAGTCAGGCCATCGCCTTGGGCCTCCAATTTTGTTAGGCCTCCAATCTATACTATATATAATACACCAAATAAGGGCAAATTAAGACACCCATTTTTAAGTAATTTATGTTACACCCCGACCAAAGGCGGAACATGCCGGGGTGCAACGTGATTGGACAAATACACAAGACACTATTTAAAGTGACAATATTTAATCAACTCATTTTATTTCAACAAATCAATAAACAACACATCTCGTCCACACAAACAAGTTGAATACAAGTAGCAATTATGTTGTTCATTTTACTAATATCCTAATAGTCTTGGTAACGTTTTCATCAAGTCCTCGAGTCAACAAAAGTCAAACCTGTAACATTTCATAAAATATGTTTGTCAACACAAAGGTTGATGAACAATTCATAAGTTTGAGCATATAAGTATATAGTAATAAAAAGCCACAAAACTTGTATACAAAACGATAAATAAAAGCAACAACTTGGATAAATTGACAATCGCTAATAGAATTACGTTAGCGCCACCTAGCTACAAGGGGTTGCCAAGTAGTCTAGGATTTAATAGAATATCGTTAATTGCATTACGTTAACGACACCTTGCTACAAGGGGATGCCAAGTAGTCTAGGATTTATAGATTCAACCAACCGAAAGCGATAAACTCATAGACATATAGCATAGAACACCAAATCAAGCAAGTATTTAAGTAATGTATACAATCACGTTTGTGGGTTTAAGATTCAAGTAAATAAAGCATTTAGTTTGATAAGTATGAAATGTCACCCCAAAACGGAAGATGGAAAAAGGGGTATGAAAGTACTCACCTCGACTGATGAACCGAGAAATAAATAGATAAATAAATGAAGCTCGAACGGTAAACGAACAAATCTGACTTGAAACGATAAACACCTTAGCTAAAATAAATAAGGTAATATATATTAATGAACTTGAAACCATAATGAAACTATATTGGAAACAATGAACGATGAGGTTCGGTTGTAAATCGGATTACCGGTTAATTTGTTAATGATTAGGGACTCGTACTTAATTGATAATTTAAAATAAAATATTATCATTTTATCGGGCTTTTAAATAACTAAACCAATATCAAAATAGAAACAAGACGGGCTTAATTTAAGAGAGCGATTTTTATAAAAATGAATTGATAATAAAGTTTATAATAATATAATTAATGTTAAAGATAAAAATGATAATAATGATTTTAGAATATGTTTTCATCTATATATATATATATAGATATATAAGTTAATGATAATGACAATGACTATTACTAATAATACTAATATCGTATAATAATTATAACAATATTTATTATTAATAATACTAATATTACTAGTTATAGAATAGAAATCTTGTATTACTTATAATGTTGTTGATAAAAAATGTTAATAATGATAAATAATATTGATAGTAAATAATGATATCATACCCGATGTTGGTTCGATTTCTAAATGAGTTCACAAAATAAATGTAATAATATTATTGCTAATAACAAATGATAAAAATATAATATTAATAAATAATAATAATATGATCTTTTAATAATATTAATAACCCCTTTAATATTTATAATAATGATAATAATAATAACATTAATAATGAATATATATATATATATATATATTAGTAAGTTTAATATAATAATACTAATAAAAATTTTTATATAATAATATTAGTACTAATAATAACCGGAATTTGTTAAGTATAAAAACAACACCAAAACCGGTTTAGGAATAGACTCGAACCCGAGACCTTTAGTTTAATAACTAACGTACAAACCGACCGAGCGAAAATAACAATTGTTAACTTAAAACCATAAGGAAATTATATCCATTACCCCGTTGTTCGTCTTTTACCCAAAATCAAACCAACCAAATACCAATTATCCATCCAACCCGTTTCGAAGTATATAACCAAATATATAACCGGTTATTAACGATTTAAATCTGGAAATCGACATAAGAAAACTAAACATACCAACTCCCAAATTATTTACCTTTTATATGTTTACGAGTCGTGGCTCTATACCGAGAAAGGAACCGAGCTGAAGACGGAAACAAAACAGAGAGAGAGAAGAGAGATAGAGGGAGAACGTGAGAGAGAGAGAGTGAGGGAGAGAGACGGAAGAGCAGAGAGGGAGTAACAGCAGCCACAGCGGCCGGCTTTCCGATCGCCGAAAAAAACGGGCAGTGAGGGAAAGGGAGAAAGCCGAGGGAGGGGGAAGGGCTGCCGGAACGCGAAGGGGGAAAGGAGAGTTGCGGGGCTGGTGGTGGCGTGCGTCGGTAGTCCGCCGAAGCTCACCGGAAGTTCGGGCTCGCCGGAAAAACAAAGGGGAAAAGGGGAAGTGGCCAGGAGGTGATGGTGAGAGTGGTGGCCGGAGAAGGAGAATGGGAGAGAGGTGGCCGGCAGGGGTGGCGGCGGCGTTCGCCGGAATTGCTAGAGCTCGCCGGAAAACGGCTCAAGGGGGGTCTGCTGAAGATAATATGGCTAGGGTTAGGGTTAGTTTGGTTTATATATGTATGCATATTTACATAATGGCCCTCCAAATTTCAGTAAATATTTAATATTAGTTTAAAGGTTTCCAAAGCTTATAACAAGTTTACGAAAATCAGTTTAAACCCTCTATGTTTTCTTAACCACACTATAATATGACAAACATCGATAATTATGGTCGAGGTATATAATAATATTATACAATAATTAAATAAGGTTTTAAAAGTACCGAGTCGGGATTACAATATGAAAGTTTACTAAACGAATATAAATTGAGACTCAAATTTGACGAATGTCACAGTATCCCCAACTTTTTGAAAATTTCGTCCCGAAATTAAAATAAACTTAGAGAAAAGTAATTATTTACGAATATTGTCCTTTGTATGATAATTGCATGAACAAATTTTTTTATATATATATATTTTTTAGCAAAAGAATAACGTCAAATTCTTGCACGACTCGAAAAACGTTACAAATGAGAAAATTAAAGCACTTATATATTGGATGTACCAGCGGCCTATCCACCATGCCCTTATCATGATTTCGCATTTTTTGTCGTTTTTCTGCCATCATCCTCGGGTCTGAGTTATCACACACAAGTGTACTTACTATGGCTTCCATACGAGGATTTCGATAATTAAGTGTGCACCCATAATTATTTAGATCGTCGTATGGTCCACATGGTTCGTTCCATTGTGTGGTTTATAAAGACATATTTATTTTGAAATCCTTAACTATTAAATGTGTAAATAAATTTGTTGATTTTTACAAATATTGGTAAAACAGTACTAGCGGTCGAAAATTTTCGGGGTTGACTTTTTAATAAGTAGGAAGATGGGATACTTAAATGAAACAATTAAAATCTTAAAGTATAACCAAGGTGAAAAATTACTATTTTGGTTTAAATAAGTAAAGACAATCAAATAAATAAAATCCAATAAGTGAAACGAGGATCCAAGGAGTGAAAATGAGAAATCCGAAAGGTGAGTACATGAGTTAGGGGTAAACAACGTTACAATTAACAATAATGTCGTACATTGAGTTTCATACATGTACAAACTTGAGGTTATAGGTAATTGAGAATACGATTGCATGAAATCACGAGAATGAGGTGAGTTTCTTTGGGGTGACGCATACGTGCATCAATATAAGTAAAATAGCATTTAGTTAACAACCAAAACAATAGATGAAATGTGATAAAACGTGAATACGGCCACTATTGTGAAATCATTTATATAATCGTCATTGTAATAACGGTTTCTAATAGCGCCAAAACTTGTAGACAGCCACACATAGGCCATTAATAGATTTGATTAAAATGATATAGGATAACGTATAGAATGTTGTTTACATAAATGCTCAAATATAAATAACATAATCATGATAATATCGCTCAAAAGATAAACGAGATTTTGGCGAAGTTAAGGTTTTGAAATTATTACCCAAATTGTTATTAAATAGTTTGCATTCGGTCACGAAAATCAAAACACAAAAATGAAATCTCATGTGCATAATATTGTCATCGAAACATCACATCAAATGAAAATAAAATCGCAATAATTGTGAGACTCGAATTTAATGTCGAAATATATAAATCGTAGCGTATAATAGACTAAAACTGAAAATGAGGTCTTAAGTAAAGCCGTTTTGTTGTTTCTAAGAAATGTACATAATAACGAAGCATCGCGGTAACGCATTGCTAGGGAAAATATTTAAATCATTATTGATTGTAAATCTTGAAACACAAATTGTTAAAGGAGTTCGTATACATAAAGTTATTGTGATGAAAATAAATTTTATAAAGTGATGATGCTTGCGATAATAAAAAGTAATAGTCGCGTAAATCGTTATTGAGCAAAAATTTGTGTAACCATATAAAATATTTATAAACGCGTCCCAAAAGATTTGCGAAGCCATGGTCATTTAGTTTATGCAAAATGATGAAAATTGTAATTTGTTATTGAATAAAACTTACATTCAACATTCAGGATGAAACCTCGTATTTATAAGGTTATTAAAAGATTTATCACCTTAGGTGACAATATTTAAAGCCTTGAAATTATACATATAATCGTTTAATAAATCTCTTTGAAAGCAAATCCTCAAATTTTTGTTGTCATTACCGTATACATTTTACAACGATGATTTATAAAATGTGAGTATAATAATACGTAAATCATCCCCTTTTTGTAAAACATGAGGTTGTTATACATGAGGTTGTTATAAATACACTAGTTGTATGTAGGTATACATACATTTATATATATATATAATATTTAAGGGTAAAATGAATCTTGCGTGTGAATGGAGAGGTTTTTAGGCTTCGAATGGTGAATGGTTTGGAAATTTGGTGAAGAGTGAGTGTGTTTCGGTTGGCTTGCGTAGTTGGGTTTTCTTGAGTTGGATTTTATGAGATTTGTTGAGTTTAGGTCTTATGAGTGGGTTGGGCTTGGATGATTCGTGTAAGTAGTGGTTGGGCTAATAGGTGAGGTTTGGCTTATTTGAGCTCTGGTGAGGTTGATAAGTTGGGATAATTTGATCTTGACTAGTTTGGGTTGAGATTCGGTTTATACATGTATTTCGTATGGAGTGTTTGGGTTGTTACTTTTGATATCAAACTCTATGGTTGGATGGGAACGGTGTGGCGATATGGTTTAGATTTGACATAGTATGGGTCGAAGGGTTTTGAGTCTTAGTTGGGTAAACTTTGGTTTGTATATGTTCAAGGCATTTGTGAGTGTGTTTGTCGGTGTCTTTGAAGTATTAGGATAGTGAGTTTGATAGGTTTTCGTGGCGTAGAAGTGTCGGTAGTTAGGGCCTTTTGTGGGGTTGATTTTTGTATATATTGGACTTGCATGGGGTTTGAGTAGGTGTGGATATACTTTTGGATGTTTAGTATTCGTTCATATTGAGGAAAGATTTGAGTGCGCGGGAAATTTTTAAATTTGAATGGTGGTTTGATTTAAGGCGGTAGTTTGGGATGGAATACGGGTGTTTGGGAACTTGTGGTTGTGTATAGGGAGGTTTTTTTTTTTACTAGTAATAAACATTAATGTGAAAATATCATAATTTTATAACTAATGTATGAAACATCCATGAAAATTTTAATAATTAAAGTTACGAGTTAATATATGTATAAATATATATATTATACAAATAGAATTTCTAAAGATCCGAGCATGTGAATCGCACAAATTTTTATAAAGTTTAAAATAAATTTATTTATTTATTGCTTATGGGGAAATTTAAAATACGTAAATTGAATGTTAAAATTTGTTATGAGGTTTCAATATTAAATGATGAATGTCGTCTTGGAAATATAAAGTTGCGAACTGAAATCTATTTTTTTTACCAAGTTCGTTATTTAATATTGTGTAATGAAGAATATCATGGTGAGTTAAAATGACCGGCATTGTAAATCGAGAAATCATAAGTAAACTATTTTGATCTTTAAAGTAAAATTTCTATGAAGTTTTGCATGAGAGTTTCAAGAAGATTACAAACTATAAGTTTGTGATTCTTGAAAGATAATGGCAAAACTATCATAAAAATTTTAAAACGCGTAAAATCGTATGATGTAAATTTTTTTTAGTTGCGAAAATTTATAACGAACCAAATATTGCATGATGAAAATTGTTATGAAAATAAATTTGGGCAGCGAAAATTTTACCAGGGGTATTATATAATATAATTAAAACGTCGTGAAAAGTTTAAAAAAATTAATATTGTGAAAGGATCGTTCAAAATAAACGGAATAGTTATAAAAATTAAATTTTTATACAAAGTTTTTTGTACAAGGACTTTAAATAAATTTAAAGTTTATATAATGGAAGATTTACTTGAAAAGTTGAGATGAAATTTATCATAAAACTTTCTTAATATAATGAAATTTATACAACAAGATTTTTTTTTGTTCGTAAATCGTTTTAATGAAAATATATGACATATTAAAAATCATTATGAATAGATCAAACTATATATATATACATATATTTATTTATTTATTTATTTTACTTATATCGAAGAGGTTTTATTTTAATGAACGAAATTCGCAATAAAAATTCTTGTGAAATCAAAATGAAAAAATTGGTGTAAAACTTTACCATATAAAATTGGGATATAAAAGAATTATTAACAATAAGAAAAATATAACATTTATAAATGAAGACTTGTGATAAGAATTTATAACAAAATTAAGGAAAAATGGTATAAATTCTTGAAATTTGTAAACAATGTCTTAAGAATTTAAAGATGGAAAAATCGTGCATGAACCACCATGATTTGATATTCCAACTCTAAAAAAATACATTTACAAAAAACCACGTTGGAGTCCAAACATGTGCACGAACCACCGCGACTTTTCATGTTTTTGACTCAAATAACAATAATAACACAATAAATCGAGATACAACGTCATGTCAAAACACTAGTCCATGAACCACCGCGGTTCTATTGTTTCAACACCGAAAATTAGGATGGCGAGCGGAACGCTTGCATTCGACTACTTAAAGTGGTCATCTCATATGAGACAATCTATAAGGAGATTTGAAACAACGGGATCCAAGTTAAGCTCGTGATCCATAAAACACAAAAAAAACTAATGTTTTTGCGTTTTAAGTTAAGGATACCTTAGAGTACTATGAAAGTGTGTGTATGTGTATATTTATGATTTGATAAAATAAATAAGTATATAAATAAACAAATGCATTGAACAATCAAGTAGGGTAAACACATATAGGCAACACGTATAAGAACCCTAAAGCAAAGACTATACTAGGTCGTTACGTCTAACCACCTATCCTATAGTAACCTGCCACACCCCGACCAAAGGCGGAACATGCCAGGGTGCAACGTGATTGAACAAATACACAAGACACTATTTAAAGTGACAATATTTAATCAACTCATTTTATTTCAACAAATCAATAAACAACACATCTCGTCCACACAAACAAGTTGAATACAAGTAGCAATTATGTTGTTCGTTTTACTAATATCCTAATAGTCTTGGTAACGTTTTCATCAAGTCCTCGAGTCAACAAAAGTCAAACCTGTAACATTTCATAAAATAATGTTTGTCAACACAAAGGTTTGTGAGCAATTCATAAGTTTGAGCATATAAGTATATAGTAATAAAAAGCCATAAAACTTGTATACAAAACGATAAATAAAAGCAACAACTTGGATAAATTGAAAATCGCTAATAGAATTACGTTAGCGCCATCTAGCTACAAGGGGTTGCCAAGTAGTCTAGGATTTAATAGAAATCGTTAATTGCATTACGTTAACGACACCTTGCTACAAGGGGATGCCAAGTAGTCTATGATTTACAGATTCAACCAACCGAAGCGATAAACACATCGACATATAGCATAGAACACCAACTTCGCTTACTGTATAACTTCGCTGCATAAGTTCGATGTAGCTAAACTTCGCTTACAAGCCAACCTCGCCAAGTTAAGTTCGCTTGAAGATAAGTTCGTCTAAAGGTCAAGTTCGCCGATAGTCAAGTTCGCCAGATACTAAGTTCGCTGGCCAACTTCGCTGGTTATAAGTTCGCCAAGATGTGAACTTCGCTAGTTATAAGTTCGCCAAGCTGTGAACTTCGCCTAATACAAGTCGCTAATGTTAAATTCGCTTAATATTAAGTTCGCCAAAAGTTAAGTTCGCTGAGAAATGAATTAAAATCCTAATGAAAAATGTGTTAAGGCAGTTAATGAAAATAAAATTTTTCCAAGCTGACCTGGCAGCTCGACCCCAGCCTGGGGATCTGCCCCTTGGACCCTGCTAGGGGCTGTCGCCCCTAGAACCCCGCTGTCAGGGGCGCTGCCCCCGTACCACCGTTCGTTGTGGGTAATAGCTAAGACTAGAAAGATGATATAAGTAGTGATAGTTAATTGATACGTGTAATTATTATACAGTCAGCCGTGCACAACTGAAGAAAGGGATTACCATTAACGGTGAACGTAAACGCATACAGGTGAGTTTCTAGCCCCATTTCCTTGTTATGTTTTCAGGGCTGTGTGCATACTCGATGTGAATGTTAATACACTTACCTTAAATGGTAAGTGTATGTCTTATTGACGATTGTGATAGTTAAGTATGTATGCTTGACCGTACGTGAATGACCTTCGGGTCTTGCACATATTGTTAAGGTAAGTATAGTATATTATGTATGAAATGTGTATGTGAATAAGGGAGTATGTACGATTATGTTGTGTATGGTATTAATAGAACGGATATGATTATGAAAGGTAAGATAGGGTAAGGTTAAAGGGTTGAATACCCTAATAATATATGCGAAGGATAAAGGGTTGCATACCCTAATAATATATGCGAAGGTTATAGGGCGTAACGCTCTCTAAAACGTAAGGTAAGTATATGAAAGAAAGAAAGTGCGAAGGTAAGTAAGTATGTTATAAACGAAAGTATGAAAGTACGTAGTTATGGATATATTGTATGTTATGTGATTAACTAGAACTCACTTAGCGTAGCTGACTTTTAGTATGCGCGCAGGTTAGTAGAATGAGGCAGCTCGCTTGAGGGGACATGTGGCATTGAATAATAGGCTGGCATCGGAAGATTCAAGACGTGTTATGTTTTAATTACTTAATTTTTGAAAGACAAGTTGTTTGTTTAAGACAAGTTTTGGATTGTTATGAAATGTTTATGCATGTTTTATATTCCGCGCAATGTTTTTAATTAACTCTGATATTAAGAACTGTGTTTATGAATAAATCCAACACCAAAGTAGGGCTACCGGTAACGGGGCCTTACAAGTTATAATCATATACACCAAGGGAGTTGCTCAAATGTTTCGCACTACAATGCCAACAATGTTCGCCGAAGCATCAAAGGTAGCCCGAACTGTGAAGTCCAAATAGAAGTAGCCTGAAAGAAATAGAGATAAGCTAACTAGAACGGGTCAAGCAGGTAGTGTGTGTGCAATAGTTAAATTCATAAAGGAACTTGTTGGGGTCGTGAGTAACGAAGCGAATGACGAGAAGGTAGAGATGATCGAGAAGGACGGATGAAAGTCGAGGCATCCTAATTGAAAAGGGATGAAAGTATGATACTACATATTTTAGCAAATATGAAATAAGACGTTAAGAAGAATGTCGTTGTGTACCTGATACTTTATGGAAGAGACCACTAGCGGTAATTTCGTCAAAGTATGAGAATGGTTAAGAATTGTAAGGTAGAACTAGAGGGACGTGAGTTCCTTTCTATTCTTTATGATTGACCTTAAGAGAGTTCGATGTCGTTTGGGAATGGATTTGACGTCTGAGTTAAAGATCGTATAGCATGTAAGAGTAAGTTGATAAGGTTTATGTCATTGGATGGCGGTATAGTGACAGTTTATGGTAATAAGGAAAGTTCAAGGTCAAACATCATTCCGATGATAGAAGCTGAAGGTTTGCCAAGGCGAGGGTGCAGTGCCTACCAGGCGTATGTTGTCAAAGCTACGACCGACACGAAAGAAATGGAAGATGTTCCTATAGTGTGCGACTAACCAAAAGTTCCCGTAGGACCTTCTGGGGTTAACACTGGAACGAAAGGTAGGATTCCAGATAGATTTAGTACCGGGAGCCCAACCCGTCGCGAAGGCGCCTTACCGTCTAGCACCGTCCGAGATGAAAAAACTGATGTCCCAACTGCAAGAACTCCTCGACAAAGGTTTTATTAGACCAAGTGTTTCCCCGTGGGGCGCACCAATGTTATTCGTGAAAAAGAAAGATGGAAGTATGAGAATGTGCATAGACTATCGTGAGTTGAATAAGCTTACGGTAAAGAATAGATATCCTTTGCCAAAAATTGATGATCTTTTTGACCAACTGCAAGGTTCAAGTTGGTTCTCACGAATAGATCTCAGATCCAGCTATCATCAGGTGAAGGTAAAAGAGGCAGACATCCCTAAGACAGCGTTCAGAACGCGGTATGGACACTACGAGTTCCTTGTGATGTCGTTCGGTCTAACAAATGCTCCCGCAGCATTCATGGACATGATGAACAGGGTATGTCGGCCGATGTTAGACAAGTCAGTTATCGTTTTCATTGATGATATATTGATTTATTCTAAGAGTGAGTTTGATCATGCTGAGCATCTAAGAGAAGTGTTAGAGAAGTTGAAGGAAGAGAAGTTGTATGCTAAGTTTTCGAAATGCGCGTTCTGGTTGCGAGAAGTGCAATTTCTAGGTCGCGTGATTAATCCTGAAGGGATTACCGTGGACCCGGCTAAGATTGAAGCGATAACGAATTGGAAGACTCCACAAAATCCGACTGACATACGAAGCTTCCTAGGGTTAGCTGGCTACTATAGGAGATTCATCGAAGGTTTCTCCAAGATAGCCGCACCATTGACCGGTATGACCTGAATGTCGGTAGTATTCAGTTGGGGAAAGTTTCAAGAAGAAGCCTTTGAGGAATTAAAGAAGAGACTCACGCAAGCTCCAATCCTTGCTCTACCCGAGGGTGACGAGGATTTAGTTATTTGTGTTGATGCCTCGCATCAAGGGCTAGGTTGCGTGTTGATGCAACGAGGGAAGGTGATAGCTTACGCGTCGAGACAGTTGAAAGTCCATGATAGTACTTATCCAACGCATGATCTAGAGCTTGCGGCAGTGGTGCACGCTCTCAAGATATGGAGACATTATCTACATGGTACTAAGTGCACTATTTACACAGATCATAAAAGTTTAAAGTATTTCTTCGAGCAAAAGGAATTGAACATGAGGCAGAGAAGATGGTTAGAATTGATAAAGGATTACGACTTTGAGATTAAGTACTACCCTGGTAAAGCTAATGTGGTCGCCGACGCTAAGCCGAAAGAATGAAGAAGTCCTTGCAACAGTGAAGTCATACCAGTTGATTATGAACTCAAGCCTTTTCGAAGAAATCATCAAAGTGCAGTCAGAAGTGTTGGTAGATGAAGGGTTAGTTAAGAAGGAGAGAATTTTCGGCCAACAAGACGAGCTGGTGGAAAACACTCATGGTGTTAAGACTAGGTTTGACCGTATGTGGATTCCACGCCATGGAAATCTCTGAGGTCGAATCTTAGATGAAGCTCATAAGTCGAGATATCCGATCCATCCAGGAGCTACTAAGATGATCAAGATTTGAAAAGAGACTATTGGTGGCCGGGAATGAAGAATGAGGTAGTAGATTATGTCAGTAAGTGCTTAACTTGCTTACAAGTCAAAGCCGAACATCAGAAGCCTTATGGAAAAATGCAGCCTCTAGAGATACCAGAGTGGAAATGGGAACACATCACTATGGATTTCATAACTAAGCTACCTCGTACAGCTAAGCAACATGATACCATATGGGTGATTGTGGACCGTTTGATGATTGTGGACCGTTTGACCAAGAGTGCTCACTTTCTACCTATACGAGAGGCTATCTCGTCATAAACGTTAGCAAACTTGTTCATTAAAGAGGTTGTGGCTAAACACGGAGTGTCGTTATCGATTGTGTCTGATAGAGATACCCGATTTACTTCGAGGTTTTGGAAGAAGTTCCATGAAGCTATGGGAACAAGATTGAACATCAGTACGGCGTATCATCCTCAAACCGATGGGCAATCTAAAAGGACGATTCAAACCCTTGAGGATATGCTACGTGCCTGTGTTTTAGACTTTGGAGGAAGTTGGGATGATCTTCTGCATCTGGCGAAGTTCTCCTATAATAACAGCTACCATTCAAGTATTGGTATGCCACCGTTTGAGATGCTTTACGGTAGACGATGTAGAACCCCGGTGTGTTGGGGAGAGATTGGTCAGAAAGAGATGGGAAGTTTAGAAGTGGTTCAAGAAACATCTTCAAAGATCGATCAGATTAAGGCAAGAATGAAAGCTGCTCAAGACAGACAAAAGTCTTATGCTGATAAGCCGACGACCAATTGAGTTTAACGTTGGTGACAATGTGATGCTCAAGGTCTCGCCTTGGAAGGGGATTATCCGTTTCAGGAAAAGAGGAAAATTGAGTCCGAGGTACGTTGGACCATTTAAGATCTTAGATCGTGTGGGTGAAGTAGCTTATAAGTTGGATTTACCCGATGAGTTGGAGGGAATTCATTCGACCTTCCATGTTTCCCATCTGAGGAAGTGTCTAGCTGATGACACGTCTCACATGCCATTGATGGACATTGAGGTTGACGAACAGCTGAACTACATTGAGTAACCGATAGAGATTGTTGATCGCAAGGAGAAACAGCTTCGTCATAAGGTTATACCTTTAGTGAAAGTGATATGGAAACATCGGAAAGGATCAGATGCTACTTGGGAAGCTGAGGGTGAGATGCGCAAGTTCTACCCTAAACTGTTTAAGTAGATAGTTAGGTTTCGGGGACGAAACCTCTTTAAGGAGGGAAGACTTGTAACATCCGGAATATTATGATGCTAAATAAAGAAAGTTGCGTTTAGGGATTTCGCGTTATTTATTAATTAATATCGAGTAAAGAACGGATCATGGACTTAGATTAATTAACGTGGGTTGAATGGGAATGGGCCTTAGGTCCATGGGCTTTAAGGGATATAAATATCTCCTAAACCAACCTAAAACCCTAAACCCTCATTCATTTCCATCCTAATCTCTACACACTCAAAAACACACATACACTTACACCTATATACGGCCGAGAGCGAGAGTGAGATCCAAGGCCAAGCAAACGAGATTCTTGATAGATCCTTCAATACGCAAGATAAATACAAGATCTAAGGTCCATGACTAAGCCAAGCAAACACGAAAAGGTACGTTTTGATCTTAAAGTTTACGTTTTTATAAACGTTTAGCCTTGAAACTTAGAACGGGAGTAGATCGAGTATAGACGAAACGTAAAGTTGTAAACTTGATGATAAAAAGAACCTAACGAACCCGCGAACCTAAACGGCTCGTTTAAAATGAAACCCTATATCCATTCTCTAAACGTTCACTATAAAGGTTCGTGCTTTATGTTATAAACGGGTCAAGGTTGGACCGAAAATGGTCAAGGGAACGTTTAGGACTAAGGCCAAATCATAAAATGAGTATCGAAGTTGTGAAATGTGCGACGAAGCGAACCAGTGAGCAGCAGACCACGAACTTCGCTTACTGTATAACTTCGCTGCATAAGTTCGCTGTAGCTAAACTTCGCTTACAAGCCAACTTCGCCAAGTTAAGTTCGCTTGAAGATAAGTTCGTCTAAAGGTCAAGTTCGCCGATAGTCAAGTTCGCCAGATACTAAGTTCGCTGGCCAACTTCGCTAGTTATAAGTTCGCCAAGATGTGAACTTCGCTAGTTATAAGTTCGCCAAGCTATGAACTTCGCCTAATACAAGTCGCTAATGTTAAATTCGCTTAATATTAAGTTCGCCAAAAGTTAAGTTCGCTGAGAAATGAATTAAAATCCTAATGAAAAATGTGTTAAGGCAGTTAATGAAAATAAAATTTTTCCAAGCTGACCTGGCAGCTCGACCCCAGCCTGGGGCTCTGCCCCTTGGACCCTGCTAGGGGCTGCCGCCCCTAGAACCCCGCTGTCAGGGGCGCTGCCCCCGTACCACTGTTCGTTGTGGGTAATAGCTAAGACTAGAAAGATGATATGAGTAGTGATAGTTAATTGATACGTGTAATTATTATACAGTCAGCCGTGCACAACTGAAGAAAGGGATTACCATTAACGGTTAACGTAAACGCATACAGGTGAGTTTCTAGCCTCAATTCCTTGTTATGTTTTCGGGGCTGTGTGCATACTCGATGTGAATGTTAATACACTTACCTTAAATGGTAAGTGTATGTCTTATTGACGATTATGATAGTTAAGTATGTATGCTTGACCGTACGTGAACGACCTTCGGGTATTGCACGTATTGTTAAGGTAAGTATAGTATATTATGTATGAAATGTGTATGTGAATAAGGGAGTATGTACGATTATGTTGTGTGTGGTATTAATTGAACGTATATGATAATGAAAGGTAAGATAGGGTAAGGTTAAAGGGTTGCATACCCTAATAATATATGCGAAGGATAAAGGGTTGCATACCCTAATAATATATGCGAAGGTTATATGGCGTAATGTTCTCTAAAACGTAAGGTAAGTATATGAAAGAAAGAAAGTGCGAAGGTAAGTAAGTATGTTATAAACGAAAGTATAAAAGTACGTAGTTATGGATATATTGTATGTTATGTGATTAACTAGAACTCACTCAGCGTAGCTGACTTTTAGTATGCACGCAGGTGAGTGGAATGAGGCAGCTCGCTTGAGGGGACATGTGGCATTGAATAAGAGACTGGCATCGGAAGACTCAAGACGTGTTATGTTTTAATTACTTAATTTTTGAAAGACAAGTTGTTTGTTTAAGACAAGTTTTGGATTGTTATGAAATGTTTATGAATGTTTTATATTCCGCGCAAGGTTTTTAATTAACTCTTATATTAAAAACTGTGTTTATAAGTAAATCCAACACCAAAGTAGGGCTACCGGTAACGGGGCCTTACATAATGAACTTGAAACCATAATGAAACTATATTGGAAACAATGAACGATGAGGTTCGGTTGTAAATCGGATTACCGGTTAATTTGTTAATGATTTGGGACTCGTACTTAATTGATAATTTAAAATAAAATATTATCATTTTATCGGGCTTTTAAATAACAAAACCAATATCAAAATAGAAACAAGATGGGCTTAATTTAACAGATCGATTTTTATAAAATGAATTGATAATAAAGTTTATAATAATATTATTACCGTTAAAGATAAAAATGATAATAATGATTTTAGAATATGTTTTCATCTATATATATATAGATATATAAGTTAATGATAATAACAATGACTATTACTAATAATACTAATATCGTATAATAATTTATAACAATATTTATTATTAATCATACTAATATTACTAGTTATAAAATAGAAATCTTGTATTACTTATAATGTTGTTGATAAAAAATGTTAATAATGATAAATAATAATGATATCATACCCGATGTTGGTTCGATTTCTAAATGAGTTCACAAAATAAATGTAATAATATTATTGCTAATAATTAATGATAAAAATATAATATTAATAAATAATAATAATATGATCTTATAATAATATTAATAACCACTTTAATATTTATAATAATAATTATAATAATAACATTAATAATGAATATATATATTAGTAAGTTTAATATAATAATACTAATAACAATTTTTATATAATAATATTAGTACTAATAATAACCGGAATTTGTTATGTATAAAAACAACATTAAAATCGGTTTAGGATGAGACTCGAACCCGAGACCTCTAGTTTAATAACTAACGTACAAACCGACCGAGCCAAAATAACAATTGTTAACTTAAACCCATAAGAAAATTATATCCATTACCCGGTTGTTCGTCTTTTACCCAAAATCAAACCAACCAAATACCAATTATCCATCCAACCCTTTTCAAAGTATATAACCAAATATATAACCGGTTATTAACGATTTTAATCTGGAAATCGACATAAGAAAACTAAAAATACCAACTCCCAAATTATTTACCTTTTATATGTTTACGAATCGTGGCTCTATACCGAGAAAGGAACCGAGCCGAAGACGGAAACAAAACAGAGAGAGAGAAGAGAGATAGAGGGAGACCGTGAGAGAGAGGGAGTGAGGGAGAGAGACGGAAGAACAGAGAGGGAGTAACAGCAGCCACAGCGGCCGGCTTTCCGGTCGCCGGAAAAAACAGGCAGTGAGGGAATGGGAGAAAGCCGAGGGAGGGGGAAGGGCTGCCGGAACGCGAAGGGGGAAGGAGAGTTGCGGGGATGGTGGTGGCGTGCGTTGGTGGTCCGCCGAAGCTCACCGGAAGTTCGGGCTCGCCGCAAAAACGAAGGGGAAAAGGGGAAGTGGCAAGGAGGTGATGGTGAGAGTGGTGGCCGGAGAAGGAGAAGGGGAGAGAGGTGGCCGGCAGGGGTGGCGGCGGCGTTCGCCGGAATTGCTGGAGCTCGCCGGAAAACGGCTCAAGGGGGGGCGGCTGAAGATAATATGGCTAGGGTTAGGGTTAGTTTGGTTTATATATGTATGCATATTTACATAATGGCCCTCCAAGTTTCAGTAAATATTTAATATTAGTTTAAAGGTTTCCAAAGCTTATAACAAGTTTACGAAAATCAGTTTAAACCCTCTATGTTTTCTTAACGACACTATAATATGACAAACATCGATAATTATGGTCGAGGTATATAATAATATTATACAATAATTAAATAAGGTTTTAAAAGTACCGAGTCGGGTTTACAATATGAAAGTTTACAAAACGAATATAAATTGAGACTCAAATTTGACGAATGTCACAATTTACAACACTTAAAGCATGAGGTACATGTATTAGTAAGGGTAAACATGTCTTTTAAACACAATTCATTCAACTTACAAGTTTGGTCCCTCATCTTTAACCATATTATGTTTTTAATTTACCTTGTAAACTAACTTTCCACCCATGATTTTTAAACGACTATAGCCTTTTCGTACGTTAATATTTTTATAAACAAATTGCACCATAAAAACGAGCATTTTATTCTCTTTAATTTGGATATGATATTGTTGTAATTTTTTTTCATTTTAAATAAATTAATATGTTACGTAGGGGTGTTCAATGTTGGTTTTGATGGTTTTTAAGAAAAACTTGTGAGTCCAACCGTTAATACTGATTTTTTGTCGGCCAAAACCAAACTCAACCATTGAAAGTTGAAACCGAATCGTTGCTAACGGCCTGGTTCCAGTTTGGTTTCACAGTTTAAACTTCAATAATAAATTTAGTTTAAAATAATTAATAATTTAAATGTACCATCAATTTTAACTAAAAACCAACATAATATGATACTTGAGATGATCATAAATAAAAAATGATAATTTTAACTAGCCACATAAATGGTAAATATTTATGGAAGATCTAGGACGTGAAATAATAACAACAAGGATTACAAAAGGAATCATATTGCAATTAGGTTAATTTACAGTCTTTTCTGGTTTCATATGGCCGGTTGCCAATATAAACCGTGGACCAACCATTCATTACATTTTGAAAATTTGAAACCGACCAACAAACCGCAAGTAAAAAAGAAAAAGAAAAAAAGAAGTCAAACCAATGACCGATTTAAACGATTTCAAGGTTTTAATTGAACCATAAACACTTATATTTGTACGTGATTAAAAGGTCCAAACACCCATTGCATCGCGCGGGCACCCGTCTAGTTTTTATATGGTATATATAATATATAGGTTCAAAATGGGCCACAAATTTAAATGAAGGCCCAGTTTCTTTCTATTAATAAAAATGGGCCACACACGCTAAAGGAGGAAGACCCAATTCCTTTCAAATATTATACGTGAACGGTGATAGGGTTAAAAAAAGAAAAAACCAAAAGGACGGCAGATCAGAACTCAGAAGCTAGGGCTGCGATCTGGAGATTACAAGTTCCAATCCATTGTGTTGTTGAATATTAAAGATGCAGGATTCTCCATGATTGTAAGATTTTATTTTGAGTACTTTGAATTTGAAATTCACTAGTTCTAAGGCTTGATTTTGATTCTTAAAATCTGAAATCATTAAGGTGGAAGCCCTAATTCGAAGGTGTGATCGGAAGCCCCAATTCTTAATTTGATTTTTTTGGTGCTAAGGCGTGACTATAATTCCTACTGACCTGAAGCCTTAAAGGTACGCAGCCTACTAATTTCTATTTTGAGTTCGTTTATAATTTGTGCATAGTTCCTGATGTTTGCTACTTAGACCTTTTGTGAATTTCATGCTATTTGTTGGTACTTAGAATTTTAGATTATTTATATAATTATACTAGATACTTAGATTATTTAAAATGCCAAACAGAATTCGAAAGTTTGAATCAGGTCATTCTAAAAGGTTAAAAAACAGAAAATAGAAGCTAAAAATAAATTACTTAAAGATTCTTTGCTAAAATATGTAACCATTAAAGATAAAAATAATGAACATATAAACGGTGATGAACCTTCAAATGAGAATGTAGATAATATAAATAGTGATGAGCCTCTCAATGTAGCAAGAAAAGTAAATTTCATATAAATATATTTACATAGAAAATTTTTATTTAAAAAAAATTTTTTAACTCGCCAATTATAAACTTAATAGTTTATTATCGCCGGTCCTAAGCCCGGGTAAAGGAGGAGGGTTTATATCAAATTGTTTTTAAAAAAAGGCCTCAACATTTTAGTTCGCTTTAGGCCTTCAGAAACGTTGAGACGGCCCTGTCTCTCCATAAAAAAAAACAATTAGGTTAAACCATCTTTCTACACACACATATTCATACAGACGGAAATCGACAAGTGACCGGATAATGAGGTACCTTCATTGGAGATGGTGTCTGCGGGTGGCTAAGGCGGAGGCGGTGACCTTTACAGTTGCTAGAAACTGACAGTGGCGGCGGCGTATTTATCGTTGTCCTCGGAAAAAAAAAATGGTGGCGGCGTGTAGCCGAAGTTTGGGACTGAGTCGTATGACACTGTGCTCGGTTAATGGCGGCTATATCCGATCATATATGGTGGCGATAGATTGGTTGTCGGTAGTTGGTGGTGGTCACTGAAAAACGAGTAGCGTGGCAGTGATGGTTCCTGGTAGTTGACATGATCCGGAAGGACATGATGCAAACGTCTAAGGAGTATTTATTGTTGTCCTCGGAAAAAAAAATGGTGGCGGCGTGTAGCCGAAGTTTGGGACTGAGTCGTATGACACTGTGCTCGGTTAATGGCGGCTATATCCGATCATATATGGTGGCGTTAGATTGGTTGTCGGTAGTTGGTGGTGGTCACTGAAAAACGAGTAGCGTGGCAGTGATGGTTCCTGGTAGTTGACATGATCTGGAAGGACATGATGCAAACGTCTAAGGTCCGGTTTAGTTGATTTCAAGACGAAAGGGGTTCGTCGGAAAAAATGTTGCACGTCGGTTCCGGTGGTGACCTAGGCGTTCGTTGAAGGTGGTGACATGATGGTGGTTGTCATGCTCGAGAAGGTGAACGTAGGGTGGCATATATCTCTTGTTCGATGCAAGAGATATATGCATACTTCTTACAAATCAAAGTTATTATTATCATCATTGTTCCTTGTTTTTTTTTGTTCAAAATGTTTAGACGACCCTTTTGTTATTATTATTATTTGATATGCGCATGTAAAGTATTATTATTATTATTATTATTTTCAAGGTTATTCCGGTCTTAGTTAGCAAAAATGGTTGCTTTATTGGCAAGGAGATGTTCTCGAGGGAGGGAATCATGAGTCGGTAATTGTAAAGGGGGCATAGTGAGAGTGGAATAGTTTATGAGGAGAGAAGCAATGATCCCGTTCCACTCGTTTTCTTTTCATGATCGGATGTGGAGGGTGACTAACATGTGCCATATTATTTTCGAAATCTAAATAATATGGAAATGTGTACTGTACTCAAACAAAATAAATATATTTTGATCATTTTTTTTCTTTTTTCACGTGCCAAATCTTCTTAGATTATGATAACCAACTCACTTATACAATGGTTTCAAAGGAGCATTCTTCTAGTCATCTTTTCACTTGGGGTTGGTTATGTTGTTGCTCGGTTTAATATGAAAATGAATTCAGTAGTTAGATTAGATTGTAATAGGCAAATTTTTAACTTTGATCTAAAATCATGCTTTAAGTGAAAACCACCCTGTCTAAGGACGGTTTTGCTAAACGACAAAAGCAACATTGTTAAGTGATGGGGTTAATTTGGTTAGTGATGAGTTTAAGTGGGTTAGTGAGGCCCACTAAGTCGTTGCACTGAAACCGTCCTAAGTAAGGGTGGTTTCAAAGAATTCTGCAGCTACACTAACACCTTTTTTTTTTAAAGTGAACTTCATTGCTACAATGACACCTAATGACTAGAAGCATTTTGCAAAGATGAAACCCATCCTTGGTAAAGGCGATTATACCATTTTCGACATTCTTCATGCTGACTTGTCATTTACCATATTGTTTTTATAAAATATACCAATCTTAAATAAATTTACAATATTACCATTGCATGTGAATGGAATATTGAAGGCATTAATTAAATATGTTTGATTGTTTTGTTAATTACTAATTAGTATATTTTAGGAGTTTGGCGCCACAATAAAGTAGTTTTATGTTTAAGTATATTTTCTTATAGTTTGGTCTTTGAGCATAACATTTCTTCTGGCTTGGTGGTTGTGATGTCAAACTTAAAACAACATGTTTCTTCCGGTTTGTGTTACCTGGATTCGAGTATCTGCTGTTGCAGTTGTTGTTCAGTTGGATAGGTTTTTATTCTGACGAGTGGTTTGCCATGTGGTTTAGGTTTAGTCTAACCATATAATCTGTATTTCTTTTAGCTGGTTTTTTCGACTGTGGTATTCTCTTTCAGGTGATATGTCTGGTTTCATCTAATTCCGTTCGTTTTGAATGACATGTGGTGTGTTTTGATCCCACACGCACCCTACTCAAGCGCCTATTACAAAAAAAAACGCTGACATCTTCGCGTGGACACCAGCTGACATGACTGGTGTGCCCCGAAGTAAGGCAGAGCATAAGCTCAAATGCGATCCGGCTGTTACGCCGATCGTACAAAAGCGCAGAGTAATGAGGCCAGAACAAACTAACGCGTGTAGAACCCAAGTCAAGGAACTCCTTGAGGCAGGCATCGTACGCGTTAGTAGATATCAAACTTGGGTTGCAAATCCCGTTATGGTACCGAAGAATAACAAACAATGGCGCATGTGCATAGATTTCAAGGACTTGAACAAAGCATGACCCAAAGATTGTTATCCGTTACCCGAAATTGATCTTAAGGTGGACTCGCTGGCACCGTTCCGCCTTAAATGCTTCCTGGATGCGTATAAGGGGTACCATCAAATACACATGGCCGTTGATGATTAGGACAAAACCGCTTTTCGGACGCCCGATGGCACATTTTGTTACCAAATGATGCCATTCGGACTTAAGAATGCCGGGTCCACATACCAACGCCTGATGGACAACCAGTTTCATGCCCAAATTGGGAGGAACTTGGAAGTCTACATGGATGACTTGGTCATCAAAAGCCCTGACCCAGAAGTGATGTTGAAAGACATCGAAGAGACATTCAACACGCTCAGGAAGATAAACATGAAGCTCAACCCGAGAAAATGTGCCTTTGGAATGGAAGAAGGGAAGTTCTTGGGGGTCATCGTCACTAAAGATGGCTTCAGAGCGAACCCTGAAAAGGTCGAAGCCATTATCAAAATGGAATTACCTACTACCATCAAACAGGCTCAGACATTGAATGGACGACTGGTGGCACTTAATCGCTTTTTGGCAAACCACGCGGATAAGTCGTTTCCCTTCGTGTCAACGTTGAGAAACTGTTTAAAGAAAACGCACTTCCGCTGGACACCAGAAGCGGAAGCAGCTTTTCAGAAGATTCGGTCACGCTTGATCGAACTCCCAACACTCACAGCACCAAAAGCGGGAGAGGAATTAATCCTATACCTTTCCGCAACAGATAGAGCAACCGGGGCAGTCCTGCTAGTAGAGCGAAAAGGCATCCAGATGCCAATCTATTATGTCAGCCGTGTCCTAACCGCTACCCTCGAAAAATTAGTCTTAGCACTTATACACGCTTCACGCAGGTTAAGACGATATTTCCAGGGCCACCCAATAACCATTCTCTCTAACTTCAAACTTGCAAACGTTCTAGGCAAACCCGAGTTATCGGGACGCCTAGCCAAATGGGCAATTGAGTTGGGAGAATACGCGATAAAGTATAAACCAAGACCAGCCATAAAAGGCCAGGTTCTGGCCGACTTTATTGCAGAAGTGCCTGCATCGCGGGAAAAAGAGTGCCAGGAAGGGGTTCAACCCTCTCCAGCACAAGACATCAATGATGTCTGGCGACTCTACACTGATGGAGCAGCCAGTAACGAGGGTTCAGGCGCAGGGCTGAAACTAACCAACCCAGCAGGCCAAGAATACACTTACGCTATTCGACTGGATTTTCCAAGTACGAATAACGAAGCCGAATATGAGGCATTCTTGGCTGGGCTGAGAATTGCGCGTAAGATGGGGGTGAAAAACTTGGAAGCCCACGTGGATTCCATGTTGGTAGCCAATCAAATCAACGGGACGTACACGGCCGTGAACGACACAATGGCCCTGTACCTCGCACAAGCAAAATCCCTTATGCGCGATTTCAATGACTGCAAAGTCATACACGTCAAGCGAAGTGAAAACAAATCTGCGGATGCGTTAAGCAAGCTTGCATCATTAGCCTTCACCCACTTAGGAAAGGATATCCGCATTGAACTCCTCGAGACACCTTCGGTCCCGCACAAGGAAATTTGTGTCATCCAAACCAGCTCGGAAACGTGGATGACACCAATAATAAAATACCTTGCGGCAGGTACACTACCAGAATCCAAAACACAGGCAAGAAAACTACGCTGTAAAGCACTGAATTATCAACTCATCGATGACATCCTTTACAGACGTAACTTTCTTGGCCCACTCTTAAGATGCGTGGACAACCAAGATGCTGACTACCTCCTAAGGGAAGTACACGAAGGCATCTGTGGAGTACACGCAGGTCCCCACGCTGTTGTAGCTAAGCTAAACAACGCGGGATACTTTTGGCCGGGGGTGCATACGGATGCACTGGCACACATTAGAAAATGCAGGTCTTGTCAGCTTTACGCACCCAACACGCACCGCCCGAAGAATAAACTTGTTCCAGTCACTTCTTCATGGCCATTTCAGAAGTGGGCCATCGATGTGACAGGCCCATTTCCTACAGCAGCAGGAAACGTTCAGTTCCTAGTGGTAGCCATCGACTACTTCACCAAGTGGATAGAAGCAAAACCCTTAGCCCAAACAACCGCAAAACATATCAAAAAATTTATTTGGGAATTTATTATTTGTCGTTTTGGACTTCCACAGAATTTGGTGAGCGATAACGGCACCAACTTTGCTGACAAGAAGCTACAACAGTGGCTGAAAGAACTTCAAATCACCCACACCTTTACCTCAGTGGCACACCCGCAAGGTAATGGTGAGGTGGAAAGAGCAAACAAAAGCATCGTCGAAGGCATCAAGAAAAGACTCTTGGAACACAGATCCGGCTGGGTGGACGAGCTTCCGCACGTCCTTTGGGCAAACAGATACGGGAGAAACCCCGTTCAGCCTCACTTATGGCACGGAAGCCATGGTCCCGGTCGAAATTGGTTTACCCTCACCAAGGATCTTGATTCAGCCAGAAGACAATGATGCGGAAAGACGGTTGGATCTTATGCTGACCGAGGAACGCAGAGACTTAGCCGCAGTGCGTGAAGAGAACTACAAGCGACAAATGCAAAAGTACTACAACACGCGGGTAAAACTCTGCAACTTCAATGTAGGAGACTACATAATGCGTAACAACGAGGCTTCGAACCAAGAACGCCCAGGAAAGCTGGCCCCGGTCTGGGAAGGGCCATACATTATCAAAGAAGTCCTGGGAAAGGGCGCATACCGGCTCTAAAGGCTCGATGGCACTCCCATCCCAAGAACATGGAATGGAGCTCAATTACGCAAATGTTATATGTAGATCAATTCCAAACTTGTAAAGAAAAGGCATAGAGCCACTTCTAATGGAAATGATTCTCCTTTCACAATGTGTTGATAACTTTACCTTTATACTTAGGAACTTCCCACGCTGGTGCCGGTATTCACCGCATAAATGGGGGAAGAAGTAAGTCGTTACGTATGGAAGGCGGCAAAACCCACATAAACACAACGCTAAAAATAAGGAAAACCTACACGCAGGTCAGATGTAAGTAAAGTTTAGCCATCCTTGTAAGTGCAAGTGACGGTCTTACCCGCACAATCACGAACAAGGAAGCAAAACTTCAACCTATCATCTACCACGTTCAAAGGTTAACTTATGCTAAAAAAGGACGAGGAAAACCTACACGCAGGTCAGATACGGGCAAAGTTTAGCCATCTTACTAAGTGCAAGTGACGGTCATACCCGCACAATCACGAAAGAGGAAGCAAAACTTCACACCTATTATCTACCACGTTCAAAGGTTAACTTATTCTAAAACACTTGGAAAATTGCTAATTTAAACTAAAGTGTGCAAATCATATAACGTTTATAAAGTAAGGAATCCAATGAAAGAAGCGGTCTTAGTCGCACAAAGATTTATATTTCATAAATATTCGTTACAAGAATGGCCGGGTAACTACCCGCCTACAAGAAAGTAAATCTATACAAACTAAATCTATCCTAGCAGCGGGAAGGGATCTTCAGGATCAGGCTTCAGGGCCACTTCCACTTGGACCAGCGCCGTCAGTAGAGCGTGGCAGTTCAAGGAAAGCCTTAAGGATAGCTAGCCCATCATCAGCAGCAGCAACTTCATTCACCTTCTCTACCACCGGATGCGGGAAGGCAGCATATTGGTTCACTGCTTGGTCGTAAATAGCTTCAGTATCCACATTATACAAAGGGAAGTTGGAAGGCGGGACGCCTTTCTCAGCAAACCCTAGACCAAGCAGGAAGCCGGCCCGTTCCCCATCCTCATGAGAAGCGTTGAGGGCTGCGCTCATAGCATCGTCGTAAGATGTCTCTGAGAAGACCCGATGCACAACCTACAAAAGAAAATATACAAGTGTCAAAAACCTTTTCTATTTACAAAGAAAAGCGTAAAGACAAGAAAAGCTTACCTGAGACAACGCTTCTCGAAGAAGCCATTCCTTGGCAACCAGAGCTTCTTGGAGGGCAGCTTGAGCTTCGTTACGGGCGCGTTCGGCTTCACTCTTGTTAAGGTTGGCAAGCAACACTTCTTTAGCCGCAGCCTCTTCGACGCCCTTTAGCTTCCGCTCAGTACGGTCAAGCACCCCTCTCTGGTCCAAGATCTCCTGGAGCTTTTTGGCGTCTTCCATCGCCAAGGCATCATGAGCCTGCTGGAGAGCCTCTAATTTGGCTTTAAGCTCTTCATTCTCCACGCGTAGAGGCTCAGTAACAGCTTCAGCCTTGGTGGCCCTCTCGGTTGCGTTCCTCGCAGTTTCCTTAGCCAGCCGAAGCTGTTCATTAACAGCTTGGGCAGCCTTGGAACGGGCCTCGAGTCGAGCCTGAACTTCAACCTCGAGGGCCTTGAAGGCCTTCTCCTTCTCCGCAGCCACTGCGGCAAGTTTTTGGTTCTCCTCCCGGACAGCCCGCGCCTGGGCTACTTCCTTAAGACGAGCTGCTTTTAACTTGTCGTTTTCACGACAAAGCAGCTCGACGCGCGGCTGCATCCGGGCCAGGAGAACCCGAAGCTCATTGGTTAGCCTACCCTCCTGGTAGCTAGCCATGGCTTCCCCCAACGCACCACTGGGAGCAGCGTGACGAGCCCATTCCACGCACTCCACAGGGGTGCGAAGGGTTGTTCCTCGGCGAATGTTCCATCGTGGAACATACACTTCATTGGAATCCGACACTGCAAAAAAAACAAAGCAGTTAGGAAAAGATGATAAAATATATATATATAAAATGGGCCAGAAGAACCCTACGCACCTGTAGGGTCAATAACAGGCCGATAGCCGCCGAACCAATCACCTGAACCCAAAGGAAATCCATCCAAGAGGTCAGGCAGATGGGAAGGTGGCAAAGATTGGCGGGAAGCCCCATGCGTACCTGATGGACCGGCCGTCGTTGCCGATGGCGGGGGCATGGTAGCAGCCGCCGTGGTCGCCGCCGCGGTCGCTGCCGCGGAATCCGCAGCAATAGTAACCGCCGGCTCGGTGAAGGATGCTGTAAAAATCGCACTCACAGCCGGCGGTGACGTCATCTCGGCTGGAACAGTCGGCTCAAAGGAGTGAGCAACTGAACCAGCGGAAGCAGGCGCAGGCGCCTGGGTCGACGCCTCAGGTAGGCTGACCAAGCCTACCGTCATTGGCGGAGAGGTACTACTCGGCGCTTCACCCTGGAATGCGTCAACATCCACGCCTGCATAAAGAAGAAAAGTGTTAAAAGATTAAGCTATGAAGATAAAAGCTAAAGGAAAGTTGTACTTACGGGTTTTCTTGAGCCTAAAGGTACGGAGAGGCGGGGACGGACCCGATGGGGCCGGCCTCTTTGCGCCGGTCACCGTCGTCTTCTTTGGCTCTCCGGAGGTGACAGTCGCAAACTCCGGAGCGGTGGTCTTATCACCACCGGGACTCCCCGCCACCTCTTTGCTCTCGGTCTCCGAATCAGACCGAGGCGCTGGATCGGTAGTGGAGGCCTTCTCTTTCCCCTTCCCGCCGGCAGCCTTCTTCTTCCGCACCAACGGAGGACCATCTGCGGATTCCTCATCAGAACATACGATTAAAGGAATTCCAGCAGAGGTTTCAACATTGAGGGGTCGAGGGTCGAATAACGCCTTACCTGGCCGACGGGCACTAAGGATCTCATGGCCTAGCGGATAGACCTCCACGAACCGATCCGCCGTTTGTTCTAGGATGGGCAACTCGTTCTCGTCTAGAGCGCGAGTACCCATCCGGGCGGGACCGTCAGCCTCCCGCGGATTAAGGAGCGACTGCAGGTCGTTCCCCTCTGAAATAAACAGGAAAAAAGTTAGAAGCAATTCAGAATCAACAATAAGAGACAAAGCATACCGTAAGGAACAGAGTTCGAACCGTATTCGAGGACGATTGGGATCTTTTGCGCATCGGCAGCCTTCCACACTCGGCTCATCCCCAGCATCACCATCCCGGACTCCGCAAACCGGTAAACCGGAGATTGGACCCGAGATATCTTCGCAAACCATTCCGCCTCCTGGTAGTTGGAAGCGTGAAGGCTGGGAAGTGCTTGCCCGTTCTTGAATTTCTTGGCAATGGGGATGGCTGCGAGCGGATATGAAGAAAAACTCCCTCTTCCACGCGCGAAGACTGCGCTCGGTCGCACAGATCTTTAAACCCTTAATCCGGGCTGTCAACGTGTACCACCCCTGGATGCACCTCCAAGTGTAGAAGGTCATCAGGCGGTCAACATAGGGCTCAACGCCCAGTATCCGGCACACCCACTCAAAGTGGCGAATCTTGGCGATCGCCATGGGGTGCAACTCGGTCAAATGAACACCGTGCCTCTCAAGGACACGGTAAACAAATTTTGTCAATGGGAACCTAAGATTCCCATAGACAAAGAATGCAGCATAAACCCCGATCTTGCCTCTGGGGGCATCGTATACCGTCTGGTGGGGTTCAGGAAACTCAGGCTCGAGAGACTCGAGCATGAACTTCCTGACGACGTACCGATATAGATCGCCAGGCAGAGCACACTGGCACTCACCAGCAGTACTCTTATCATCAGCTGTAGAATCGATATCACGAGACATCTTGTAAAAGAAGAAGAAAACGATTTCGGGAGAATGCTTGCCTGAAAAGGATGAGTATTCGCCGGAAATCGCTTAAAAGATGAAGAGAAGAGTGAAAGTGTGGATTACAAAGAACCCTCTCCCCCTTTATATACTAATCGCAATTAATGCGATGCATTTAATACGGAAGAGAGAGAAAACGAAGGTGCAATGAAACTATGACACGTGGCGAAAAGCAAGCTGGCAACAGCTGTTGACAGGACGCATACCATTAATTTCGCGGCCACGCGCCCGAAAAA
The DNA here is from genome assembly GCF_021521415.1 of Bidens hawaiensis. Classification (NCBI taxonomy): domain Eukaryota; kingdom Viridiplantae; phylum Streptophyta; class Magnoliopsida; order Asterales; family Asteraceae; genus Bidens; species Bidens hawaiensis. Next base: position 11,509 of record NW_027493993.1, on the reverse strand, counting down.
TCGCGCCCACGCGCCTGAAAAAGCGTCTGGAATGACCATGTACTGTCACGTCACCATAACTTCCTGCACGTCCTGACACAGTCAGAAGAAACCGTCGCATGACGTTTCAGATGTTTGGACTGTTCTTATCCTTTCACCAACTCTTCGAATTTCAAAATTCAAAATTCAAAAAAGATTCGAAAGTAAGCGGGAAAATACCCCTTACCTTGGCAACCAAGTAACCATAAGACGGGTGCGGGTACAGTGTCAAGGCAAAACCCTTCACATACTTAGCACCCGCAGGGAATTGACGCCAGGAATACCTTGGAAATAAAGTAACCGTAAGACAAGTGCGGGTACAGTGTCAAGGCAAAACCCTTCACATACTTAGCACTCTGCAGGGAATTGAAACCAAGAAGGATCTTCTGGGCCATGCTTGCGGAAAGGGGAATAACATCCCCGCATGACGGGAACGTCGAGAACTATGTTGTTTGAAACTCCAAGATGGAATTGGCGGTTTTAGCATAATTGATCACTATGTTGAAAACTACCAAGACCCCATGGAGAATCCACACAAGTGGGACTCAACGCTCCTGACGTGCGAGGAGGTTACAAACCTACCCGCTTCATACCCAAAGATCAAGCAGAAAAATCGGGAATTTCTGCGTGACATCAGGAAAACCGCGGGAAGAATCACCACGGAAAACCTAAAAACTAAACCCTTTTCAAAACCCATAGCTAAGTCCAAAAGTTCACCTCACTTATTAATAATTCATGAGAAGAACATTGGACTGGGGGGACTTGAAGAGGTAGGTCCCAGCAGAGCCCAGTTGGACCCGCAAGACTCACCTTGAACAGGGACGTCTGCGCAATGACCAACTGCTCCAGCAGGACCCACCATGCTCAAAGAACCTTACGCGCAGTACGCCAGCTTTACCCGCAGGGAAAGCCTCCCAATGGTGAAGTACCCCGCCTGTTCCCACAGCTGCGGATACAAGCCATCAGGGAAGGCTACCCGCACTAACAGCAAGGCTACACGCACAAGGCATTAGCTACTTCAGTATTCACATGAAGGAATGAGCAAGGCGGGAATACTCCCACCCAAATGAGCAAGTCCGTATGCTTCTGGAAGGTCATTCGTACTATACCTACTAAGGTATGGGCGGAACAGACAAATTGACCAGAGCAGCCCATGAACCAATCACAGGGTGACAGCTCACCGACAACAATACGAGGAGGAGCACCCTCTAGTACTGTTTGTCACTATTAGCCGCTGCCTACTCACCAACCCTTACGAGGGGACGTGCGCAGCCTACAGTTGGTGGAACAGTGCGTAGCCGGCAGTAAAGGAACAGTATACAGCCGACCTTTACTGTTGGCCGTAGCCTACCCACCAACCAGCATGGCCTGTGCGTAGTCCACTGTTGGTGGAACAGGAATACTATTCAGCCGGCAGTACCTTCTAGGAAACCTACCTTCGGCTATAAATACTCCAACACCTTGGAATGGTAAGATCATCGGATATCTCAATCTTATCTAGCAATCTCTTAATATACACTTATATTCAGAGCAATCTAGTCTGATTCTCACGCCGGAGGGTGGTCACAAGGAGGAACCCCCCCCCCCCCCTTCTCAGTGACGAGCTTACGGTGTCTGTTTTGCAGGTCCCCTGAAGAACAACTCTCTGCTAGACCTCATTCCCGTGGGAAACATTACTTAACCCCCAGATTATCTATAATCTGTCCAGGGTTCACTTAGTGTTTCTTCATACTTTGAATTTGAAATTCACTAGTTCTAAGGCTTGATTTTGATTCTTAAAATCTGAAATCATTAAGGTGGAAGCCCTAATTCGAAGGTTTGATCGGAAGCCCCAATTCTTAATTTGATTTTTTTGGTGCTAAGGCGTGACTATAATTCCTACTGACCTGAAGCCTTAAAGGTACGCAGCCTACTAATTTCTATTTTGAGTTCGTTTATAATTTGTGCATAGTTCCTGATGTTTGCTACATAGACCTTTTGTGAATTTCATGCTATTTGTTGGTACTTAGAATTTTAGATTATTTATATAATTATACTAGATACTTAGATTATTTAAAATGCCAAACAGAATTCGAAAGTTTGAATCAGGTCATTCTAAAAGGTTAAAAAACAGAAAATAGAAGCTAAAAATAAATTACTTAAAGATTCTTTGCTAAAATATGTAACCGTTAAAGATAAAAATAATGAACATGTAAACGGTGATGAACCTTCAAATGAGAATGTAGATAATATAAATAGTGATGAGCCTCTCAATGTAGCAAGAAAAGTAAATTTCATATAAATATATTTACATAGAAAATTTTTATTTAAAAAAATTTTTTAACTCCGCCAATTATAAACTTAATAGTTTATTATCGCCGGTCCTAAGCTCGGGTAAAGGAGGAGGGTTTATATCAAATTGTTTTTAAAAAAAGGCCTCAACATTTTAGTTCGCTTTAGGCCTTCAGAAACGTTGAGACGGCCCTGTCTCTCCATAAAAAAAACAATTAGGTTAAACCATCTTTCTACACACACATATTCATACAGACGGAAATCGACAAGTGACCGGATAATGAGGTACCTTCATTGGAGATGGTGTCTGCGGGTGGCTAAGGCGGAGGCGGTGACCTTTACAGTTGCTAGAAACTGACAGTGGCGGCGGCGTATTTATCGTTGTCCTCGGAAAAAAAAAATGGTGGCGGCGTGTAGCCGAAGTTTGGGACTGAGTCGTATGACACTGTGCTCGGTTAATGGCGGCTATATCCGATCATATATGGTGGCGTTAGATTGGTTGTCGGTAGTTGGTGGTGGTCACTGAAAAACGAGTAGCGTGGCAGTGATGGTTCCTGGTAGTTGACATGATCCGGAAGGACATGATGCAAACGTCTAAGGAGTATTTATTGTTGTCCTCGGAAAAAAAAAATGGTGGCGGCGTGTAGCCGAAGTTTGGGACTGAGTCGTATGACACTGTGCTCGGTTAATGGCGGCTATATCCGATCATATATGGTGGCGTTAGATTGGTTGTCGGTAGTTGGTGGTGGTCACTGAAAAACGAGTAGCGTGGCAGTGATGGTTCCTGGTAGTTGACATGATCTGGAAGGACATGATGCAAACGTCTAAGGTCCGGTTTAGTTGATTTCAAGACGAAAGGGGTTCGTCGGAAAAAATGTTGCACGTCGGTTCCGGTGGTGACCTAGGCGTTCGTTGAAGGTGGTGACATGATGGTGGTTGTCATGCTCGAGAAGGTGAACGTAGGGTGGAATTCTCAGTATCAAGAGCTTCAAGTTACTTCGTTGTCTGTAATGTGTTTCTGTCTCGGCTCACAATACCGGGGACGGTCCTTCATCGGGACTGAAGGTGAGACAGAACAGAATAGAGAGAAGAGCGAGAACATGGTTTTTTTTAACATATAGAGAGATTTCTAAGGTTCATGGTGGCCGGTGAAGCAAGGCTCGATTTTTATAATGGGTATTCTTTCCTTATTATTATTTGTGTTAGAAAATATCTAGGAAACAATAATTATAATTGAGGAGTATGCTGTTCATATGATTTCTTATAGAGGTGGTGAAAATATTTTGATTTGTTGAGATTATAAATAACAATTGAATGTTCCAGATAATTTCGTGATGATTTCCTGTTTTGACTTCTCTCACTATTATTCAATAATTGAATAATAAGATATTTTGTATGTTTCATCCCTCTATTTTATTTACATATTTCTGGCACTTGTTCGATGCAAGAGATATATGCATACTTCTTACAAATCAAAGTTATTATTATCATCATTGTTCCTTGTTTTTTTTTTGTTCAAAATGTTTAGACGACCCTTTTGTTATTATTATTATTTGATATGCGCATGTAAAGTATTATTATTATTATTATTATTATTTTCAAGGTTATTCCGGTCTTAGTTAGCAAAAATGGTTGCTTTATTGGCAAGGAGATGTTCTCGAGGGAGGGAATCATGAGTCGGTAATTGTAAAGAGGGCATAGTTAGAGTGGAATAGTTTACGAGGAGAGAAGCAATGATCCCGTTCCACTCGTTTTCTTTTCATGATCGGATGTGGAGGGTGACTAACATGTGCCATATTATTTTCGAAATCTAAATAATATGGAAATGTGTACTGTACTCAAACAAAATAAATATATTTTGATCATTTTTTTTCTTTTTTCACGTGCCAAATCTTCTTAGATTATGATAACCAACTCACTTATACAATGGTTTCAAAGGAGCATTCTTCTAGTCATCTTTTCACTTGGGGTTGGTTATGTTGTTGCTCGGTTTAATATGAAAATGAATTCAGTAGTTAGATTAGATTGTAATAGGCAAATTTTTAACTTTGATCTAAAATCATGCTTTAAGTGAAAACCACCCTGTCTAAGGACGGTTTTGCTAAACGACAAAAGCAACATTGTTAAGTGATGGGGTTAATTTGGTTAGTGATGAGTTTAAGTGGGTTAGTGAGGCCCACTAAGTCGTTGCACTGAAACCGTCCTAAGTAAGGGTGGTTTCAAAGAATTCTGCAGCTACACTAACACCTTTTTTTTTAAAGTGAACTTCATTCCTACAATGACACCTAATGACTAGAAGCATTTTGCAAAGATGAAACCCATCCTTTGTAAAGGCGATTATACCATTTTCGACATTCTTCATGCTGACTTGTCATTTACCATATTGTTTTCATAAAATATACCAATCTTAAATAAATTTACAATATTACCATTGCATGTGAATGGAATATTGAAGGCATTAATTAAATATGTTTGATTGTTTTGTTAATTACTAATTAGTATATTTTAGGAGTTTGGCACCACAATAAAGTAGTTTTATGTTTAAGTATATTTTCTTATAGTTTGGTCTTTGAGCATAACATTTCTTCTGGCTTGGTGGTTGTGATGTCAAACTTAAAACAACATGTTTCTTCCGGTTTGTGTTACCTGGATTCGAGTATCTGCTGTTGCAGTTGTTGTTCAGTTGGATAGGTTTTTATTCTGACGAGTGGTTTGCCATGTGGTTTAGGTTTAGTCTAACCATATAATCTGTATTTCTTTTAGCTGGTTTTTTCGACTGTGGTCTTCTCTTTCAGGTGATATGTCTGGTTTCATCTAATTCCGTTCGTTTTGAATGACATGTGGTGTGTTTTGATCCCACACGCACCCTACTCAAGCGCCTATTACAAAAAAACGCTGACATCTTCGCGTGGACACCAGCTGACATGACTGGTGTGCCCCGAAGTAAGGCAGAGCATAAGCTCAAATGCGATCCGGCTGTTACGCCGATCGTACAAAAGCTCAGAGTAATGAGGCCAGAACAAACTAACGCGTGTAGAACCCAAGTCAAGGAACTCCTTGAGGCAGGCATCGTACGCGTTAGTAGATATCAAACTTGGGTTGCAAATCCCGTTATGGTACCGAAGAATAACAAACAATGGCGCATGTGCATAGATTTCAAGGACTTGAACAAAGCATGCCCCAAAGATTGTTATCCGTTACCCGAAATTGATCTTAAGGTGGACTCGCTGGCACCGTTCCGCCTTAAATGCTTCCTGGATGCGTATAAGGGGTACCATCAAATACACATGGCCGTTGATGATCAGGACAAAACCGCTTTTCGAACGCCCGATGGCACATTTTGTTACCAAATGATGCCATTCGGACTTAAGAATGCCGGGTCCACATACCAACGCCTGATGGACAACCAGTTTCATGCCCAAATTGGGAGGAACTTGGAAGTCTACATGGATGACTTGGTCATCAAAAGCCCTGACCCAGAAGTGATGTTGAAAGACATCGAAGAGACATTCAACACGCTCAGGAAGATAAACATGAAGCTCAACCCGAGCAAATGTGCCTTTGGAATGGAAGAAGGGAAGTTCTTGGGGGTCATCGTCACTAAAGATGGCTTCAGAGCGAACCCTGAAAAGGTCGAAGCCATTATCAAAATGGAATTACCTACTACCATCAAACAGGCTCAGACATTGAATGGACGACTGGTGGCACTTAATCGCTTTTTGGCAAACCACGCGGATAAGTCGTTTCCCTTCGTGTCAACGTTGAGAAACTGTTTAAAGAAAACGCACTTCCGCTGGACACCAGAAGCGGAAGCAGCTTTTCAGGAGATTCGGTCACGCTTGATCGAACTCCCAACACTCACAGCACCAAAAGCGGGAGAGGAATTAATCCTATACCTTTCCGCAACAGATAGAGCAACCGGTGCAGTCCTGCTAGTAGAGCGAAAAGGCATCCAGATGCCAATCTATTATGTCAGCCGTGTCCTAACAGACGTAGAAACCCGGTACTCTACCCTCGAAAAATTAGTCTTAGCACTTATACACGCTTCACGCAGGTTAAGACGATATTTCCAGGGCCACCCAATAACCATTCTCTCTAACTTCAAACTTGCAAACGTTCTAGGCAAACCCGAGTTATCGGGACGCCTAGCCAAATGGGCAATTGAGTTGGGAGAATACGCGATAAAGTATAAACCAAGACCAGCCATAAAAGGCCAGGTTCTGGCCGACTTTATTGCAGAAGTGCCTGCATCGCGGGAAAAAGAGTGCCAGGAAGAGGTTCAACCCACTCCAGCACAAGACATCAATGATGTCTGGCGACTCTACACTGATGGAGCAGCCAGTAACGAGGGTTCAGGCGCAGGGCTGAAACTAGCCAACCCAGCAGGCCAAGAATACACTTACGCTATTCGACTGGATTTTCCAAGTACGAATAACGAAGCCGAATATGAGGCATTCTTGGCTGGGCTGAGAATTGCGCGTAAGATGGGGGTGAAAAACTTGGAAGCCCACGTGGATTCCATGTTGGTAGCCAATCAAATCAACGGGACGTACACGGCCGTGAACGACACAATGGCCCTGTACCTCGCACAAGCAAAATCCCTTATGCGCGATTTCAATGACTGCAAAGTCATACACGTCAAGCGAAGTGAAAACAAATCTGCGGATGCGTTAAGCAGGCTTGCATCATTAGCCTTCACCCACTTAGGAAAGGATATCCGCATTGAACTCCTCGAGACACCTTCGGTCCCGCACAAGGAAATTTGTGTCATCCAAACCAGCTCGGAAACGTGGATGACACCAATAATAAAATACCTTGCGGCAGGTACACTACCAGAATCCAAAACACAGGCAAGAAAACTACGCTGTAAAGCACTGAATTATCAACTCATCGATGACATCCTTTACAGACGTAACTTTCTTGGCCCACTCTTAAAATGCGTGGACAACCAAGATGCTGACTACCTCCTAAGGGAAGTACACGAAGGCATCTGTGGAGTACATGCAGGTCCCCGCGCTGTTGTAGCTAAGCTAAACAACGCGGGATACTTTTGGCCGGGGATGCATACGGATGCACTGGCATACATTAGAAAATGCAGGTCTTGTCAGCTTTACGCACCCAACACGCACCGCCCGAAGAATAAACTTGTTCAGTCACTTCTTCATGGCCATTTCAGAAGTGGGCCATCGATGTGACAGGCCCATTTCCTACAGCAGCAGGAAACGTTCAGTTCCTAGTGGTAGCCATCGACTACTCACCAAGTGGATAGAAGCAAAACCCTTAGCCCAAACAACCGCAAAACATATCAAAAAATTTATTTGGGAATTTATTATTGTCGTTTTGGACTTCCACAGAATTTGGTGAGCGATAACGGCACCAACTTTGCTGACAAGAAGCTACAACAGTGGCTGAAAGAACTTCAAATCACCCACACCTTACCTCAGTGGCACACCCGCAAGGTAATGGTGAGGTGGAAAGAGCAAACAAAAGCATCGTCGAAGGGCATCAAGAAAAGACTCTTGGAACACAGATCCGGCTGGGTGGACGAGCTTCCGCACGTCCTTTGGGCAAACAGATACGGGAGAAACCCCGTTCAGGCCTCACTTATGGCACGGAAGCCATGGTCCCGGTCGAAATTGGTTTGCCCTCACCAAGGATCTTGATTCAGCCAGAAGACAATGATGCGGAAGACGGTTGGATCTTATGCTGACCGAGGAACGCAGAGACTTAGCCGCAGTGCGTGAAGAGAACTACAAGCGACCAAATGCAAAAGTACTACAACACGCGGGTAAAACTCTGCAACTTCAATGTAGGAGACTACATACTGCGTAACAACGAGGCTTCGAACCAAGAACGCCCAGAAAGCTGGCCCGGTCTGGGAAGGGCCATACATTATCAAAGAAGTCCTGGGAAAGGGCGCATACCGGCTCTAAAGGCTCGATGGCACTCCCATCCCAAGAACATGGAATGGAGCTCATTACGCAAATGTTATATGTAGATCAATTCCAAACTGTAAAGAAAAGGCCTAGAGCCACTTCTAATGGAAATGATTCTCCTTTCACAATGTGTTGATAACTTTACCTTTATACTTATGAACTTCCCACGCTGGTGCCGGTATTCACCGCATAAATGGGGGAAGAAGTAAGTCGTTACGTGTGGAAGGCGGCAAAACCCGCATAAACACAACGCTAAAAATAAGGAAAACCTACACGCAGGTCAGATGTAAGTAAAGTTTAGCCATCCTTGTAAGTGCAAGTGACGGTCCTTACCCGCACAATCACGAACAAGGAAGCAAAACTTCAACCTATCATCTACCACGTTCAAAGGTTAACTTATGCTAAAAAGGACGAGGAAAACCTACATGCAGGTGAGATACGGGCAAAGTTTAGCCATCCTACTAAGTGCAAGTGACGGTCATACCCGCACAATCACGAAAGAGGAAGCAAAACTTCAACACCTATTATCTACACGTTCAAAGGTTAACTTATTCTAAAACACTTGGAAAATTGCTAATTTAAACTAAAGTGTGCAAATCATATAACGTTTTATAAAGCAAGGAATCCAATGAAAGAAAGCGGTCTTAGTCGCACAAAGATTTATATTTCATAAATATTCGTTACAAGAATGGCCGGGTAACTACCCGCCTACAAGAAGTAAATCTATACAAACTAAATCTATCCTAGCAGCGGGAAGGGATCTTCAGGATCAGGCTTCAGGGCCACTTCCACTTGGGACCAGCGCCGTCAGTAGAGCGTGGCAGTTCAAGGAAAGCCTTAAGCATAGCTAGCCCATCATCAGCAGCAGCAACTTCATTCACCTTCTCTACACCGGATGCGGGAAGGCAGCATATTGGTTCACTGCTTGGTCGTAAATAGCTTCAGTATCCACATTATACAAAGGGAAGTTGGAAGGCGGAACGCCTTCTCAGCAAACCTAGACCAAGCAGGAAGCCGGCCCGTTCCCCATCCTCATGAGAAGCGTTGAGGGCTGCGCTCATAGCATCGTCGTAAGATGTCTCTGAGAAGACCCGATGCACAACCTACAAAAGAAAATATACAAGTGTCAAAAACCTTTTCTATTTACAAAGAAAAGCGTAAAGACAAGAAAAGCTTACCTGAGACAACGCTTCTCGAAGAGCCATTCCTTGGCAACCAGAGCTTCTTGGAGGGCAGCTTGAGCTTCGTTACGGGCGCGTTCGGCTTCACTCTTGTTAAGGTTGGCAAGCAACACTTCTTTAGCCGCAGCCTCTTCGACGCCTTTAGCTCCGCTCAGTATGGTCAAGCACCCCCCTCTGGTCCAAGATCTCCTGGAGCTTTTTGGCGTCTTCCATCGCCAAGGCATCATGAGCCTGCTGGAGAGCCTCTAATTTAGCTTTAAGCTCTTCATTCTCCATGCGTAGAGGCTCAGTAACAGCTTCAGCCTTGGTGGCCCTCTCGGGTTGCGTTCCTCGCAGTTTCCTTAGCCAGCCGAAGCTGTTCATTAACAGCTTGGGGCAGCCTTGGAACGGGCCCTCGAGTCGAGCCTGAACTTCAACCTCGAGGGCCTTGAAGGCCTTCTCCTTCTCCGCAGCCACTGCGGCAAGTTTTTGGGTTCTCCTCCCGGACAGCCCGCGCCTGGGCTACTTCCTTAAGACGAGCTGCTTTTAACTTGTCGTTTTCACGACAAAGCAGCTCGACGCGCGGCTGCATCCGGGCCAGGAGAACCCGAAGCTCATTGGTTAGCCTACCCTCCTGGTAGCTAGCCATGGCTTCCCCCAACGCACACTGGGGAGCAGCGTGACGAGCCATTCCACGCACTCCACAGGGGTGCGAAGGGTTGTTCCTCGGCGAATGTTCCATCGTGGAACATACACTTCATTGGGAATCCGACACTGCAAAAAAAACAAAGCAGTTAGGAAAAGATGATAAAATATTATATATAAAAAATGGGCCAGAAGAACCCTACGCACCTGTAGGGTCAATAACAGGCCGATAGCCGCCGAACCCATCACCTGAACCCAAAGGAAATCCATCCAAGAGGTCAGGCAGATGGGAAGGTGGCAAAGATTGGCGGGAAGCCCCATGCGTACCTGATGGACCGGCCGTCGTTGCCGATGGCGGGGGCATGGTAGCAGCCGCCGTGGTCGCTGCCGCGGGAATCCGCAGCAATAGTAACCGCCGGCTCGGTGAAGGATGCTGTAAAATCGCACTCTCAGCCGGCGGGGGTGACGTCATCTCGGCTGGAACAGTCGGCTCAAAGGATGTGAGCAACTGAACCAGCGGAAGCAGGCGCAGGCGCCTGGGTCGACGCCTCAGGTAGGCTGACCAAGCCTACCGTCATTGGCGGAGAGGTAGTACTCGGCCCTTCACCCTGGAATGCGTCAACATCCACGCCTGCGTAAAGAAGAAAAGTGTTAAAAGATTAAGCTATGAAGATAAAAGCTAAAGGAAAGTTGTACTTACGGGTTTTCTTGAGCCTAAAGGTACGGAGAGGCGGGGACGGACCCGATGGGGCCGGCCTCCTTTGCGCCGGTCACCGTCGTCTTCTTTGGCTCTCCGGAGGTGACAGTCGCAAACTCCGGAGCGGTGGTCTTATCACCACCGGGACTCCCCGCCACCTCTTTGCTCTCGGTCTCCGAATCAGACCGAGGCGCTGGATCGGTAGTGGAGGCCTTCTCTTTCCCCTTCCCGCCGCAGCCTTCTTCTTCCGCACCAACGGAGGACCATCTGCGGATTCCTCATCAGAACATACGATTAAAGGAATTCCAGCAGAGGTTTCAACATTGAGGGGTCGAGGGTCGAATAACGCCTTACCTGGCCACGGGCACTAAGGATCTCATGGCCTAGCGGATAGACCTCCACGAACCGATCCGCCGTTTGTTCTAGGATGGGCAACTCGTTCTCGTCTAGAGCGCGAGTACCCATCCGGGCGGGACCGTCAGCCTCCCGCGGATTAAGGAGCGACTGCAGGTCGTTCCCCTCGAAATAAACAGGAAAAAAGTTAGAAGCAATTCAGAATCAACCAATAAGAGACAAGCATACCGTAAGGAACAGAGTTCGAACCGTATTCGAGGACGATTGGGATCTTTTGCGCATCGGCAGCCTTCCACACTCGGCTCATCCCCAGCATCACCATCCCGGACTCCGCAAACCGGTAAACCGGAGATTGGACCAGAGTATCTTCGCAAACCATTCCGCCTCCTGGTAGTTGGAAGCGTGAAGGCTGGGAAGTGCTTGCCCGT